>NC_081411.1:676067147-676375361 GCF_030272615.1 Cryptomeria japonica
GACACCCAAATAGGAAGGTTATATTCCAAATATGGATAATTTCCCACATATTAAGAGATTTAGGATATTTCCCCTAATTTTAGGAAATTTAGGATATTTTGGGAACGTGCACACATATGGTGAGGGAAAGAGGATAAGGTTGACTAAAACTTGTGGTTAGCTAGGTGGGTTAGGTTAGAGGAAGAGTTAAATGAGGGTTAGAGTTAGGAGACATGGGAAAATAGAATTAATTAATTTAATTAATTCTATGAGGGAATTAAGAGGAAAAGACAACAAGAATTAAATAATCAAATTTGCGCATTTGATGTATTTAATAGAAGGGGTCAATTTTAATTAATTAATTGATTTATGATTATCAAATAATTAATTAAAAGGGGACTATAGTGTAATAAATAAAATTAATTAGCTAGAAGAAAGGAACCCTAATTAATTAAATAATGTATAACTATGTAATTAAAGGCACTTGAGATAACTAAATTCAATTAATCAAATTAATCAAATTTAGGAGTCTACACTATCCATTGAATTCATCTTTTATTTGTTCTATTTTTTGTGTTACATTTTTGTAATAGTGTAGAGGAAGAGGCAAATTAGAAGAAGAGGTAGAGCTCATTATTGCTTGTTGCAAGTCCAATCAATTCAAGTTGACTTGATAAAATTTGTAAAGAACTTTCATTTTGGATTGAAATTATTTAACTCTGAATAGTTTTCACCCTCTTGATAGCATACTTATAATTGTTAACAAAAATATGTGCAAAAAATCTTGTAGAAATAAAAATGGATGACCATCCTTAATCTTTGAAAGTGTTAGGAAAATGAATGCCACTTGATTATTATATGTGTTAACTAGGGATATATGCATGTTGCAAGGGAAGGTCAAGTGACCCTCTATTTGCATCTAATGAAATATTATTGAAAAATACAAGAGTGATAACTCTAATAAGATTGTTGTGAGTATTGATTATGTCGTACTTTAATCTTTTTTATTATTTGGAGCATATACAAGAAAAGTTGCAATTTCAGCAGTGGAAGTCCTTACCCTACAAGTATTATCAACTTAATTGTTGGGCCAATATTACCTTATTTTATTTGTTAAAATTCTATGTTAATTAAGGTGAATTCTAAACCATTAAGAGATAAGTAGTAATAAAAATATCTGATTCACCTAAAATAAAATTCAAAAGGGTAATTTTGTCTAGGGCTCTAAATTATGTCTCAAGCATGTTCAACCATTAAAGAGAATAAGTTGAGACTATAATTATTTCTTATAGGTTTATAGTTATTCATCAAATCTTCTTAGATCGCCCATTAGATTTATTTGATTTGCTCGATAAACCTATTAATGCATATAATTGCGTGACTCTTATAAATTGTCTTCATGTGCAGCCAGTTTAAGAGGACGGTGACCACCCCTCATTTTGCCTCCATCACCAACATATTAATGCATGACTCTTACAAATTTTCTTCATGTGCAGGTTTGAAATTAGCCCCCCCCAAAAGGCTATTTGCCTCTTATTGTATCACAACCTGATTGAAGAGTCCATCATTCGAAGTAGAAAGCAATGCAACCAAGACAAGCAACACGACTTCAAATGCCCTAATGTACTTTTTGAGTGAGAATATAAATTATTTCCACATTAGTCGCTAGCATAACCATCATTAATTGCTTTAAATTAGTATTTAGATTTCATGTCATGGAGATCTAAAATATTGTCATGCACCCCACCTCGAAACTACACAATCGTCGAAGTACCATTCTCTCCATTAATAGCATTTCAAATGGAGATGATGTAATGCATTGGGTTGATACTTCTAGAATTAAGAAAGGTTGGGATTAATGTCAATGTCATTTCCAGTCAAAAGAGCCATCAAAATTCAGCTTATACTACCCATACTAAGGAGAAGACCAAGACACATTGTCTCTAGGAGATGGATCCTTGTTGTTTCCATTTTCAATCCATATAGGAATCCAAAAACCATTCCAACTTAACCTCATATTTGTATCCCATTATTTGTATCCCATTATGTGAATGATCTGGCCTAGGAATCCAAAAACCATTCCAACTTAACCTCATATTTGTATCCCATTATGTGAATGATCTGGCCCAATCTGCTATTTAAAATTTCTACAATGGCTGCCTCAACCTTGTTCTAAAACAAAGCCAATGTCATTTATTTGTATTGGAATAGCCTTCGATTTCTTTCCTTTCAGAGTTCCCAAATGAATGTTGAGGGGCATATTCTCTAAAGGTAGCTAAAAGTTGTTGACTTCTTAATGTATACACTGAAAATCGGTCTAGAGAAATAATTAATTAAATATGAAAATATTTAATTAATATGATTTTTATTCATGTGCTATATAAATAAATTCAATAATTTGTTTATATGGTTCATTTATTCCTATTCTTCTCACTTTAATCATTTTCTTCTATTTCCCCAATTAAATATGCGAATTAATTAATTTGTGTATTTAAATTCCCCCTTTCATTAAATTTGAATTCAAAATTCAAATTTGAGCATATGGCTCCTACTCTTAACCACCTAGCCTAAACCCATGCTAACCTAACCCACCCAATCCAACTAAGAGTTTAACAAATCCTATCCCCTCCAACCATATGCCAACAAAGGGGGCAAGTGGCATGGAGATGAGAGACATGTGGCATAAGAGCCACGTGTCTCCAAGAAAGGGTAGACACTCGAGAAATGGTTAGGATAGGAGGTTGGAGGGGGTAGGATTTGTTAAACCCTTAGTTGGATTGGCTGGGTTAGGTTGGCATGGGGTTAGGATAGGTGGTTAGGAGTAGGAGCCATGTGCTCAAATTTGAATTTCGAATTTAATGAAAGGGGAAATTTAAATACACAAAATAATTAATTTGCATATTTAATTGGGAAAATAGAAGAAAACAACTAAAGTGGGAAGAATAGGAATAAATGAACCATATAAACAAATTATTGAATTTATTTATATAGTAGAGGAACAAAAGCCATATTAATTAAATATTTTTGTATTTAATTAATTCTTTCTCTAGACCGATTTTTAGTGTATAGACTTAATATTTGGCTATCTAAAATAAACATACAATGTCATTTAAGAGGGCACTTACCCAGCCTAACTTGGCACAAAGCCACACCTAACACTTTTTGGGAGAAAGGGTATCTCAAGAGAAGATGGTCCAATGATTCCTCATGCTCCTTGCAAAGTACACATCATGAAGAGCCCTAAAATCTCATCTTTCTAAATCTCTTTGCTATTAAAATCCTTTTATGCAAAGCAACCTAGGTAAAAATGTCTTCTTCAGGTAGACCACGGTTATTCTATCATAATTGAAGAGGGAGGGTAGTACTCTACACTTTTATGCTCCATGTGATCTTTGCATAGTCATCTTTGACACTGTAGATGCTCGATTTTGAGCCAAAACACACTAATTTCATCTGTCCCTTCTCTAAAACCAGTTTTCTTCTAGATAAGTCATTTTCCGGCTAATCAACCCATTCACCATTATTGTTAATTGAATCAAAGAGCATGTAGTCTTTGTCAAAAGGACCCCAAGCCTAAATAAGTGTGGCCCTGATATTGGGGCTTTCAAGGAAACTATCAAGGCTAGGGTAACCTGCCCAAGAGTCAGCCTAGAAAAAATATTTGCTATCATCATGAACATCCATGGATGATATGTAATCTATAATAATCAATTTGAATTTTTGGATAAAATTCTAGACCCTTGAGCATTTTGGTGTATTGGAGGTGGTTAAAATGCATGAAGGGTAATTGTTATCTAGATATTTCTACTGAAAAATTTGTGCCCATTTCTTATGTGGCTTCTTATACATCTTCCAAAACAATTTAGCCTCTAAAACCTTATTTTAAATGGCTTTGTTTTTAGGGAAACGCCATCCTCATCCCTCGATTATAGATCTTGTCCCAAGCAACTAAGGAAATCTTGTCTTTGTCTTTTGTGCCTTGCTATAAGAATTCACTCATCATCTGATTAAACTTCTGAGATATCCCCATGAGAAGAGCCATACATGAAATTAAGTAGATGGGCATGGCATATATGACATAATTTAGCATGGTGATCCTTCTTGTCCATGACAACCACTTCCCTTTCCAAGAAGACACTTTGTCATTCATTTTATATTTTGGAGTATCCCATAATTTTCTATTTCAAAGGCCCTTAGCAAGTGGAAGTCCAATATAGGAGCATGGTAATTATCCTTACTTAAAATCTATGATTTGGATGAAGTCTCTCTTTTGTTGAAATGTAATATTGAAATTTTTTTTATTGATTTGTCTCTACTCACCTCTCATCCTGATGCCTTAAAATATCGGGTGAGGATGTTCTTCATGTGATAAGCCTCTTTCTTTTTGCATTTCCAAAGAGCATTATGTCATCTGAGAATTATTGATGTCACATCAAGGATAAAGAACTCATGATTTCCATACCTTGAATGAGGCCTTTTGTCAACATCTTTGGTAAAGGCTCAACCCAGAGCTTCAACTGTTATGATGAATAGGAAGGGAGATAGGGAGTCCCCTTAATGAAGGCCATAGTAGACTTCAAAAAATATCTCAAGCAAACCATTCACTAAAACTAAGAACCTTATAGTGGAGATTCACATGAAGATCCAATTTATCCATCTTGTGTTAAAGCCAAAAGCTTCCATGATATTAAACAAGAACCTCCAATCCACCTTGTAAGATGCTTTCTTGATATCCAATTAGACTATCATCCCTGGTTTTTTAACTATTTGGATAGAGCGTAGAGCCTCTTAAGCAATAATTACCTCATGCATAATGGATCTACCATGCACACACCCTGTTTGTTTATTGGAAATGATATCAGGAAGGATTTTCTTCATTCTATTTGTTATAGAATTTTTTATCACCTTATACACTGTATTGCATAGGAAAATGGGATGAAAGTCATTGGGTGATTCGATTGCATTCTTTTTTGGAATTAAGGAAATGAAGGCATTGCTTATCTCCATCAATAAGTGTCATGATCTCTGAGAAGCATTCATGGCTTCAACAAGATCCTAACCAATGATATCCTAAAATTTCTAGTAAAAACTTTCCAGTAGCCCATCTGGTCTAGGGACCTTCTCTAGATGGATGTCCTTGTTGAGGTTTTTCTAAGATTCCATAACTAGGCATGGGATGTTTTGCAACATCTCTCTTTGTGCTAACAAGTTTGAACCATCTTGATTAGTGAGGAGATTATTGAAAAAGGAGATAGCTTCTTATGTTATAATCTTTAGATCCTCAATTCTTGAGCCATCTAACAATTTGAGAGAAACAATGCAATTTGGTATTCTTCTTTGCTTGGTGATGTTGCAGAAATATTTAATATTTTTGTCACCCTCATTAATCCATATTTCACTTGACTTTTGTTTCCATAATACTTCTTCTTTGGCCAAGATATCCTCATATGTAGATATGAGCTCTTTCTCTTTCCAAAAACACTCCTGATTCATACCATCTTTGATGGCCATCTCCAGTTTTGCAAATCTACCTCAATCTCACATTCAGTCTCAAAAATGTCTCTATAGTGTATCTTATTCTATTATTTTAGTTTTTGCTTTATTGTTTTTAGTTTTGTTATGAAGATGAACATCTTCAAACCTTCAAGCCTATCCTAATCCCACCATCCCTTTACCACTATGAAGAAGTTTGGATCTTCCATCCACATGTTTTAAAATTTGAATTGACTCCTATATGGTTTCTTATCACCCAAGATCTCCAATTGCAATGGAAAATGGTCTTACCTAGAACATGGAAGACTTTGACATTCTAAATCAAAGTGGAAATTTGCAAGGTCACCACTAAAGAAGAAGCGATCTAGCTTCCCAACAATGTGATTGAAACCCAAGCGCCTACTGCCCAAGTTTAATAAAAACCATTAAAATAATGATGTAGATGTCTAAAATTAATTAAATTAATATTTAATTAATTTCGCCCTTTCACATAATTATTTGTATTAATTATGTCAGTCCTCCTTCTTAAAATTAATTAAATTATATTTTAATTATTTTTATCATTGTGGCCTTGTAATTAATTTATCAAAATTAATTATATCCTATTCTTCTATAATTATCTCATTTCCCAACCTTAGTCAATATTTTCTCTAAATCCTAATTAGTTAATTAACTAATGCTTTGATTCCTACAAATCACCCTTCTATCCCCCATCATCTAGCCTAATCATGATTATCATTTCCTCCAATTTTATATTCTCACACTCATTCTCTCTCCTCATGTCCCATCCTCCTAACTTGCCCACTTGCACTCTAATCCTTCATTAGCTCACCTAATCATCCCCCTTAATCATTTACACATCCCTAATCACCTTCACTTTCATTAGGGATGTGCCGACTCTTTGCCATAAGTGGCTTTCCCATCTCATCCTCCAACCTTAAATGCCACCCACTTTTGGTCCATTCAAGGAATGTCAAATACTTTGAATCTTCCCATGCCCCATCTTTCCAAGGAATTTTTAATTCCTTTATCCTTTATTCTCTCCATGCATCCTCTTTTTGGGGAATTTTTAATTCTCCATGTCCTCTCCCAAGGAATTTTAAATTCCTTTCCTCTCTTCCCAAGGTACTCGAGGAACTCTTCCCCATGTACTTGAGAAGTGTGGAGATAAGAAATGTCTTTATGAAAAATCTCTTGGATCTCCCACTTGTCCTCTCAATTCCTCTCCCACTCACTTTCAATCCTATCCCTCCATTCCTCTTCGATCTTGGCCATCCATTTTGGGTCCCTCCAATCTATAAATCAGAGTCTCCTCTCCTCTCAAGATATCCATCTTTTGCATATTGTTATGTTGTCACTTTGAGAAACAAATCCATCCATTGCATCCATATTATGCCCAAATATTGCCTCATGTAAGACAAATCACCCATCTCATCTTCCAAATCCCAATCAATTGTTGGGTAGTGGAGCGCAATACACATCCTTCAATCACAAGGAGCAAATCAAGTGGAGGTCTTGGGTGCACACTTTCACTTCCTGCTCAACGGAGGAGGTGAAGAATCAAATTGAATCAAATTTACATTTGTATGGTTTTTATTATTTTTTATTGTTTATATTAATATTGCATGCTTGTGATTTTTCTAAACCTGATTTCCTCATGCTCAAATGAATCTCCATCAAGTTATTCCTTCCAACCTAATCAACAAAATATTCTTGAGATTTATTATCCCTTCCAATTCCCTTAATTTTGTCATTACTATGCAAAATTGCATTGAAATATCCTCCAAAAATGAAATGTTTATTAGTTAGGGAATATGCAAACCTATCCAATTCTATCAATGATTCTTTTTCTTTTTTTTTTTTTTTAATGTAGGCATTTGGCCCACAAATGTTAACCACAAAAAAGATAAGATTGGAAACAAAGCTCTTTACCGTATAGCTCACCCAATTTACACCTTCATCTAAATTTTTCAAATCCATGATCTGAGGGTTCCACAGTACAACTAAACCCCTAGAGGGTCCTTGCGCTTGAATAAAAAAACCATTCCATATCTTAAGATTTCTTTTGAATAGTTCAAAATCAATGTTGGTCAATTTTGTCTCTTGAAGTAAGAAAAAAGTTTTGTAGCTTAACTTAAGCTTGCACTTGACCAAGCATTTTTTGTTAGGGGTACTAAGGCCCCTAACATTCCATGTTATGAACCTCATGGCCCCTGTGGAAGGAGACCTGTTGGAATCAATGAACACTGGGGGAGGGGGGGGGGTGTGAATCAGTGTCCTGGTATTTACAAATTTATTATACCGATTCTTCAACCACCACATGCAACTAATTGAAACCAAAGTGTAGAAACAAAAGCCAAATAAACATACAACCATAACACCAAGATTTTTTACATGGAAACCTAGAAAGGGAAAAACCATGATGGGATTGAGTACCCAGAATATTATTTTACTATGGCCAGTAGTAGAATTATATTACATAAGAGGAATGCAATTGCATTCAGACACACTGCCTAGAGCTCAGTGCTCAATTACAAAAGGGGTTGCTACCTCGAAGGACTCAGTGTCCTACTGTGTAGGGGAAAAAGCGAGACTAGGTTAACATGCCCTAATCCTACCTTTTGACACACATTACGGAATACGAAAGAGCCTAGAGGTATCACACAATTGGCTACTTCTTTTTGTGAAAGAGAGAGCCACGGGCTACCTATTAGGATTTCTATTCCTTTGTTGAAATTGAAAGATAAAATGATGCAAGTTCAAGTCCTAATCCCAAAATGCATGTACAAACGAATAACAAGATTGCAGAATTGAGATTAAACAATGAACAGCTGTAAATACAAGGACGAAATAAGAATACAGATGCGTACCCAGAGTCAAAATTTGATTGAAAATGTTCGGGACGGGGGCGCGGGCACCATTGTCCTGATACAGTGCCGGAAACTGCTCCTGAAACTGTTGTCTTACACACTGGGAACTGTCAGAAATGCTATCTGTCAGGAGGACCAGGGCGCCCAGCGCCTCTGTCCCAGGGACCAGGGCACCCATCGCCCCTGTCCTGGCAAGACCAGGGCGCCCCACGCCCCTGTCTAGGTCTTTTACTCTGCAATTTGGTGTGGAGTGCTGTCTCGACCTGCTTTTCCCGGATTTGTCACCTGCGGCGTCATCCGAGTCCTGAAACCTGCACTTATATCTGAAAAGGGTATGGGCGGCTATATAGGGTTTTGCCTTAGTCAAACCCCCGCTTTGGTGATTTCCACCTCCACGAATAGCCAAGTTGTATTGTAAAATGTATTGTGTGTGCAGACCTAGTGTGTGTGCAAGGTCCTAAAATGCAAGCAAGCAAACTAGAGCAACCTAGAAAGTAAACCCTAATTGCTTGTAAATGACGATGTAAATGCTCTAAATCAAGATGCATAGTGATCTAAAGCATGAATAAAGGATATATTGAAGCTTATGCAAAGACATGAAAACAACATGAAATCATACCCAATCCCCAAGGGAGGAGTACAAGCCAATCTTCAGTTGGTAATCTCCTATTGTTCTTCAATGTCTTCCAAGCCCTAAATGCATGAATGAAATTGATAAATGCTTGATAGAGGGATGTTGAATGTTGTTGGAGTCTTCAAAGATCTGCTCTTTCGCTGCATATGAGGTTCCTGAAAACAAAAATCGGATCCCTTCCAATGAAGAAAGAGAGCTCTTATGTATGAAACCCTAGGTCATAATTTCATCTTTTGGCCGACCTAGAGATTGAATTTCCTACCAATTTCTTGGGGTTAAGCTTTATTTTGTGATTGGATTGTGCTCCTAAAATTTCGAGAAAAATGTTCGGGACCATGTGCACTCCGGGCGCCACGGTCCCGACAACTTTTCACCAAATTTTCAGGGCCGTCGGATATGGTGATTTTAGAGAGAATCCCAAAGTTACAGGTGATTTCAAGATGTTTTGACCCTCGAAACCAAGCCCCCAAGCTCAAAATAGGACTTAATTAGGGTTTTTGATTGAGTGATGTATTGGAGGAATAAAATGAAAAGGGCACGCTTTAACGAAAGGGCCCAACTTTATGATGCAGAGGATGATGAAATAGGACCTTAGACCTAATTAATTTGATTAATTAAGTGCTAAAGGAGAAATGCAATGCAAAATGTAAAATGCACCAAGGCGGGTGCTAAACTAGGTGTGAAATTGTACCACCCTAGCAAGTGCGTACAATTTACGATGCTACATTTAGCCCCCACTTTAGCGGTCATATGAGTACTACGTGCATATGCAAGCTAAAGTACAGAAAAGTAAACATCATTTGAAAAAGGATATATCCATAAGTTGTCGGACGAAGCCCCCAGCGGTATCTGCAGTACACAGTTAGGAACCGCACCCTACAAAACACATGTTAGATCACAAAATCACCTAATGCTTACTAAGGAAAGTGATGAAATTTGTGAGTAGCTATATGCCCCCCCCTGTTTCAACTTGCTTATTAGGGAGGTGAAACAGGGTAGCATGTTTACTTACGACAAATTGTGTAAGAGAGTATTGATGAGGGATGTTCACTGAATAGGCTTCATCAAAGCACTTTTTGGAACATCCCGAGAGTAGGGGAATGAAAATATGATTCCCACGCAACAAACGGCTCGAAAATCGCATCTCCCAAACTCAAGTTATGATGAAATGAGTGATAGAGGAAAATTAGGGTTTTGAAAGTAAAGGTAAAGGAATGAAAGTATATACTTTGAAAGTGACATTTGCATTTGTCACTTTGTTGATTTCAGAATACTGTTCATTGCAGCGGAGCCCACATAGCCATCATCATGCCTTCACGATGACCGGAGCGTCCCACGAGGATTGAGATCCTGCGACAGGCCGTGATCGACGATGAGCCACTAGACGAGGTGAGTTGACTAAATGTTGACTTTTGATTTTCTGCATTTGACTTTCTGTGATCGTTTGTGGGCCCTAAAGTTTGACCCTGGGCCCCACCCAGGGCGCCATGGTCCCCTCAGGGTGCCATGGTCCCCTCAGGGCGCCATGGTCCCAATCAGGGCGCCATGGTCCCTGACAGGGCGCCATGGTCCCAATCAGGGCACCATGGTCCCAATCAGGACTTGGCGAGGGATTTCAGGGTTAGCATACGATGTTCGACAGTTTACATGAGTGATTTTGATGATTGAGTACTGATTACAGTTATGTTTTTGTGTTGCAGGTTCTCCCATACATGAGAGAGCATACGACGGGACAGATTCTTCGCAGTTTGCGAGATTAGATTCTGCAGCTGACTCAGGCAGAGAGAGACACATTGTCGATCGTGGGATTATGGTATGCGATCCTCATGCCAGCCATTCGGTTCCATCCTGCGATGCTGATGGCACTGATGGAGCGATGGGATCCTGACACATGCACATTTCATCTTCCAGTAGGGGAGCTGACGATTACACTTGAGGATGTGTACCGCATACTTCGTTTTCCTATCAGAGGAGCTACTGTGACATACGCGACCGATCGGTCTACGGAGGACCATCAGAGGGAGCAGGTATATTGCATAGGGAGAGTCATGCCGAGCGAGACGAGAGGTCGCATCATGGTCAGCTGGCTCTTACATCCTACAGGAGAGGTGCTCCTTATGAGACGTCTTATGATCGCCATCATAGCACTAGCCGTCTGCCCTAATGGGCGAGGTACGCACATGCATGGGGGTCTCACATGGTGCATCAGAGCTATGGAGAGACACGAGAAAGTATATGCTTGGGGTCGGAGTATGCTTGCACATCTCTATCACAACCTTGAGGAGTATGTGTTTGGACAGGGTTGCAGCTTGATGACATGCACACTTCTGCAGGTGTGGATATTTGAGCACTTCACATGCACCAGGCCTGTCGGCTTTCCGATGAGTACGGCTAGCGAGCAACCTAGGGTGTTTGCTTATCCACTTACTAGCGAGTGGAGATTTGGAGATATGTTATATTGGAGAGTGATATTTGATAGATTGACAGCCGAGGTGACAGTATGGAGACCCTATCTGCAGATGCACAAATGGGATGGGATGGAGAGACAGTTAGCATGCTTACAGAGGAACCGCCTACTGCGGGGACGATATTCACATATCATAGTCCCATTCTACTTCAACCAAGTACGGAGGCAGTTTGGGCTAGAGCAGTGTGTTCCAGCCGATGTGCCCATCTATACTCGACACTCACGAGTCCTTCCTAGACCTAGAGCAGTAGCGAGACCGACGATAGATGACATCGAGACTACAGATATAGAGGGATCTGATCAGGATGTAGTAACTGATTACTCTGCAGAGCCTAGAGCACAACGCAGGTATGTCTAATGGTTTATGAGATCATACCCAGGGCCTATCTTTCCACCAGATCACCCGACAGGCCATCCAGGCCCATGGAGACATGGAGACCGAGATGAGGACCAGGGATCCAGGTCGGAGGAGCCAGAGGAGGGAGAGGGTCATGAGGAGGCAGGAGATCCTGATCCACCCACAGGAGATCAGCCTAGTGCCGAGGAGGAGGAGGAGGAGGACACGGATAGAGATGAGGATGAGGAGGAGGAGGAGGAGGATAGAGATGATGAGGAGGGGTCAGATGCAGCTCCCCACCATTCAGGAGATGATACCATAGCTCTGGATCCTCCTCTTATTCCCCAAAAGGGGGAACATGAGGCGATACGGAGACCTGTTTCTAGTACCGTCCAGCCTACACCCATCGTGCACAGATTATTCGAGCGAGGGGAGCCTAGTAGTTCCCAGTCATAGATGCTACCATATCACGATCCCTACTGGCGTGAGGGAGATCCAGGTATAATAGGTTTATATTGATTGATTAATGTTATGATGATATAAAATGGTACTAATACAAAAATCTGTTCTACTGCTACAGCTAATGTGCGGGAGTGGCGTTTCCTGATTCAGCAAGCAGTGACAGACATTTCCACGATGGCACAGATCCCCAGTTCCTCACAGATTGCTTATATGCCTTAGGGGAACGTGGGTCGGCATGAGGACTTGTTTTCCCCATTCCGAGTATAGGTAGACATATGGAGGGAGAGAGAGAGAGTCCTATCAGAGGACCTTCAGTGGGCACGACGAGATCTAGCAGCTGCTCAGGTCGAGGCTACCTCCTATCGCGCGATCCTTATGGATAGGGATCGTAGGAGTTCCTCTCGGAGTCACTCGTGGTCTATATCGCGCTACACACCTATGGGTCCACCTGCACGACCGGATCAGGAGGGAGCATCTAGTCGTCACTCTCCAGCCACCAGCCCTAGGGATAGGAGATGATTGTAGGATAGGTCACATTTTGGATGTACAGTGACCTATATTTGTATACGATCCACATACACACACACACACACACACACACACACACACACACACACACACACACACACATATATATATATACATGCTTCTCTTTTGCCTCAAATGTGTTATCTTTAATGCTTAAAACAATGTATATTTTGCTTTGATTAAATCTAATACATTTGGTAGATGTACATGTATGTTCAGGATTTAATTTCCATGTGATTGATTTCTCAATGCTCCATGATTAAATTGATACATGTGTGACTTAATTAAAATATTTAATCAAGTACTACATTGATGATAGGGAAGAAATATGCATTAAGTCTGAGAATCATATAACTAATGTGATTTAATTTTGAACTTAAACACAACATGATACGATTCCACTTAACACATAAGACATTGCGGAATATGCTAGCATAATGGAAATGTAAATCTTTTACAATTTACATAAATGAATTCAAGACAAACTATAAAGTAAGGAGACACGCTTGTCAAGAATGAAGCAATATAGATTAAACACCATAACATTTAATTCTATTTTGCTCTAATTAGGAGATACTAACATAGTACCCAATGTTGAAGAACTGAAAAGAAGATAAATAAGGAATGAAGAATTAAGCATAATATCTACGCAAGTGCATAGCATTTATAGGTTCTTTAAGAGGCGTACCGTCTGCATCCGCTATCTTGTAAGCACCTGATCCATAATCTTCAATAACGATGTATGGTCCAAGCCAATTAGGACTAAATTTTCCCTTTTCTGCAGGTAAGGCATTCACATTGCGCTGATTCTCATAGAGGACTAAGTCACCTACTGAGAAGGAACGTTGAATAACCTTATCATTATAGCTTCATTGTAGAGTTTTGTGATACGCTTGAATATGCTCAAGAGCGTTTATATGATATTCATCAAGCATCTCAAGCTATTGAAGTCGTTGTTCTCTATAAGAGTCATCATCTACTATACCTTTGAGAGAAACCCTAAGTGATGGAATCTCTAACTCAAAAGGCATAATAGCGTCAGCACCATAAACAAGATTATAAGGAGTAGTTCCTGTAGCAATTCGTACACTCGTTCGGTAGGCCCAAAGAGCATAGATTAGCTGATTACTCCAATCCTTAGAATGCTTATTCATGGTTTTGCGAAGAATTTGTTCAATTATCTTATTGGATGATTCAGCTTGACCATTTGACTGAGGATAGTATGGTGTAGAAAATCGATGTTTGATATGATACTTCTCGAGGAATTTCTTCACGTCCTTGTTCTTAAATGATGTCCCATTATCTGAGATTATAGTGGAAGGTATCCTGAATCGAGAAATGATGTTTTCTAAAAGAAATTGACGAATCACTTCAGCAGTAGTAGAGCGAAGGGGAATAGCTTATATCCACTTCGTAAAGTAATTTGTTGCAGTTATAATGAAGGTGTGTCCTTGAGATGAAGGAGGAGAGATTTTACCAATGAGATCCAAACCCCATGCAGAGAAAGGCCAAGAAGCTACTTGAGAACGAAGTTCTTGGGCAGGAGCATGAATCAGATTATTGTGTTGTTGACATTGATGACATTTCTTAACAAATGAAAAAGAATCCTTCTACATAGTTTGCCAATAGTATCCCATACGAAGCAATCTTTGAACCAAGGATTTGCCTCCGAAATGCCCCCCACAAGCACCTGAATGTGCCTCTTCAAGAGCAACGGGGATTTCCAATTTGTTAAGACAACCGAGGTGACAGTATGGAGACCCTATCTGCGGATGCACAGATGGGATGGGATGGAGAGACAGTTAGCATGCTTACAGAGGAACCGCCTACTGCGGGGACGATATTCGCATATCATAGTCCCATTCTACTTCGACCGAGTACGGAGGCAGTTTGGGCTAGAGTAGTGTGTTCCAGCCGATGTGCCCATCTATACTCGACACTCACGAGTCCTTCCCAGACCTAGAGCAGTAGCGAGACTGATGATAGATGACATCGAGACTACAGATATAGAGGGATCTGATCAGGATGTAGTCACTGATTACTCTGCTAAGCCTGGAGCACAACGCAGGTATGTCTAATGGTTTATGAGATCATACCCAGGGCCTATCTTTCCACCAGATCACCCGACAGGCCATCCAGGCCCATGGAGATATGGAGACCGAGATGAGGACCAGGGATCCAGGTCAAAGGAGCCAGAGGAGGGAGAGGGTCATGAGGAGGCAGGAGATCCTGATCCACCCACAGGAGATCAGCCTAGTGCCGAGGAGGAGGAGGAGGAGGACACAGATAGAGATGAGGATGAGGAGGAGGAGGATAGAGATGATGAGGAGGGGTCAGATGTAGCTCCCCACCATTCAGGAGATGATACCATAGCTCTGGATCCTCCTCTTATTCCCCAAAAGGGGGAACATGAGGCGATACGAAGACCTGTTTCTAGTACCGTCCAGCCTACACCCATCATGCATAGATTATTCGAGCGAGGGGAGCCTAGTAGTTCCCAGTCACAGATGCTACCATATCACAATCCCTACTGGCGTGAGGGAGATCCAGGTATAGTAGGTTTATATTGATTGATTAATGTTTTGATGATATAGAATGGTACTAATACAAAAATCTATTCTACTGCTATAGCTAATGTGTAGGAGTGGCGTTCCCTGATTCAGCAAGCAGTGACAGACATTTCCACGATGGCACAGATCCCCAGTTCCTCACAGATTGCTTATAGGCCTTAGGGGAACGCGGGTCGGCATGAGGACTTGTTTTCCCCATTCCGAGTACAGGTAGACATATGGAGGGAGAGAGAGAGAGTCCTATTAGAGGACCTTCAGCGGGCACGACGAGATCTAGCAGTTGCTCAGGCCGAGGCTACCTCCTATTGCGCGATCCTTATGGATAGGGATCGTAGGAGTTCCTCTCGGAGTCACTCGTGGTCTATATCGCGCTACACACCTATGGGTCCACCTGCACGGCCGGATTAGGAGGGAGCATCTAGTCGTCACTCTCCAGCCACCAGCCCTAGGGATAGGAGATGATTGTAGGATAGGTCACATTTTGGATGTACAGTGACCTATATTTGTATACGATCCACACACACACACACACACACACACACACACACACACACACACATATATATATATATACATGCTTCTCTTTTGCCTCAAATGTGTTATCTTTAATGCTTAAAACAATGTATATTTTGCTTTGATTAAATCTAATACATTTGGTAGATGTACATGTATGTTCAGGATTTAATTTCCATGTGATTGATTTCTCAATGCTCCATGATTAAATTGATACATGTGTGACTTAATTAAAATATTTAATCAAGTACTACATTGATGATAGGGAAGAAATATGCATTAAGTCTGAGAATCATATAACTAATGTGATTTAATTTTGAACTTAAACACAACATGATACGATTCCACTTAACACATAAGACATTGCGGAATATGCTAGCATAATGGAAATGTAAATCTTTTACAATTTACATAAATGAATTCAAGACAAACTATAAAGTAAGGAGACACGCTTGTCAAGAACGAAGCAATATAGATTAAACACCATAACATTTAATTCTATTTTGCTCTAATTAGGAGATACTAACATATTACCCAATGTTGAAGAACTGAAAAGAAGATAAATAAGGAATGAAGAATTAAGCATAATATCTACGCAAGTGCATAGCATTTATAGGTTCTTTAAGAGGCGTACCGTCTGCATTCGCTATCTTGTAAGCACCTGATCCATAATCTTCAATAACGATGTATGGTCCAAGCCAATTAGGACTAAATTTTCCCTTTTCTGCAAGTAAGGCATTCACATTGCGCTGATTCTCATAGAGGACTAAGTCACCTACTGAGAAGGAATGTTGAATAACCTTATCATTATAGCTTCATTGTAGAGTTTTGTGATACGCTTGAATATGCTCAAGAGCGTTTATACGCTATTCATCAAGCATCTCAAGCTGTTGAAGTCGTTGTTCTCTATAAGAGTCATCATCTACTATACCTTTGAGAGAAACCCTAAGTGATGGAATCTCCAACTCAAAAGGCATAATAGCGTCAGCACCATAAACAAGATTATAAGGAGTAGTTCCTGTAGCAATTCGTACACTCATTCGGTAGGCCCAAAGAGCATAGATTAGCTGATTACTCCAATCCTTACCATGCGTATTCACGGTTTTGCGAAGAATTTGTTCAATTATCTTATTGGATGATTCGGCTTGACCATTTGACTGAGGATAGTATGGTGTAGAAAATCGATGTTTGATATGATACTTCTCGAGGAATTTCTTCACGTCCTTGTTCTTAAATGATGTCCCATTATCTGAGATTATAGTGGAAGGTATCCTGAATCGAGAAATGATGTTTTCTAAAAGAAATTGACAAATCACTTCAGCAGTAGTAGGAGTAGTAAAGTAATCTGTTGCAGTTATAATGAAGGTGTGTCCTTGAGATGAAGGAGGAGAGATTTTACCAATGAGATCCAAACCCCATGTAGAGAAAGGCCAAGAAGCTACTTGAGAACGAAGTTCTTGGGCAGGAGCATGAATCAGATTATTGTGTTGTTGACATTGATGACATTTCTTAACAAATGAAAAAGAATCCTTCTGCATAGTTTGCCAATAGTATCCCATATGAAGCAATCTTTGAACCAAGGATTTGCCTCCGAAATGCCCCCCACAGGCACCTGAATGTGCCTCTTCAAGAGCAACGGGGATTTCCAATTTGTTAAGACAGCGAAGGAGAAGACCGTCATAACCCCTTCGGTAAAGGACATTAGAAAGAATGATATATCTAGCAGACAGCTTGCGGATTCTAGCCCTAGTGTTCCTATTGGCGGAATCAGGAAAGGTACCATCGATCAAATATCTTACGATATGCGAATACCATTCGTCTGAATCTACAAAGTCACAACATGTTACCAAGCTAGAATCGTCTACAATAGCTAGAGAAATAAGGTTGTGAATAACAAATTTAAGATCAACCACAGGGTCCTCTAAAGATACAAGAGAGGCCACACATGCCATTGCGTCCGCATGTCGATTATCTTTTCGAGGAACCAGTTCCATGGTATAAGAATCGAATTTTTGTAATAAAGAGATAGCAAGATCTTTATATTGTGATAATTTGTCTTGTTTTGCTTGATATATTCCTGTTACTTGTCTTATAATCAATTGCGAATCTCCATAAATATGTATATGTTTTATGTTCAGAGCTAAGGCTGCTTTTATTCCGGCTATAAGAGCCTCATACTCAGCAATGTTATTGGTACACAGGAAATTTAGACGATAGGATAAGGGAATAGATTTCCTTGTAGGAGAAATCAGAACAACACCTGCCCCCGATCTCGTACGACACTTAGAACCATCAAAGTATAATTCCCAAGTTTCATCTTTCTCTATAGAAAGAATGAAGTCATCGGGGAAAGACTCAGAATTAGGGAAGGAGAGAGGTGAAGGGGCCTCAACTAAGTGATCGGTCAATGCTTGCCCTTTAATTGCTCTTTGTGAAACAAATTTAAGATCAAATTCGGTTAACATCATAACCCACTTAGCTAGGCGTCCTGATAAATCAGTTTTAGAGAAAAGATGCTTCAAAGGATCAAACTTTACCATGATGTGGACTTCTGAATTTAAAAGATAATGTCTCAATTTCTGAGTCGCAAACACCAAGGCCAAGCATTGTCTTTCTATAGCAGAATAATGGGTCTCATGATCGAGTAAGGTACGACTTATGTAATAAACCGGACATTCCTTACCATCTTTATCATGTTGTGCCAACAATGCTGTGAGAGCATGAGAGGAAGCAGCTGTATATAGAAGGAAAGTTTTAGAAGGTTCGGCAGGTTGAAGAATAGGAGGACTAGCCAAATACACTTTTAAATCTTCAAATGCTTGCTGACAATCTTCGTTCCATTGAAAAGTGATATCCTTTTTAAGAAGTTGAGTAAAAGGAAAGGTATGAGCCGCAAGTTGAGATACGAACCTACGAATAGCTTGAATCTTTCCTTGCAAGCTTTTAAGTTGAGACACATTTCTAGGAGGTGGCATGTTGACAATAGCATCTATTTTCTTAGTGTCCACCTCGATCCCACGATGCGAAACTATGAATCCTAATAGTTTTCCACTATCCACACCGAAAACACATTTTCGGGGATTCAAGCGCATGTGATATTTACGAACTCTTTCAAAGATTTGATGAAGGATTTTAATGTGATCTATGCGAAGAATGGATTTGGCTAAAATATCATCAACATAAGCCTCTAAAATCTTATGCATATAATCATGGAAGATAAGGGTCATCGCTCATTGATAAGTTGCACCGGCATTTTTAAGTCCAAAAGGCATCATTATCCAACAAAACGTACCCCAAGGAGTGGTGAGAGCGGTTTTGAATTGATCTTGAGGGTTAATGAAAATTTGATTGTATCCTGAAAAACCATCCATGAAGGATAACAAGGCATGTCCTGCCGTAGAATCAACTATCATGTCAATGTTTGGAAGAGGGAAATCATCTTTTAAAGAAGCCCTATTTAAATCTCGAAAATCGGTACACATTCTTATTTTGTTATCTGGTTTAGCCACTGCGACAATATTTGAAATCCATGGGGAATAGTCAATAGGGCGAATAAATCCAGCCTCCAATAATTTTTCAATCTCAACCTTAACAAGCAGAGCCACCTTAGGATTCATTTTTCAAATCTTTTGTTTCACGGGCTTAGCATCAGGGACTAAGACAATGTTATGAGTAACAATCTTAGGATCTATACCAGGCATGTCAGAGTATGTCCAAGCAAAGATCTCGGGGAATTCATGCAATAAATCTTCATATTGTTTTTGTTCCTCTTCATCCAAACATTTTCCAATTTTAATAACTTTCTCTTTATTGCAAGGATCCATCTTAACATCAGTAGTGTCACTTATGAGAAGATTACTTTGTTGAGGAGTATCCTTTAACTAAGGGAATTCTTTCACAATCTCATCATTAACAATCTCTTTTCCAAAATAGGCTTCAGTGTTCAAACAATAAGGGAGTCCCCTATTGTGATGATAACGAGGAAGAGTGTCATAGGCTCCCAAGAATTCAGCTAAAGCATCGTCGGTAGGGAAGACATCCAAAGCATAGGCACACGAAGGATCCCCATCAATATACTCAGGGTGTTGCATTGATAGAGATGTAGAAATAGCATTAACACTAAAGCATGGTCTTTTAGAAGCTTTAGTGTGTTTGCAGGGATTATAGCCAAGTCCAAAGGCATAATTGTGAAAATTAGTCTCTAGAGGAACTTTTATCCCTTGCTCATGAGCGCCACAACCATTTCCATGATACCCATGCTTAGCAAAAATGCGAAAACCACGACCATAACGATCAGCCATTTCAGAAAGAGAAGGTGGTTTTTCATAAGACAAAGAATCAAACTCCTCAGAATTAGAGGTGTGAGGAGAAGAAGTTTGAGAAGCGGCCACAAAATTATTACTCATAGGTTCAGGTAAGATTGACTGATTTTTAGCTTCTTCCTTCTTTTCAACTTTAAGCTCTCTAGAAGGAACCTTATATTCACCTACAAAGGTGGGATTGAAATCAAGAGATCCCCAATCGTCTTCTGCGAGAACCTTCTCAGGATCAAAATCTTTCTTATGTGTAGATTCAAGTCGAGAAGAATCTTCTTCAGGAGCTCCAGACTCATCCAAAGAATTTTGATCATCAAAGAGCAAAGATTCATCGATAGGTATCTTGTTTAAAGAGTCATCACTAGACGAGGATGGCTTAGAAGAACCCCCTTTGGAAGTAGATGTTTGTAGACAAGCTTGGAAATTAGTATCACCTATCAAGGTATATGTCTTATTGCTATAGATAAATTTAACTTGTCTATGCAATGTAGAGGGGACAACTTGCATACTGTGAATCCAAGGCCTCCCTAATAACAAGTTGTATGTTAAATTTCCTGACATAACATGGATAGGAGTAGGCAAAGTAACAGGTCCTACTGTGAGAGGTAAGGTCATAATACCTAATGAAGTCTTAGCCACATTGTCAAAGCCTCGAATGGTACGAGAGTCAGGCTCAATGAGAGATGTATCCACATTCATTTTATGCAATAGATTAATGCTACACACATTAAGGCCAGAGCCATTATCTACTAGTGTTCGTCTTATAGCAGTGTCTTTCATGATAACCACAATCATCAAGGGATCATGTTGTTGTTGAATTTCACTAGTAGGCAACTCATCTTGGGTAAACACAATTTGAGCTTTAGGATTCATCACAGAGTTAACTAAAGATGCTATATTACTAGATGTATTTGGTGGAGGAACATTCAAATCATCTTAGAAGTACAAAACAAAGATCACACCTTTTATTCTCCTTGAGCATCTAATATGCAATGAATATTGCAGTACCGAAGACTGAGTTCTGCTTGCTGGATTGATATACCTTATAGCCCACCACCATTGAGGCGTATCTCACATCATGCTCAACTATATCACTGATTATCATCAACCGGTTGTCATATTGGGAACCGATAACAACTGCCACAATGGTATTCTGCACTTTCCTCAGGATAGGAATTTTACCGATTGCACTGAGACATGTGGCTGCCTGAATGGCCTACTTCGTAATCTTAGGCAGTCTATCTAGCTAGATAGATCAATTCATCATGAACCCTACTGAGAATGTACCAGACCCATTCCACTTCATCAAATACCAAAAAATGGATAAAATCAGCGAAACCCTTATTGTGAAGAATTTGGTATTCCGGCTTCAGATTTCCAAGTTTGTTCGCCAAATGCTTGTTATAGAGTGTAAGCATGTCTGCATTTCCAAGTTCTTCAATGTCACAATGAATATATGCCCTTATATCTTCATTGTGAAGAACATCATACAAAACTGAAGAAAATGCTCCTTCCGGATCATCTTTAACTGATTTGAAAGGATGTCTCTTGAAAATGAGCCTTGCCCTCTCAAAAATCTCAACTACTAGAGGGGTAGAAATTCCAGATGCAGATACCATGATGATTTTAGGGTTTTAAAAATATAGCTCGTGAATGGATAAATACCTCTTGATTCGCAACCGGGTGTAGGAAATTGTTGAATGGTCACTTCAAGTTTAGTTTTGCTATCAAATATCTTTTAATCTTCATCTCTGCTCTTTTCTCTATATGCATTGTGAAGAATAATCTTTTGAAATGCCCTTTTAACCTAATTTTGAGTTGTAATAAATGCTCAAGCTTAAAGCTTCCAGTTACACTATTTTTCATCATTTCATTCATCAGATTGTCAAAATGCTACAAAATCTTCCAAATATCAACTGCATGCTCGATCTAGATCTTTTGCAACCTTT
The DNA here is from genome assembly GCF_030272615.1 of Cryptomeria japonica. Taxonomy (NCBI): domain Eukaryota; kingdom Viridiplantae; phylum Streptophyta; class Pinopsida; order Cupressales; family Cupressaceae; genus Cryptomeria; species Cryptomeria japonica. The sequence goes on from NC_081411.1 coordinate 676,089,266, forward strand.
CGAAACCGGTTACAGATCTCCACAAGGGGGTTTTAAGGATCTACATGAAAAACTCCCCCTAAGGCCAAAAAACCCTAGTTACCAGATGAGGTTCCATCATCGGATTCGGGTGTGGAGCCATTCTGCACATTTTGATCTTCCTTTTTCACCCACATTTTCTTATACTAATATTTGATTTCATCTACTTTTGCTTTGCCTTTCTCATTAAATTTGTTCTTAATCACCAGTGCACTCTTGCTTCTGCAATGCCTTGCAATATGACCTACTTTGTTATATGCACGACAAACAACATTCCTCTGCATAGGTCTAAAGTTCATCTGATTTGGTCTCATCCTGCATTGGTTAGATATATGCACAAACATCCCACAATCATAACATCTCTTGTTCTAAAAATTATTCATCACAGTTTTGCACATATTTGACTTATGACCAAAATTGTTGCATATGAAACATTGACCAGTAAAAGTGGAACCATTGTTCATATTATTCATCATTCCATGATTCATCCTACATCTGCATTGATTTGCAATATGACCAAATTTACCACAAGTAAAACATTTACCATTGAATTTATAGGCATTAGGTTGTCTTACCGGATGTTTCTTGTCCTTCTTATGATGATTGTTTTGACCAAACCGGGGGATTCTCCTTTCTCATATCCAATCCTCTTGTGTCTTTTCCATGTCTCTAACTATCCAACATATCATCCAACCGGGCTGAGCTAGCTTTGAATTTTTCTTTGTACTCATTAGCAATGGTCAACTCATCTCTCAGAATTATGATTCGTTTCTCAAGTTCTTGTCCATCATTCTTTGTTTGCACCAATTCAAGATTCAACTGATCATTCTCATATGTCAGTCTATAGCATTCATCAGATCTATCCTTCAAGGATTGAGTCAAGATTTCTTCATTCTTCTTCCGGTCTTCAATCTCCTTAGTCAACTTCATTACAATAGATTGCATTTCATTCTTCAAAACTGCATTCTCCCTGGTCAACTTCTCACATTCATCAGTCTTGTCTTGTAAGGCTTGATTGTCAACACTTTGTTCTTCTTTCTCTTGCAACTTGTCCATCAACTCCTTTCTCTTTTCTCTAGAGGTGTTCAATTGATCTTTTAGCATATCAATGAATTATTCAATTGAACTCAGTTTTCTTTTCAGGCTACTCCTTTCCTTCATTGCTTCATCAAGATCTTCAAGTGCCACGGTAAGTTGTTTCTACAAACCAAAGTCCATTGACTGAATCTTCCAAGTCTTCCTCAAGCTGTTAGGCTTCCTCAAAGGAACTCAGCTCTGATACCAATTGTTGGAATCAATGAATACTGAGAGGGGGATGAATCAGTGTTCCAGTATTTACAAATTTATTATATTGATTCTTCAACCACTAGATGCAACTAATTGAAACCAAAGTGCAAAAACAAAAGCCAAATAAACATATGATCATAACACCAAGATTTTTTATGTGGAAACTCAGAAAAGGAAAAACCACGGTGGGATTGAGTACCCACACTATTATTTTACAATGGCCAGTAGTAGAACAATATTACATAAGAGGAATGCACTTGCATTCAGGCACATTGCCTACGACTCACTGCTCAATTACAAAAGGGGCGTCTACCTTGGAGGACTCACTATCCTACAAATAAGATATAGAAGCTAATACAATGTGTAAACTGGAGTATATCATCCATAAATGCCAGAAACCAATTCCAGTTAGGCTCAGGAATGATCCGCTGCTGCTGTTCTAATAAAACACACGGTTATGCTCTGCCACTGATTACTGGATCATTAAATACTCAAGATGCGCCTGTGAAATTACACTCAATTGTACCAATAACAATTTATCTCACATGCATACTGATGCTCTGCAAAAAGGATTAGAAAATCTGTTTGATGGCAACACACACAAGAGCACAAGAAACAAACGTTAGTGTTAGCAACAAAAGATTATCCTAAACAGACATATCAAGAGAGATATTAAGCATGAAATAGAAAGCATATAAACATAGAATAAAATAGCTAATCAAGATGCTCATAGTTGCTCCTCCCTTGTTCCTCTCCTCTCCAAGTCCCAAATGAGTGTAGCTCTTAGCTTTTAGCACTAGCCATGGATGCCATATGGAGATTCAAGATAGTTGAATATGATAAGCAAATGCTATGCAAGTGTAGATAGTGATGCTATGAGAAAGCTCTATGCTAATGCCAGTATAACAACAATACTCTAATGCTTCCTTTTGCTTGAGGAGAAGGGTTCTATTTATAAAAGAAATGGGGAAATGAAGGGTTAAGATTGAATAATCTTAACAAGGGTTAGGATTGAAAGATATTCAATCCATGTGAGACTTTCAACCTAATCCCATGTTGACAAGTGTCACCATGAGGAGGCTTGAGAGGAGTGATAAGGAGCATTAAATGCTTGAGGGGACATGATGGTTACCCTAGTCAAAGAAATAAATGCTTTGAAGAGACACATGGGTTACATGAGGGTTAAGTTAGGGGTCAAAGTCCTTAACCATGGGTGCAAGTGGAATTTACCATTAATGGTCATGTAAGAGCCATAAGTGGTTTGGAAGACTTTAGAGGTTAATTTGTTGAACACACAAATCATTAATTGATTTTCAAAGACTTTGGAGTCTTTGAGAAGTGACTCCAATTTGCTTAGGAATGTGACAATATTTAGGGGATGGATTAGGTTAATTAGGAAAGGCTTAGAAGAATCTAGAAGGGGTTTAGGCATGCAAGTGGATTTTGTAGGAAAATGCAAGTGGGAGGAATTTTGGTATTTTCGATTAAAATAAAATCATTTATTTCAATTAAATAGTGTAATTTGCATTTGGATAAATATTCAAATAAATATTAATTTATTTAAATGAGAAAATGGAAGATAAAGCATTAAAATGCTTGAAGATTTTGAGGGAAACCATTAAAGGCTTGAAGACTTTAAGGAAAACCATTAAAGTCTTAAGAAGACTTTAAGGGAAGCCATTAAGTTTGAAGAATTTAAAGCCATCAAGTTTGAAGACTTTAAGGGAAACCATTAAAGGCTTAAGAAGACTATAGAAGGAAGCCATCAAGTTTGAAGACTTTAAAGCCATTAAGTTTGAAGACTTTAAGGGAAACCATTAAAGGTTTGAGAAGACTCTAGAAGGAAGCCATCAAGTTTGAAGACTTTAAAGCCATCAAGTTTGAAGACTTTAAGGGAAACCATTAAAGGTTTCAAGTGGGTGAGGATAAATAGGATTTTAAATAAATAATTTATTTAAAATAGTTGTGCAACTTGCTTTTGTAGGAAAATACAAGTGGGTGGATGATAAAGGTGATTTAAATAAATAATTTATTTAAAATAATTGTGCAACTTGCATTTGTAGGAAAATGCAAGTGGATAGAGGATAAAGGTGATTTAAATAAATTTTAATTTATTTAAATGTGAGAGGTGGGATTTTGGGGGATTTAAATAAATATTAATGTATTTAAATGTGAGAGAATATTTAATTAAATAAATATGATTTATTTATTTAATTAATGGTCTGAATTTGGTTAAGTGAATTAAATCAAATAAATTGAATAATTTATTTAATTAATAGGAGAAGAGGGTTAAGATGAATTAATTAAATATTAATTTAATTAATTATTAATTGATGGTTAAATAATCAAATAAATACTAAGTATTCATTTAATTAAGTGGACAGATTTATGTGACTACACATACTTTCAAAAAGATCACCCAACACCATCTTATATATCCACGCCACCAAAATAGATCTCCCACAAGTCGACTTCACAAAATATCAAAGTATGAAACGTGTAACTTCAAGTCAACTCAAATATTTACAAAACAATATTCCGGATCCAAAACAAATGATCACACACTTCCCAAAAGTTGATCCAATTACCTTGAATTTACCAACAACCACCAGAATCACCTCATGACATCTGGTTCACACGTTACACCATCAACAATGAAGATAACCCTGTTTTACTACTCTACCGAAAACCGAACCTTTTAACATGCTTAAGAAATAACACCGGGGGATAGAATTTCATGATAATATGCTTCTCAGGTTCAATCAACTTAACTCAGATCACCAAATCCAAAAACACATCATCGGAAATTAGAACTGTTCACCAAAGCTATACATTGAGTATCACTGATATAGACTTGCATCAAAACTCCATATCGGATATGATCAATAGGCTAAGTTTCCATCAATGAAAACTCCTAAGAAATATCATGCACCAGACATCATCAATCTTCACCAGAGCATCAACAGAATAGTGTCTTGTGTCAACAAGACCACCCTTCCCCAATCTAAGCAACCATGAAATTTTGGCTTGACTCTTGGATTCTCCATCCAAAGCACACTTTTTCTTAAGAGACTTATTTCATTAAGGCCTCTTTTTCCCTAATTTTCATGTTTGGGGTCTAGCATAGACCTAATTTCTCATCACTTTCTCCCCCAGGGCCTTCAATAGTTAAATTTGTGAGGTCCCCAAATGGAAGTTTCTGTTCATTTTCTCACATTTTCTCATCCTCTAGGTCTTCTAGCAAAGGCCTCCCCCATGGTGATAAACCCAAACTTGGGATAGAGACATCACCTTAAAAAATCTCCTTATTTAAAATGGCGTTGTCCATCGCAATGCATGCATATTCCATTACCTATTCCTCCAAATTCCCTAATTCTTCTGCAATTGGATCTTGCTATACTGAAATGGAATTTTACCACTGTCATCAATCATAGGTAGCTCTCTAATCACTTATTGGTTCTCCAGCCTAAGATTTCCTAGATCTCGCATGTCTTCCCCTTGTTGTAGGGTCTCCAAATTGACTTTTCCTTGTTGCGCGATGGGGCATCGATTATCTTCCCTGTTGCACAATTGATCCCACACTTCCATCATTGAATCAAAGAAATTTTGTGCCTAAATATGTTCCTCCATCTGTCTCCCATCCTTCATGGCTAAGGAAAATTCTAACTTCCTCTTTTTACTAGAGCCTTGCTCTTTGTTAGTATGAATTAGTGTGCCCATTTTAACCAGTCCCTCACATAGCCTATTCCTTTCTTCAACCTACATTTTCTTTGGTGAAAATTGATCTTCTTGGTCTTTATTGTTTCTTGGTGAGATTAGGTTAGGGTTTTTCTCCCCTCTCCCATTACCGAGCCCTTGAGCAACTTGGTTCTAGGTGCTTTCATATCAGGGATCTTCCCCCTATCTGCTTCTTATCCACCTCTGTCCTCTGAAGACATTTACCATTATCTATGATGATTTCTAGATCATCCACATCTTTTCTATTTGATTTCATCTCCATGAGCAATCTAGGTCTAAGGCCTGTTTTTGATTGATGAAATCCTCATCTATACCCGAAAAGGTACCTAGGGCATCCCCAATCATAGCTAGGGCTTAAAAATTCCTATATTCAATTGGAATCCCTTCTAGAGTAATCCATATGGGTTTTGTCTTTAAATTATGTCTCATTGGGTTAAAATTCTGGTATCAAAAATGTTTTGAGGAATACATGTCCTTCAATAAAGAGAGGTTCCCCACCTAATATTTCTTTGTTCAAGCATGGACTAATGCATTTAATAAAGAAAAACCCATTTAGCAGAGTTTTCACACTTACCCAACTTTCAAACCGCTTAGTCCACCATTCCTTGATTCTATCTGCTTGATCTCTTTACCACTCCATTTGATGAAAAACACCCTATCTTTGAAGCGTTTTGTAATCGGTGAAAGGACTTTGAAGATATCACCATGGCTATGCTTTTCTTTTTTTGCTTGTCACCCTTGTCTATTCCATTCTTGGGGAACTCTTTATATCGAAACCACCCATTCCCGTGTTGCTTTGGCTGATGGGGCATTTGTTGTTTATCCTAAAAAGGATGATTCGATCCTTGGTTCCTGCTTGATCTTCTTCTATCTAGAGGGTTTGCATTTGCCCCTATTGCAAAGGCAAGGGTATTACAAGATAAATTTCCCCATTTGTCAATATTGATTCTCCTTCCTTGATTGGGCACCCGTGTCTCTTGCATTTGTGCACCCCTTCTCTACTTTTTGGGGGTGCTTTCTAGCATCTCTTCGAAAAGTCGCATTCTCCCAAAAGTTCGCAACCCTTCTTCACATCATTCCAACTCTGGCTGATGTATAATAACATGTAAACTCATTCAACTGTTATTGTTATTTGGTAATTTTTAAACTTATGTTTTGTTATTCCATGTGTTAAATTGAAATGTTCGAAACTGTTTCTACCATGACACTAAATGTCCAAAGACAGTCACCCATTAGATTTTAAGTGTGGGTCATAATTGCAATAAAAACTTCTCATTTTATTTGCAAATCCCATGCGCTTCCAAATTATTTTTGTTTCATATAACATGATAGGTCCTGCCAAGTTGAGTGATGGGCATAAGTAGTATTGAATGGCATTTGAAAGGAAAGAAATCGGTTCCTACTATTAATTTTGTGTAAAGTCGCGTGAGATGGAGTAGATGCTACAACTCTAACTCTTAGCAAAATAATTTTATCTAACAAAGACATTAGAAACAATGGGTGTAATTTGAATATTAGAACAATTTTTAATTTTTTTTTTGAGACCCACTTTATATTTGTGTTATTTCAAACTTTTAAAAAATTACATTACAATGAGTTTCATGAACTATAAAACAAAAGAATATAACATGATAGGTCCTGCCAAGTTGAGTGATGGGCATAAGTAGTATTGAATGGCATTTGAAAGGAAAGAAATCGGTTCCTACTATTAATTTTGTGTAAAGTCACGTGAGATGGAGTAGATGCTACAACTCTAACTCTTAGCAAAATAATTTTATCTAACAAAGACATTAGAAACAATGGGTGTAATTTGAATATTAGAACAATTTTTAATTTTTTTTTTGAGACCCACTTTATATTTGTGTTGTTTCAAACTTTTAAAAAATTACATTACAATGAGTTTCATGAACTATAAAACAAAAGAATTAAAAAGGTTATATATATTGATTGTATAGTGTTAAAATCTTTTTTTTTTAATTTTTAAAAAGTCAAAACAACTCTTATATAGAATGTTTGAAAAATAATTACAATTAATTAGCAAATGAGTTGGTTATCAAAGTTATTGAAGTAGCTAGGCTTACGGGAATCTTCATTATCCATGTCACAACTCATGGGATTGTGAGATTCTTCGTGAAGTAACATTGCTTAATTAGTACTAGATTGTATAGTGTGTCAATTTATTTGGTAGAGGTGATTAAGTGACTTCATATTCATATGTTCTAGATTATCTTTTGGTCCTCTTTAGATCCAATAATTTTGTTGAGTCATTTGATTTAAATAGATATTATTTTTAAATGATTTAAAAAAATAAATATACTAATATATAATTTAAAATAATATAAAATAAATAATCTAAAAAAAATAAAAATAAAATAAAAATACATAATTTGAGAATCAAACAAAATCAAATAATAGGTAAGAGAAATCAAACAAAATGGGAATGCCCATGGTGACCCAAAAAACATCCATCGAGAGCATTTGGGTGGGCAATTACAGGGATAATCATGCTAGAGCCCTTAGCTGGAAGCGATCGGCGACATAAAGATCTCCAAAAAAAGATTAGCCATTGAGAGAATGATAACGGGAAAAAAAATTCAAATAATGTTGATAGAGACGCCCCCCCCCCCCCCCCCACAAAAAGAAAAAGCATTTGAAATTACGATAAAATAAACAATTCAGTTTCATTCGGTTAGAGACATTCATTCTTTCTCTCATTCTCCCTCTTTGTCGAGACCCACTTTGTATTTGTGTTATTTCAAACTTTTAAAAAATTACATTACAATGAGTTTCATTAACTATAAAACACAGGAATTAAAAAGGTTATATATATTGTTTGTATAGTGGTAGAATCTTTTTTTTTATTTTTAAAAAGTCAAAACAACTCTTATATAGAATGTTTGAAAAATAATTACAATTACGTAGCAAATGAGTTGGTTATCAAAGTTATTGTAGTAGCTAGGCTTACGAGAATCTTCATTAGCCGTGTCACAACTCATGGGGTTGTGAGATTCTTCGTGACGTAACATTGTTTAATCATTACTAAGTTATTTGGTAGAGGTGATTAAGTGACTTCATAATCATATGTTCTAGATTATCTTTTGGTCCTCTTTAGATCCAATAATTTTGTTGAGTCATTTGATTTAAATAGATATTATTTTTATATGATTTACAAAAATAAATATACTAATATATAATTTTAAATTATATATAATAAATAATCCAAAATATTAAAATAAATAAATAATTCTACATAATTTGAGAATCAAACAAAATCAAATAATAGATAAGAGAAATCAAACAAAATGGGAATGCCCATGGTGACCCAAAAAACAACCATCGAGAGCATTTGGGTAGGCCATTACAGGGATAATCGTGCTAGAGCCCTTAGCTGGAAGCCCGCCGGCGAAATAAAGATCTCCAAGAAAAGATTAGCCGTTGAGAGAATGATAACGGGAAAAAAAATTCAAATAATGTTGATAGAGACCCCCACAAAAAAGCATCTGAAATTAGGATAAAATAAACAGTTCAGTTTCATTCGGTTACAGACATTCATTCTTTCTCTCATTCTCCCTCTCTGTCGATGTTCTGTTCTGTGTTTGTCTCTCTGTCAATGTTCTATTTTGTGATTGTCTCTTTTCAATGTTCTTTTTCTTTCTCTCTGTTTTGTTCAATTTTCATGTGCTTGGTTCGTTTTGTTTTTTCATTTGTCTTTTGTACAGCGTGCACGCTGGTCTGTTTGTCTTTTTTTTTGGTGTTACATTTTTGTGGCAGAGCAGAGGAAAGACCGAGGAGAGGAAGACGCATAGCGACTGAGGGCAAAATCTTCTTCCGGGTAATTATTGTTTGTTGGCGCCATAAAGTTTGTCAGGAATTTTCATTGTGGATTAAAATTATTTAGTCTCAGTAGTTTTCATCCTCTTAATAGCAACTTCCTCATCCTGTTGTTACTCACCTTTTCTCACTACTCACACCATGTTCATCCTTAATTTCGTTATATGTAGAATCTGAGATTTTCCTAGTTACAGGCCAAAGCTCCTTTGAAGGAACAATATCAGTTGACGATGGTCGACCTTTTGGTTTGCTAGAAAATGAATCTACTCCTCATTATTATGGTATGTAAGGAAACCCAACACATATTCGTTTCCTTCGTCCTTACTACATTTTCACCCTCCATCTGAATGCATTCAATCTCAATCCTATCAGGTGGAGGAAATGGTGAAACAACCTCCATTACCAGAGTAATACAGATCACCTGTAATTGGTCTTTCCACAGGTCCATTTTGTGCATTTAGAGATCATGTCACACCATGGAACCACATTTCTTCGAGGAATTCTGTCAAACAGTTCACACGCAGTGTCTATGGTTCAACATTCCTTTTGAGGAATTCTGTGAAACAGTTCACACGCTAAGCAGAGGGTTCCACATTCCTTTGCATACAGATCTGCCGGAGCATTTCCAACTATACTATCTGACAGAATAATATTCACTTAAAACAATTAAATAATTTTTATACAGCCTTAGTATATTTACCCTTAGTATTATTATCCTTGAAGTTTTTGTTGTTGCTTGCATTATGACGACAGTGGTGGACATGTTTGATTTTGGAGATAATTTAATGCTTTAATGTAATTAATACATTTTCACCTAATACCCATTTGTTATTTTTGACCCTTTGGAATATAGATTTGTAGATAAAACACTTCAGGTTTGGATGGCTATTTTTCTCTTAATCTTTCAGTTACTACACTGTGTTTTGATTTCTTGGGAATTTTGGTTTATTTTCGCTCAGATCCTTTTGGCTCAAGAGTAAAGGACTGATGAAGTGAGTTCCAATGCAGGCATGAGATGCAGGGCCTGCCAAGAGTTCATATAACCGATGAAGAGATGGGAAGTTTCTTATGACCTGCTTCCTAGATCAAAAGTAGCTGCTCTAGAAGGAAAACATATTTTCAAAACAGCTAACCCAGTGTTTGAATTCTCTGTGTTCTCAGGAAATGAGTTGATCTTCACCTGCATAGCTAATCCATTTGGATTTTCTATCAAGCACAGATCCTATGGAGAGGTTCTGTTCAACTCCTCGTATGGCAGCTTGGTTTTCATTATCTGGTAATCAGCACAAGCAGCTTCCCACATCAGCTTCACTGTTACTTCTGTATGAATTGATTAATAATAGGAAGGATGATTTGGCTGGGTGAGCAGATATGACATTGTTGAGATATTCTGTTTCATTTAAGTTCTACATTTGAATTATGAAAATTCAATGTGTATATTTTGATATATGAAAATAAAATGATTATAGATTCCCCATGTTCCATGCTTTGTTGTCCATGAAAGTATTTTGTAGGTTGAAAACATGAATGACAAAATATTGTTCCAAAAGTCATTACTTAAAATTATTCTGTGATTAAAGAACATTTATTTGATATAATGAAATTAGAAAGCCTAAATGTGTATTATAATATATATTTTAACTAAATGTCAGTTATGGAATTCTATTGATGAAAAACTATGGCATGGATGTTTTTTTAGACTTGGCATACAAGCTTATTTGGGTTCGCTGGATTTCTACTTCGCACATGGGACATACAGGTGCAATGCCCTATTGGGCTTCTGGTATGTCCATAGATGCCCTGCTCCGCAGTTTTTTAGTGTAGCATTGTATTGTTTATTGACTTTCAAATATTGTACAGAGCCTGCAAATCATATACACTAGTAAGGTCAAAGTATTAGCTCACTGAGCTCTATTGGTTATGTAATTTACGAGTAGTAAAATTTGTTTACCATTGGAATTCAGTAATTTTGGTTCGGGTTTTAATTTTTTTTCAAAACATATTTTCAAAACAGCTAAAACATATTGTACAGAGCCTGCAAATCATATACACTAGTAAGGTCAAAGTATTAGCTCACTGAGCTCTATTGGTTATGTAATTTACGAGTAGTAAAATTTGTTTACCATTGGAATTCAGTAATTTTGGTTCGGGTTTTAATTTTTTTTCAAAACATATTTTCAAAACAGCTAACCCAGTGTTTGAATTCTCTGTGTTCTCAGGAAATGAGTTGATCTTCACCTGCATAGCTAATCCATTTGGATTTTCTATCAAGCACAGATCCTATAGAGAGGTTCTGTTCAACTCGTCGTATGGCAGCTTGGTTTTCATTATCTGGTAATCAGCACAAGCAGCTTCCCACATCAGCTTCACTGTTACTTCTGTATGAATTGATTAATAATAGGAAGGATGATTTTGGCTGGGTGAGCAGATATGACATTGTTGAGATATTCTGTTTCATTTAAGTTCTACATTTGAATTATGAAAATTCAATGTGTATATTTTGATATATGAAAATAAAATGATTGTAGATTCCCCATGTTCCATGCTTTGTTGTCCATGAAAGTATTTTGTAGGTTGAAAACATGAATGACAAAATATTGTTCCAAAAGTCATTACTTAAAATTATTCTATGATTAAAGAACATTTATTTGATATAATGAAATTAGAAAGCCTAAATGCGTATTATAATATATATTTTAACTAAATGTCAGTTATGGAATTCTATTGATGAAAAACTATGGCATGGATGTTTTTTTAGACTTGGCATACAAGCTTATTGGGGTTCGCTGGATTTCTACTTCGCACATGGGACATACAGGTGCAATGCCCTATTGGGCTTCTGGTATGTCCATAGATGCCCTGCTCCGCAGTATTTTAGTGTAGCATTGTATTGGTTATTGACTTTCAAATATTGTACAGAGCCTGCAAATCATATACACTAGTAAGGTCAAAGTATTAGCTCACTGAGCTCTATTGGTTATGTAATTTACGAGTAGTAAAATTTGCTTACCATTGGAATTCAGTAATTTTGGTTCGGGTTTTAATTTTTTTTTGGATTCCTTGTTTTGGGAGCACTGGTAGGTTTGTTGGATTTACTCAATTTCTTTAATATTTCAAATGGGATACAGGGATATGATTTTCCTTGGGATTCAGATTAGTAGGTTTCATAGAATAGAAAATTAAATCCCAATTTCTAGTATTGAGATGTCTGGAAAGTTTTGAAAATATATTAGGTGGTTATCATTGTTTTATTTTGAAAAAAACTGCCAGGATTATTGAAGTTTGACATTAATGATTAAAACAAGGTGGGCTTATTTTGCTGTGCATTTCATGAGAATTTTAATATTCACACCTAAAACATTGAGTTGTCTAGCTTGAGAGTTATCATCCAGTGAATTAGAGTCATTTCGCATCACTGCACTGGGGAGTGTGAGATTGATTTGTCTAATTTCACTGGTGTCTATGTTGATTGATATCATTTAGATCATATCTTAGTTAATATAAATATAGATCATAGCATAGGTTTGGAGACCATCGTGCACCGAATCTATTTAAATTTTTTTATGTGAAACAGTTTGGTTGTCTTAGCCATGAACCAAAAGTCAAATCTTAGGGAAATTGAGTGTGATATCAAGTTGAATTCTTTGTAACACTGTCCTTTGTGTGTGAAACCTTTTTGGAAACCTGTTTGGGGTTGTCTTTACCTTATCATCTTGAAGTCTGTAGTGTCCTACCCTGTTCTGCACTAAATTTTTTGCACTTTCAAACTAATTAGCTGATGCTCATTTCGTCAAATAATTTGCATGCTATCTTGAATGTATTGTTTTAGTTTGCAAGTGCAAGGAAATGTTCTGAGATATACTCAGAGTTCTTTTAACAAGAATGTAAATAATGATTGAACAGCAAATAACATGGCAACTTGAAAGGGACTAGATTCTTTATTAATCAAAGTGATATGCAATAGCAAAAAATATTATTTGCTGACCTCCCCAGCAGATTCCAAATGCTCAGAATTACATTTAGTAATCGGGTAATGAAGTTGCAGCAGTACATATATACACAGCAGTAATTCTTGACGCACAAAGTCAGAATTATACAATTCTTGTTCACTTACCTGTCCAAGATTGTGCAGAAATCAGAATGTGCTGCTTCTCAACATACACAATATGCACCTTTATCCTTGACAAGAGCAGCAAGGCGACAAGAGACCATGTGCAGGTCTGCCACAGGCTATCAATCTCTGATTACAAGGCTGCAACTGCTCAGAAAGATTATAATAGGAAAAGAACTAAAATAATTAAGTCAAAATTTTATATCCAGACATAGAATCGACAACATTTCATCAAAGTCATGTTGCATCATAACATGGGGGAATGCCACAAACATCGGGCAATGCGAGACTGTTCGATTTGTCTAATTTCTTTGGTGTCAATTAGATGATATTTTAGTTAATATAAATATAGATCATAGCATATTATTGGAGTAAAGAAAAATGGTGACTACGATAGTGGCTTAATCCACGATTGTGCACCAAATCTATATTAAAAGATTTTATTTTAAATATTTTGCTTGTTTTATCTATTCACCAAAAGTCAAATTAACATTCAATAATATATTAATAGTCAATATAAGCCAAAATAAATTAAAACATTGATTTAAACCATTAATATGCCCCATGATAATTTCTTGCAAATTAATCACCCCTTTATCACCTCACCCAACCAGATCACAAAAGAACATCAACAAAATAAGTCTGATTCAACTTTTAGAAGATATAGAAATTGGAAGGTTTTGAATAGTAAATAGTCATTTGAAACATGCACTCTTGGGTTCATGAAATTGGAAGTTTTTGAATAGTAAATAGTAAAGTATTTTGAATGTTTTGGACCAAATCTTATCAGGGCAATGATTTATAGAGTTGGGAGGTTCATGGGAGGTACTAAGGGATCCTAAATGATATAAGGAGAAAGGTTGTTCACTTTAGTTCTATCTAACCATGAAATGCTATCAAGAAAGTCATCATTGTTAGAAAAAATAGGGGAAGGGATAATCTTGCAAGCCTCTCTAAGGATAGTGAATGTCCTCCAATGAGTTGGAGGTAACTTATATGTGTAACTTAACTCATGCCATGATTTAAGGTGATTATTGAAAATAATGTCTTTGAAGCATCTTACACCTTTTAAGTGCCAAGCTTTGTGCAAGGGGTTTCTCTTTACTTATAATGTCTTTGAAGCATCTTACACCTTTTAAGTGCCAGGCTTTGTGCAAGGGGTTTCTCTTTACTTCAAGGTTCCACCATATGGACCTCTCAAGAATTAAAACACCCAAATTAGTACATATGAAATCTCCACATTTTCCAAATGCTTTTGAGGACATTAGATCCTAATAAGCACTTTCCAAGATTCTTGTCTAGTTAGGTCCTTACAAATTCACTTGCTAACAAGAACAATGCCATGAGCAGTATAAATTGTAGGAAGACAAGATTTTTTTGACAAATTTGAAGCCTACTAGCTAAAGTGAGGAATTGATTATTCTATTCACAAGGTTTCTTTTCAATCTTGGTCTTAATCCATTCCCACATCTCCTTTAAGTAGTGATTAGTAGAGAATGGAATACAAAGGTATCTAACAATTAGGTTAACCCCCATTGGAATTCAAATTTTTTCAACTAATCAAGAGGATCACTATTCTAGCTTAGCATATTAGTCTTGGCTTTATATATTCTAGCTCTAGAAGCTTCACTTAAAGATTTAAGTTTATTTATTGATGAGGTAGTTTAGACAGGTTGCAAGTGGGCCCCTGTGTAATAGGCCCATCTAGAGGTAATGGGTTAGAAAGGGATCCATTGACATCACCCCCAATTCAATCTGGCCCTAACTCCTAAACCTACTATTTTCCTTTCTTAAAGGCGCCTTTCAATTTATAATCAAATTGAAGAATTTTTTCTAGTTTCAGCCTTGTAGATTATTTTCACTTTTTCTCGAATTTAGAGCTCTCCTTTTTTTAATAATTTGAAAGATAGTTTGGTGTAATGCACCCATAGAAAGTTTGTCCAAGGGACAGTAGATCCTTTTGAAGCCTTGTTGACTTTTGCACCATGTAAACCAAATGTGGTGGTTATCTTTGTTACAATATTCAAGGGGATGAAGGTTATCTTATTCTTCATTTTTGACTAGAAGAATTTCTCATTCCCCTTCCATTCCATCTTATTACCTCCTACCTTGTCTTCTTGACTTTCTACCATATTAAAGTTTCCTCCAATGATCCAAGGAATGTCTAAATACCACACATCCATTTCCAAAGATCAATTCTCTCAAGTGATCATTCGGGGAATATATGAAACAAAGACCAAATTTCCTTTGTTCTTTCTCTATGATGACCCAAAGTGCTCTATTACATTCAGAAATCCCAAATTTAACAACAAAGGGAGACCAAGTATCCCTCTGCCTTTTTCATGATTAGTACATAATTGGTGGCATCCTCCTAAATGAACCTCAAGTTAGTTTTCAAAGTAAAGTTGATTGCTTTCACATCTTGCAAAAACTTCATCATTGTTATGCATTTGGCACCTTTAATCAAGGTGTGCAATTTCACACTCTCCTAGTAGCACTCATTTTAGTATTTCTCATCCCTCTATGCATTATAATATTTAATTCAATATTATGAGTTTGATTTCATTTTACATTCAATCCTTTTTCCAATAGAATTGAGGTTGAATCTATTGGGTTCATTCTCCTTTTAATGTAATGTGTGTGTGAAATAGGTCTATTTCTTAGTTTACATAGCTAAACTTGTGAATCCCTATTTTCTTCCATTACATTTTGGTGAACCTGACATATCTTATACTATTTTCTATTTTTCATTTTGGTTGGGTGGTATGCATTCAATGGATTTGTATTTGCAAACATATCTTATACTCTTTTTTCTATATTTCATTTGGGTTGGGTGGTATGCATTCAATGGATTTGTATTTGCAAACATATCTTATACTCTTTTCTATTTTTCATTTGGGTTGGGTGGTATGCATTCAATGGATTTGTATTTGCAAACATATCTCCTATGCAGTTAAATAATACTTAAAAAATGTTTCAAGCATATTTCTTAGTCACTTTCTAAAAGGTTTTGAAAGATGTCCTATGATTTACATTTTCTTTCTTAAAAGTTTTGAAAGATGTTTTAAAACATATGACCTAGGGAGTTCTTTGCAACTTGTGACACATGATTTTGTAGATGTTTCATGTTAGTCCCTCTCCCCAATATCTTCTCCACAAAATGACAAAATGATGACATTTTGGTGCTTATTAACATTTATATCCACTATCTCCCTCTTAAGGAGGAAGATTTGAAGGATGATGTTGATCCTTCTAAAAATTCCTTCCCTCATGAAGATAACTTGGTGCAAGAGAATGATATCATACCTACTTCTAGTGGTGCATTACCTTCCATTCAACTTAGTAACTTCCCTTCTAAAAATGAAGATACCTTGGAGCAAGATGATGAAATCATTAGTACTTTCCTTGTTGACTCTAGAGATGAATCCTTGGAGAATAAAGAGCTTAATCAAGTCAATACTATTCATGTTTTTAGTTATGAGAAGCCTAAATTTCTTCAACATGCTAGTCAACCTCAACACCAACCTATGATTAATGCTAACAAACCAAAAAGACCTCCTTGGCTGTTTCTTAAGAGTTGCAAAATACATATTTGAAACAAGTAATATGGAAAGGCAACTAGCACAAAAGTATGGTCTGAGTGCCTCACACAAATAACACTAGAAACAAGAAGCAAGATCCCAATGTTCTTCTCACTTCTTTTCCTTCCCCCCTCATCTTAAGCAAAAGGTTGACAAGGAACCTAATCTTGTTGAGAAACTCCATGATATCTTAGCTAAGATTTCCCTTTGGGATTTGATTCAAACTTCACCTTCATATCATAAGTTGATCCATGAAACCTTACAAAAAGTGGTTCCCATCATTATCACACTTGCATTCATGAACACAAGATAAGATAAGATAAGATAAACTGGATTATTCTTCTATTTAACTCGATTCTTCTATTTGATAATGTTGCTAGAGAGTCACTTGATATAGTCATTACCTATCAAAGTAGGACTTGATCCTAATCCTTATGAGGTTCTGTGGTATTGTTGACGTGGCTAAAATCGTGGAACTACGACTTCATTCGGCCAACACAAAATAGAATGCTAAGTATCCTATCCTCTCTTGAGATAAGGAAATCCCTAATGGTGTTTCAATTTGATCAATGGGGATGACCTCAAGGTTTCGGTTGTCAGGTCTTGACTGCAGGATAGCTCAACGGTTCAGGATGCCTAAGGACAAGGATGATAATAGTTGATGCAACGGGGAGACAGATTTCAATAAACCAGTTCTTGTTTTGCTAGAGACACCCTCACAACTAGACAAGAAGGGTGCAAGCTCGACCTCAAGGTTTCGGTTGTCAGGTCTTGACTGCAGGATAGCTCAACGGTTCAGGAAGCCTAAGGACAAGGATGATAATAGTTGATGCAACAGGGAGACAGATTTCGATAAACCAGTTCTTGTTTTGCTAGAGACACCCTCACAACTAGACAAGAAGGGTGCAAGCTCCAAGGGATGAAGGATTTTCACACTTGTTTTAGGCAACCAATTTTGGCACAGCCTAAGACGAACACCTGCAATTGAACTAAGCATAGTTTGGGTTCAGACTAACCATGCACAGTGTCTAACTACAAAACTCTAACTATCTAACCCTTTACAATGAGAGGCATCATACCTTTTATAGATTTTACAATATGGATCAGAGGCCAGGATTAACTGCATCCAAGGGCCCTGATCTACCTTCCAAAAGCTGGCAGCTTTAACCCATGCCCATTAAACTCTCACTCATCCATCCAACAACTCCCCTCAACTGCCTACAACTGTTTGGATTCAATTTGGGTCTATTCGGTGGTTGGACATAATTGACTTGTGTCCCCTCTATTTTAAAATATCAGTTGGAATTAAATCTAGTTGTGTATCTTTTTGAGAATGCATAGACTTGCAGCATTCAGAGTGTTCTTTGGTCTTTGGTCTCGGTGGTGGACTTGAAATTGTCGTCCAACGACACGCTTCTCAATGCTTGGTTTCAATCAAAAGCCAGAAAGCTTGGGCTTATCAAAAGTTGGTATCAGAGCTTGTGCTCATATTTTGTAATCCGGGACAGGGATACCCTAAACCCTAAAGCCTAAATTCAGTCACTATTTTTTCGTCTCAATTCTCTTGTCTCCTTCTGAATGCTATTTTGCACATATTTCGGTTGAATGATTTGTTGCTCATCAATTAAGCCATAAAAGCACAAATAGCCATAAAATTCTCTGCCTTTGTGGGTTTTTAGGCAATTTTAGGTAGAAAGCCGTTGTAAGTCCTTTTTTCAACCCAGTTCCTAGAGAAGGACGCCATTATCTGTGTGGACGCCATTTAATCATCTGATCAGCATACCATTAGCTCCCTCTGTACGACATGGCAGGAAGAAGATCTGATGTGGGAAAAGATACGGAAGCCGTTACTGATTTCACGGCATTTCGGGATTCTGAAATCTCACTTGGAGATTACATCGTGCAGCAGGATGTCTCTGCAACCATTCCAGAGGAAGTTGCAGTTGCCAAAGATCCTACGCGTAGATTTACTATACCTGCTTTAAGTTTTACCGATTTATATCCTAATATTAAGAGTAGTTTGTTTAAGAAATATACCTCTAAGCGTATCTGTAAAGTAGCTGAAATTCAAATACCTGTTAAGGGTATGCATACAGAAACTATACAGCTATTAGGAAATGAAGAATTAAAGCCCTTGCATGAAATGGCTAAAAGCAATAAATCTGCTTATCAGTATATGCACATCTCTGCTATCCGCATAGGATTAGAGAAAAAGTATAGAGATAGTTTGCCAGTAGTTGCATTCTTGCCATTAGTAGATAATCGCCATAAGCGCACTAGTGATGCATTACTAGGAGGTGTTATGAAAAGTTTGTCTCATGGATCATGCATGTTTGATTGCTATCCGAACTTTTCAGTTTCGCTTAAAGATCCTCATCTGAACAAAGTTGTCTTTCAAATTTGCAACCGATTACCTTCAGATGGAAAAAGAAGCTATCTCTCATGTTGTTCACTTTCGGGTCTATTATAGACTCTTTAATACAACTATGCCCTTCCTACAAAAACCCCTTGTTAATGGAAAACAAATAGGAACAGGCCATAGTGTTACCTGGAACACAGATAGCCAAGGATCTAAAATCTCAGCCCCTCAAGCCATTCATTGGAAAGATATCAAGCTGCCCAATCAATGGGCATTGGATCTGTTTACTACACGATCTAACCCATATCCAGTTGAAATATCCCATGTAGAAGAAATAGGGGATAAAACTATTCTTCACTTTGGTGTTGACCAGTCAGTCCATGACCCGAAAACGGGTAAGACCACTGCCTCAACCTCCCATGTTTATACAGTCGAGGAACCCAGTTCAAGTTCCTCATCTCAAAGATTTGCAGCTCCGGAAATTAAAAGGGAAGTAATCCCTCTAGATTCCACACCTCAGTGTGATCATATGGGAGCTACTATTTTTCATTACTCAGGCACTGGTAAATGTCCTACTTGCAAAAGTGTTTTCAGTATACCCAGATGCATGCACCCCAAGGTGCAATCTGTTGATAACTTCGGAACAGTCCGATGCTTAAACTGTCAGTTTGAGTTCCGAGGACAAATTGACTCCCATCCAGAACCACAATATGCATATACTTTGGGAGAGAGATCTATTCTAGGAGAATCAGCATGGCCAGTTACTCCTTGTAAACATGCCAACCTAGTAGAAGATCCTTTGGGCCCTGTCAAGTGCCCAAATTGTTTAAAAAACTTCATCTATGTCTTTACTAGCAATATGCTCAGTGTAGTCCATTTTGAAGAACCTGAGCACTTGAAAGGAGAAGATGAGGAAAATGAATTAGTAATTCCGGGGGGTCAATCCTACAAACTCGGAACCCTGCCTAAATTTGCAGACTTTGTCAGATATGACAAGGCAGGACAACATTGGATTCAGGCCTGGCCACAAAAGGTCAACAAAGTTGGCATTGAATCAACAACAAAAACCAGAATGATGAGCTGGACGAATCTCTGCCTTTGGCACTAGTCCCTGGTTAATCTAAGAATTCTCAGAGTTGCTATGGAAGTTCGTGATGAAGTAAGATATCACAAAGCAACCACAATGGAGCAGAAAGAACAGATCCTCACTCAGCTTAAAGAGGATCGACATAATTATGACACCTATCTTAAAAATGAGATAGGAGATTTTAAGAAGGAATTCAGAGCCTTCACTACTCGTGCCGAGAACTGGTGGGGTCATCACCAGACTGAACTCAAAAAGGCACAACTAGCTGCAGAAGAAGCTAAAACAATAGCACAAAAGGTAGCTAAAGCAGCCATAGCCATCCATGATGATGTTAGGTCTATAACACAACTAACAGATAGAAATGCTGTAGGTTTAGATCAACTACATGTAAGAATGGCTAATGTGGAAATTCAAGGGACTGATTCTAACACCCAGATGTAGGAAGTTGTCAATAAAGTCAATAACATACTTCACAGTCCATTTGCAGAAGGCACCTCTGCTTCCACCACTAGAAGGTTTCCACTAGGAGAAACTTCAGCAGAAAGACTAGATCGGGAAGTCCGAAAACAAGTCTTTTTTCAACCTGATCCCAATCAGAAATGGGATTCAAAGCGTGGCCAGTTCATTCCAAAATCAAGCTCAATGGCTAAAACTCAAGGCCAAGGAAGCGGTTCAGCTAACCAACAAGGACCTGATCCGTACCTCACGAATATGAAGAGCCAAGGAACTCTCCTACCATCCTGGACGACCATGGATACCTATGACCCTGTCAAAAACAAAAGTACCATAGAAGCAATGCAGAGCTGGGTTGATAACCAGCAACTCAAGTTCCCTAACACTCCACCAGAAGAGATCGTCGAAATGGCGGTCAACTCCATGACGGGACTTGTTGCCACAGTATGGAAGGGTCTAGATGCACAACTGCAACAAACTCTCATCCAGAACGGTATGCCATCAGTCGGTGGAGAACTTTGTTGATAGTTTGTAGGTAACATTCCGACTCTCGAAGCTAAATTTTTGAAGAAATTCGAGACTCTTGAGTGCTATGAAATAAAATATCTTCATAAATATTTTCAAGCACAATTTGTAAATTTCAATTCTTCTGGTACACAAATGTCTGAAAGACTAGGTACCATTTTTCTTAAAAGTATACATCATGTAGGGGATTTGTATTATAACAAATTTTGTGAGTCCCTCCGTGTACAGAACAAAGCATGGCCCGCTGTGACCATGATAGAAATGTTTGAGTTTATAGATAAACTCAATGCAGATATTCTCCAGGTAGATGAAGATGTCCGTGCTCTCAGAGAAGTACGGCCCATACTCAGAGAAAGTGTCCTAAAGGTCCTGATTCCCAAGAAAGGATTCGGCTGTGACCCTCCTGAAAAACGAATCAGCACCAAGCAACGCACGAGCCTAAAGAAGAAGAGACTTAACGAGAAAAGGACAACCTCTCAAAAATGTGAAGCATGCGCAACAAAGCCTCGCAGAGGATTCTTCAAAAAGCGCAATAGCTTTCCTAAAAAGGTTGGTAAAAGATTTTCCCCAACCTGCTATATCTGTAAAGGACCTCATTATGCCAATAAATGCCCCCAGAAGACATCTAAGAAAGGAATAAAAAAATCCAGTATGGCTCTAGAGATGGGCATAAAAGAAGAAGAAGATAAATTCTTCTATGATACTCCCTCCGACGCAGATGATGAATGTCTTCACTTCCATTCAGAAAGCTCTGAAGAAGAAACTGCATCAGAAGAGGAAGAAGAACTCGAAGACTACCCTTACCCTTCAGATGTAGTCTTCTCAGTTCTCATGGCAAGGGGATCCACTTTGGGTAAAACCAAAGAACAAGAGCTTGAAGAAGCTCAAACTGAAAGACGGGAACTGCTTTTAAAAATTCAAAGTTTCAGCGATGGAATAGTAGTTCAAAAGCAAAGAGAATTGGAGCTTTCAAAGCTCAATAGATTCATCGATGGGCTAGTCGATGAAATCGAAATCAGAGAAGTTCGACGTCAATGACGGATCCAAGAACTTGCTGCTGAAGCAGAGGAAAGGCACGCAAGTCAGGACACAGCTAGGTCCGAGTTTCGATCAACAACTCAAAACTATGTTCCAAACCAGCGCGAATGGCTTCATGCACGAATGCATTAGTTGGAACAAGTTATCGGAGAAGCCAAGATTGAATTAACGTGGCTTCAAGCCGAGGAAAGAGAAGATCAAGTTAGAATAGCCAAACAACAAGAAAGTGCTCTTGAAGATTTCACCTGGACCCTGTATCAAGGACAACCGTCTTCAAGTCACACTCAAGAAGTTCTGAATAAATCTTTTCCTCTCAGCAGAAAGGGAGTTCGCTTTGGTCAAACCATTGACCTAGACTCAGGCATGATAAAAGAAGAAGAGGCCATCTTCGAGCAAATCCAGAACAAAATCTCAGATCAAAAGTTTCAGAGATTCCTTCACAGTGATAGTGATGAAGATGATGAAGAACTATTTAGAGGAAAAAGTTCTCACATGGCCCAAACAATCTATCCAACTGTTTCTTTTTCCGGTATTCAAAAGTATAAGCTTATGACCATGTTAGATACCTGAGCTAATCTTAACTTAGCTAGATGGTAGTGCTTTCCCAAAGGCAATTGGGAACCTAGTAGACAAGGTATTAACTTTGGGGGGAATTTTCGCATGTCACATTGGCAATGCTGGGCCCCTATTCTTTTCCCCAATGGGACAACCCATCAACTTTTTTTTGTTCATACAGAGTTACCAGAACATGATCTGGCTATTGGCGCTGCCAGCATGCGTATATGGGAACCATATACATTTGCAGCAAACGAAGTTGTTCTTAACAACAATTCTTTTAAAAGACTAATAAAGTATGATTGCAGCTCTTCAACCTGCAATTCTGTTCCTGTTCCTGAATCTTATCAGAAACAGAAAAAGAAAGATAGAACAAGCTGGATCGACAAGAAAATTGAAAAAGCCGAATCTGAACTGCAACAGATCTAGCAAGAATTCTCCTAGGAAGTAATGAGTAAAGATCTCAGTAAATTACAGCGAGATCTTTGGTGCTCTCTTCCTCTCAAAAAAGATGAATCAGGTAAAGAATTGGTTCATGTTTTCAAAGCTAATTATTTTCTCATGAACAGGGAAAAACAGAACCAATGTGCAGAAGAAATCAAGAAACTCCTGCAACTTGGCCTCATCCAGGAATCCAAGTCCACATTTTGTTGTCATGCAATGTATGTTCCAAAAATGGATGAAAATGGGAACGACCTCAAGGAGAACCTATTCTTTTCCCCAATGGGACAACCCATCAACTTCTTTTTGTTCATACAGAGTTACCAGAACATGATCTGGCTATTGGCGCTGCCAGCATCCGTATATGGGAACCATATACATTTGCAGCAAACGAAGATGTTCTTAACAACAATTCTTTCAAAAGACTAATAAAGTATGATTGCAGCTCTTCAACCTGCAATTCTGTTCCTGTTCCTGAATCTTATCAGAAACAGAAAAAGAAAGACAGAACAAGCTGGATCGACAAGAAAATTGAAAAAGCCGAATCTGAACTGCAACAGATCCAGCAAAAATTCTCCCAGGAAGTAATGAGTAAAGATCTCAGTAAATTACAACGAGATCTCTAGTGCTCTCTTCCTCTCAAAAAAGATGAATCAGGTAAAGAATTGGTTCATGTTTTCAAAGCTAATTATTTTCTCATGAACAAGGAAGAACAGAACCAATGTGCAAAAGAAATCAAGAAACTCCTGCAACTTGGCCTCATCCAGGAATCCAAGTCCACATTTTGTTGTCATGCAATGTATGTTCCAAAAACGGATGAAAATGGGAACGAGCTCAAGGAGAAGCGGCTAGTAGTTAACTACAAGCCACTCAATAAGATTCTGGAGTCTAACCAGCATCCTTTACCGTCTAAAGATTTCATCTGGAGTTTGATTCAAGGTTCAAACCTCTACTCAAAGTTCGACCTCACCAAAGGCTTCTGGCAAATCAAGATACAGTCAGAAGACAAGTACAAGACGGCTTTCTCGGTCCCACAAGGACTCTATGAATGGACAGTCTTGCCTTTCGGCATCAAGACCGCATCATCAATCTTCCAGGGGCATATGGACCGGATTTTCCGACCCTATTTCAAAATTATGGTGCCGTACATTGATGATATCATTCTGTTCAGCAAAACCCCAGCTGAACACCTTTCGGCACTAAAAGTCCTTAAAACAGTATGCCTGGAACATGGCCTGGTCATCAATCCAAATAAGTCCCACTTTTTCCAAACCGAAATTATTTTTCTCGGGACACGACTCTTGCCAGGTGGTGAAATCCAAGTGCAAGAGCATATCTTACGATGCATCAAAAACATCAAGGTAACCTCTCGTAAGGATCTTAAAAGATTTTTGGGACTAATAAATTATATTGCAGGTCATTATCCCGCAATAGCCCAAGCATGAAGGAATCTTAATCGGTTGCTCCGAAAAGACCCTCCAGCTTGGACCACTCAACATAATGATGACATCCAGCGCATCAAGGACACATGTGCGACTCTCGTGCCGCTTCACCTACCAGGAAAAGGTGAAAAGATAGTGGAGACTGACGCATCCGAATTTTGTTGGGGCACAGTTCTCAAAGAAAAGGACGCAAGTGGAAAAGAGGTTCCTGTGCGATATGCGTCCGGTACTTTTCAAGGATCAGAACAATGATATCACTCAACTCACAAAGAAATACTGGCGGTAGTAAAAGCTTTTGAACAGTTTGAACTATTCATTCATGTCCAACAATTTCTAGTACGTTCTGATCTCAACAATCTGCAATCTTTCTTGAATGCCACAACCAAAAAGAAAGTTGCAAGGAACCGGCTCCTCCGGTGGGCTGAATATCTCACTTAGTTTGACTATAAAACTGAGCATTTGAAAGGAAGCAAAAATGTCTTTGCAGACTTCCTTTCACGAGAATATAATGACGCTCAGAACTAGAGGGCGCTTCTATGAGAATCTTTTCTCAGGTGAGTTATCCTTGTCTCAAATCAAAGCTCGCCTGCGAAGTGATTACTTAATCAGTAAGGCCGCATATGAAAGCAATGAAGTCGCCGACTTCTACTGGCCAATCATACAAGAAGGACGATGGTCGGATCCTCATCCAGCCCAGCTTGACTGGGGATGCACTCACTGCAATCCCACAGAATATAACCCCCTTCTTTGGGAGGTTAACTTCAATGAGGTACCATCTCTCGCTAATACCTTCTACATACCACTAATAGAAAACGGACTCATCTGGTGCAGGACCTTGTTTGAAGCACCACAGAATATTCAACTCGGAGAAAATCTGTCTGATCCACGACGAGGACATATGCATGGACAGATCTTCCGCCTAAAGTTCCGATCCCTTCAAAACACCATTTGGAATCGGCAACTTATTGATGAGTTCGGACCTCAAGGGATCTACCTCATTCTCCCTCTCAACGATCGCATCAGCTACATCGTCCACAACAACATCCCTACCTGGATCTATGTCTATCATCAATTCTTTAGGGATGATTGCCTTTCCAGAGGTCCCATTTGGAGCCATCATATCTACCAAACTCTTGCTTGGTATGATGTGTTTCCTTTTCCTTCTGCTACCAGTCCAGATCCAACCCTCGAATACAACGCACTTTCAGGTTCTCTCTCGGACAGCCAGCTGTCGGAAGACTCAGAAGACGGTTGGCCTAACACTGACTAATGGATGAGTCTGTCATCCATCATGGCTATTGTTGGCCATGTAAACCAATTGACAAAGGACTGACCCACCTGTCCAAGGGTCCGTAAGCCCACTATCGATAAAGTAGGCACGAGTTTGAAATCTCGTGATCAAAGATTCAATACCGTATTTGCTTTCGGCTGTAAAGCAACCCTTCACGTGTAGGGGTCCCACACGTTTGTCTAAAAATAAAAGATAAGGTTTATCCGAATCCAAGGTGGCTGTCACCACCATGGAACTGTTCATACGGATTCTTATCTCTTTGTGAGTGCGATGTCCACTCACAAGTCGGTCCGTCCGATTCATGCTACATGTCCTCAATCCGTAAGCCTCGTTCGACTCTCAAATGCTATAAAGGTAACTCCAAGGCAAAGAGGAGGGCATTTGAATCTTGAGTTAGATTTCCAAGTTTGAAAGTGTGTCTAGGTTTATAGAAAGTTTTTTCGCAGTCTGAGTCTATAAGTATTTAGTCTTTTCTATAAGACAACTTTGTAAGGAAGTAAAAGAACGGTTTTGATAAGCCCAAGCTTTCTGGCTTTTGTACCAAAACCCTTTCTTTGCTTGACCTTTTCAAAAGTTGGTATCCCTCTCTCGGATTACAAAATATGAGCACAAGCTCTGATACCAACTATTGAAAAGGTCAGGCAAAGAAAGGGTTTTGGTATAAAAGCCAGAAAGCCTGGGCTTATCAAAACCGTTCTTTTACTTCCTCACAAAGCTGTCTTATAGAAAAGACTGAATACTTATAGACTCAGACTGCGGAAAAACTTTCTATAAACCTAGACGCACTTTCAAACTTGGAAATCTAACTCAAGATTCAAATGCCCTCCTCTTTGCCTTGGAGTTCCCGCTAATTTGGGAGTCGGACGAGGCTTATGGATTGAGGACATGTGGCATGAATTGGACGGACCGACTTGTGAGTGGAGACCGCACTCACGAAGAGATAAGAATCCGTATGAACAGTTCCGTGGTGGTGACAGCCACCTTGGATTCGGATAAACCTTATCTTTTATTTTTGGACAAACGTGTGGGACCCCTACACGTGAAGGGTTGCTTTACAGCCGAAAGCAAATATGGCATCAAATCTTTGATCACGAGATTTCAAACTTGTGCCTACTTTATCAATAGTGGGCTTACGGACCCTTGGACAGGTGGGTCAGTCCTTTGTCAGTTGGTTTACATGGTCGACAATAGCCATGATGGATGACAGACTCATCCATTAGTCAATGTTAGGCCAACCGTCTTTTGAGTCTTCCGGCAGTTGGCTGTCCGGGAGAGAACCTGAAAGTGCGTTGTATTCGAGGGTTGGATCTGGACTGGTAGCAGAAGGAGATGAAACACATCATACCAAGCAAGAGTTTGGTAGATATGATGGCTCCAAATGGGACCTCTGGAAAGGCAGTCATCCCTGAAGAATTGATGATAGACATAGATCCAGGTAGAGTAAGGTAGATCCCTTGAGGTTCGAACCCATCAATAATCTGCCGATTCCAAATGGTGTTTTGAAGGGATCGGAACTTTAGGCGGAAGATCTGTCCATGCATATGTCCTCGTCATGGATCAGACAGATTTTCTTCGAGTGTCCCTACACGTGAAGGGTTGCTTTACAGCCGAAAGCAAATACATATGATGGCTCCAAATGGGACCTCTGGAAAGGCAGTCATCCCTGAAGAATTGATGATAGACATAGATTCAGGTAGGGATGTTGTTGTGGACGATGTAGCTAATGCGATCGTCAAGAGGGAGAGTAAGGTAGATCCCTTGAGGTCTGAACTCATCAATAAGTTGCCGATTCCAAATGGTGTTTTGAAGGGATCAGAACTTTAGGCGGAAGATCTGTCCATGCATATGTCCTCATCGTGGATCAGATAGATTTTCTTCGAGTTGAATATTCTGTGGTGCTTCAAACAAGGTCCTGCACCAGAAGGTATTAGCGAGAGATGGTACCTCATTGAAGTTAAACTCCTAAGGAAGGGGCTTATATTCTGGATGAGGATCCGACCATCGTCCTTCTTGTATGCTTGGCCAGTAGAAGTCGTCGACTTCATTGCTTTCATATGCGGCCTTACTGATTAAGTAATCACTCCGCAGGCGAGTTTTGATTTGAGACAGGGATAACTCACCCGAGAAAAAATTCTCATAGAAGTGCCCTCTAGTTCTGAGTGTCATTATAATCTCGTGAAAGGAAGTCTGCAAAGACATTTTTGCTTCCTTTCAAATGCTCATTTTTATAGTCAAACTGAGTGAGATATTCAGCCCACCGGAGGAGCCGGTTCCTCGCAACTTTTTTTTTGGTTGTGGCGTTCAAGAAAGATTGCAGATTGTTGAGATCAGAATGTACTAGAAATTGCTAGTCATGAATGAATAGTTCAAACTGTTCAAAAGCTTTTACTGCTGCCAGTATTTCTTTGTGAGTTGAGTGATATCGTTGTTCTGATCCTTGAAAAGTACCAGACGCATATCGCACAGGAACCTCTTTTCCACTTGCGTCCTTTTCTTTGAGAACTGCGCCCCAACAAAATTCGGATGCGTCAGTCTCCACTATCTTTTCACCTTTTCTTGGTAGGTGAAGCATTGCAAGAGTCGCACACGTGTCCTTGATGTGCTGGATGTCATCACTATGTTGAGTGGTCCAAGCTGGAGGGTCTTTTCGGAGCAGCCGATTAAGATTCCTTCGTGCTTGGGCTATTGCGGGATAATGACTTGCAATATAATTTATTAGTCCCAAAAATCTTTCAAGATCCTTACGAGAGGTTACCTTGATGTTTTTGATGGGTCGTAAGATATGCTCTTGCACTTGGATTTCACCACTTGGCAAGAGTCGTGTCCCGAGAAAAATAATTTCGGTTTGGAAAAAGTGGGACTTATCTAGATTGATGACTAGGCCATGTTCCAGGCATATTGTTTTAAGGACTTTTAGTGCCGAAAGGTGTTCAGCTGGGGTTTTGTTGAACAGAATGATATCATCATTCCTGGCAAGAGTCGTGTCCTGACAAAAATAATTTCGGTTTGGAAAAAGTGGGACTTATCTAGATTGATGACTAGGCCATGTTCCAGGCATACTGTTTTAAGGACTTTTAGTGCCGAAAGGTGTTCAGCTGGGGTTTTGTTGAACAGAATGCACTGAACAGAATGATATCATCAATGTACGGCACCATAATTTTGAAATAGGGTTGGAAAATCCGGTCCATATGCCCCTGGAAGATTGACGGTGCGGTCTTGATGCCGAAAGGCAGGACGACCAAGAAAGCCATCTTGTACCTGTCTTCTAACTATATCTTGATTTGCCAGAAGCCTTTGGTGAGGTCGAACTTTGAGTAGATGTTCGAACCTTGAATCAAACTCCAGATGAAATCTTTGGAGGGTAAAGGATGTTGGTTAGACTCCAGAATTTTATTGAGTGGCTTGTAGTTAACTACTAGCCGCTTCTCCTTGAGCTCGTTCCCATTTTCATCTATCTTTGGAACATACATTGCATGACAGTAAAATGGGGACTTGGATTCCTAGATGAGGCCAAGTTGCAGGAGTTTCTTGATTTCTTCTGCACATTGGTTCTGTTCTTCCCTGTTCATGAGAAAATAATTAGCTTTGAAAACAGGGACCAATTCTTTACCTAATTCATCTTTTTTGAGAGGAAGAGAGCACCAGAGATCTCGCTGTAATTTACTGAGATCTTTACTCATTACTTCTTGGGAGAATTCTTGCTGGATCTGTTGCAGTTCAGATTCGGCTTTTTCAATTTTCTTGCCGATCCAGCTTGTTCTGTCTTTTTTTTTCTGTTTCTGATAAGATTCAGGAACAGGAACAGAATTGCAGGTTGAAGAGCTGCAATCATACTTTAAAAGAATTGTTGTTAAGAACAACTTCGTTTGCTGCAAATGTATATGGTTCCCATATACGCATGTTGGCAACGCCAATAGCCAGATCATGTTCTTGTAAGTATAGAGATGGTTTGCTAGTAGTTGCATTCTTGGTATTAGCAGATAATCGCCATAAGCGCACCAGTGATGCATTACTAGGAGGTGTTATGAAAAGTTTGTCTCATGGATCATGCATGTTTGATTGCTATCCGAACTTTTCAGTTTCGCTTAAAGATCCTCATCTGAACAAAGTTTTGTCTTTCAAATTTGCAACCGATTACCTTCAGATGGAAAAAGAAGCTATCTCTCATGTTGTTCACTTTCAGGTCTATTATAGACTCTTTAATACAACTATGCCCTTCCTACAAAAACCCCTTGTTAATGGAAAACAAATAGGAACAGGCCATAGTGTTACTTGGAACACAGATAGCCAAGGATCTAAAATCTCAGCCCCTCAAGCCATTCACTGGAAAGATATCAAGCTTCCCAATCAATGGGCATTGGGTCTGTTTACTACACGATCTAACCCATATCCAGTTGAAATATCCCATGTAGAAGAAATAGGGGATAAAACTATTCTTCACTTTGGCGTTGACCAGTTAGTCCATGACCCGAAAACGGGTAAGACCACTGCCTCAACCTCCCATGTTTATACAGTTGAGGAACCCAGTTCAAGTTCCTCATCTCAAAGATTTGTAGCTCCGGAAATTAAAAGGGAAGTAATCCCTTCAGATTCCACACCTCAGTGTGATCATATGGGAGCTACTATTTTTCATCACTCAGGCACTGGTAAATGTCCTACCTGCAAAAGTGTCTTCAGTGTACCCAGATGCATGCACCCCAAGGTGCAATCTGTTGATACCTTCGGAACAGTCCGATGCTTAAACTGTCAGTTTGAGTTCCAAGGACAAATTGACTCCCATCCAGAACCACAGTATGCATATACTTTGGGAGAGAGATCTATTCTAGGAGAATCAGCATGGCCAGTTACTCCTTGTAAACATGCCAACCTAGTAGAAGATCCTTTGGGCCTTGTCAAGTGCCCAAATTGTTTAAAAAACTTCATCTATGTCTTTACCAGCAATATGCTTAGTGCAGTCCATTTTGAAGAAACTGAGCACTTGAAAGGAGAAGATGAGGAAGAGGAATTAGTAATTCCGGGGGGTCAATCCTACAAAGTTAGAACCCTGCCTAAAATTGCAGACTTTGTCAGATATGACAAGGCAGGACAACATTGGATTCAGGCCTGGCCACAAAAGGTCAACAAAGTTGGCATTGAATCAACAACAAAAACCAGAATGATGAACTGGACGAATCTCTGCCTTCGGGACCAGTCCCTGGTTAATCTAAGAATTCTCAGAGTTGCTATGGAAGTGAACTGCGGAAGATTTACTTTTTTAATGCTTTATGTCTCTTTAGCCGAATTTGCTATGAGTTTTACCTTTACTTTAGCAATTTCGGCTAGCCCGTCCAAGATGTGCGATTTTAACTTTGTTTTAAAAAATGTCTTAACTTGATTGAAATTCAACATTTTTATTAAAAATGAGAGTTTTAACACACAAAAAGTCGATACTTTAAAAAAAAAATGCGAGACCTAATAAAATCGACACTTTAAAGCATTGCGAGAGGCTTTCATGATTTCGTCTTATTAATGAATTTTGAGAGGTTCTATCATTTTCGCGATTTTGAGGATTTTCGACCTAAAAGGATCTTATTTTTATGATTTTGATGTTTTCGAGTTAGAAAGCCATTTCGGCCCAAAAAGCATATTTTCACGATTTTAATGATTTTGGGGACTGACATTTT
Source organism: Cryptomeria japonica (assembly GCF_030272615.1). NCBI lineage: Eukaryota > Viridiplantae > Streptophyta > Pinopsida > Cupressales > Cupressaceae > Cryptomeria > Cryptomeria japonica. The sequence continues at coordinate 676,120,686 of NC_081411.1, forward strand.
CGGCCCTTGGAGATGATATGGCATGAAACCGAAAATATGCGACTTAGGGTTTTCGATCGAAATGGCCAATTCGCGAGGTTAGTCATTTTTTAATTTTCGGCCTTAGTGTTTATGTCGCGATTTCGGCTCATGGAGGCGATTTTCGACTTCGACATGAAAGGATATTTTGCGAACTTGAACTCATCAAGTCTTTCGGGCCGAAAATGTATATCCTGCGATTTTGGAGGATTGAAGATTTTCGGCCTACACCGTTGTTTTGCGAGTTTCTTTGTTTTTTGGCCTAAATGCCAATTTCGTGAGATGGGGGGGGGGGTTCGGCTCAGAAAGCCTTTTTGCGAGGTATGCCCATTTTCGGGCTGGAGGGCCCTTGTGCGAACTTTGACGCGATTGACACCTTTATTGCATTTTCGAGCTATGAAGCCATTTTGCAACCTCATTGATGTCTTAATCTTTCGGCTCATTGGGGAATTTCGCGAGTTTAGTATGTATCTTTCTTCTCCGGCTTTATGGCCCGAATTTTGAACTTATCCCTGTATTTCAGGCTCACTAGCCGATTTTTAACTTGTTGCTCATTTTTTCGGCCCTTAAGGTAATTCAACAAACTTGTGTGATTTTGTGTTTAGGTGGGGCTTTGCTTGGTGACCTAAAGAGGAATGTATGCGAGCTTACAGTAGACAATTTCACACACCCTCCTCCATAAACCAAAACTCGAGAGCCTTCAATGAGAATGGGCGACCTTTGGTTAAATATCTTCCCCTCACGGAGACAGGCTGAAGACAAAATGGGGGTCCCCTGTGAAGAGAAGGGGTGAGGTGGGCATAACGCACAATAGGTATCCCTTGCTCTAATCTGCCCTTATCTTGCTGATTTATGGCTCAAAGAATATTGTCAAACACTTGTCATGAATCCTCTAATTTGCTGTCATTTGTTTCAGACTAATTTTGCTTGCTTGAAATGGTTTCGAATGACGTTCTTGCAAATTAACACCATAATGTCCAAGCAAACTACTATAAGCAAATTCAACTACTTTTGGTCTTTTCATATGTTATCAAAAGACTACCATAGCTTCATGATTCAATTTCTCTTTGATGTCCTTGCTCTTGTCTTCAATGATGAGGCGCCTAGACTCCCAATCTCCCAGCAACGCCTCTCTAATTTATTCAGAATTTTTGGTGGTGTAGTGCCCCTCCCCGATCAAGCTCTGGTTAACCTAGTTTGACCATGGTTGACCTTATTAACAGTTTGCATGGATGGTTGGAACACTATGACGGACTATGTTAGACAGATAAATTAGTGAATGTCGACCTCTTGTGGATAATTAGACATAATTTGCCTATGTATCATATATCTGTTAGGGGTTTGGGGTCTTATCTCAAACCCATCATAAGAATAACTTTCATCTCTGTTAAGGATTTATTTGTCAAGATAGAACCTTGATACAATATGGTAATGAGACTTTCGGCATATGATCTCCATGAGACTAGAGGATAAGATGTATCCCACATTATGATTGATTTTAGTATATAGGTTGAGGATGTAGTGATTCATTTATGCTTGCCTGATGGATGATTGTCTTATATGATTTCTACAATGATGCAATTGAGAAATTGGTTATTTATGGAGTTGCTAGGGAAGAGAATTGAGTTCGAATTATGTTGGGCTTTGATTTAGATTAAATGGTGAGATGTTGTGATGCTTGAGTGTTTGTTCATATTTGTAAATTGATAATTTTATTTATTCTCTAAAAGGGACATGCCAATGTATTTTCAAATATCTTGTTGTGGTCCCAAAAAATATATTGGTTAGAGAGTTTTTAGTTTGGTCAAATCAAGTTTGATCCGTAGACAAACTTTAGGTGACTTTTTGGAGGGTCAAACTAACTCTTATGGTTGAGTTTAGGTCACTTTTGAAGGCCCACTTGATATAGCTATGGGTAAGGGACATTTTGAGCCATGTGCCCACTCACATGTGGTTGTGGAGTCACTTCAAAAGTTGCTTTTTTCGAGATGGACGAAAATCAATCTTTAGAGGATTGATCTTGGATAGATAACTTTTTTTTTTTGGTGTTTAAGTGCTCTTCCCCATCTTACAACCAGTTTTTTTTAGTTTCCATTTTTTAAAAACCATGTAAGAGGTTGGGAAGTCCAACCTAACACACATTCTTTCTAAGGAAGTTGAAAGGTGTGAGGAGAGCCTACAAAGGGGAGACTTTCAAATTTGGAATTTTGATCACCCCCGTTTGAAAATCTCTCCTATGTAGGCTCTCCTCACACTTTCCAACTTCTTGGAAACTGAAAAAGGTGGTTCCAAGATGGGAAGTGCACCTAAAAAAAAAGGGAAGGTACCCAAGAGTCCATCTTCTAGAAGTTCGATTTTCGTCCATCTTGGAAAACCCACTTTTGAGGTGACTCTAGAATCACATGTGAGTGGGCTTAGGGCACATGGCTCAAAATGTCCTTTACCCATAGGTATATCAAGTGGGCCTCAAAAGTGACCTAAACTCAACCATAGGAGTTAGTTTGACCCCCCAAAAATCCACCTAAAGTTTGTCTACGGGTCAAACTTGATTTGATCAAACTAAAGGCTCTCTAACCAAGATATCTTTTGGGACCACAACAAGATATTTGAAAATGCATTGGGTTTCACAAATTCCCTCCAAAGGACATGTCGTTGAAAATGCATTGGGTTTCAAATCACCTGTCAAATAGTATCTAAATCCATAATGCAATAAGATAATATATCAAATAATAAGTCTAACATGAAAATCAATGCTTTCATAACTTAGTTGATCCAAACTATGACTTCGAGTATAACACTTAGGTAAGAACCTGCGAAGTATTCGCACTAATGAAGCAAGGCAAAGGTGGATTCATTTTGACCAAAGGATCAACATAGATCAATTCATGGGGTCTCAAGGGTCACCAAAAGCCCTACGAATTGAAACTCAATAGTCATACTTGTCATGGTTTGATGTGATCACAACACTAGTCATAACTTTCCACTCAGGGCTTGAAAATGCGAACCATTACCTCGTTGGAAAGGTCTTCAAGTGTTGAAGGTGAAGCCCTATAAGAGTTTGCCTATGACAACACTCTAAAGGACCAAGCAAAGTTTACAAGGCTGAATGCTTCAAAAACCTTCAAAAAGGCAAGTACTAACATCTATAAATACAAAATTATATAAAAGTATTATCGATATTTCAAATTTGAATTTTGATCATTAGTACTTAATACTTATAAGGATGCCCTTCAAGTGAAAACCAATACCGCCAACTGAGATATATGCCATTGACATTGCAAATAAAGCAAGCTGGGAAGGTTTGAGATGAAAACCTAGCAAACAAGTCAAATGAAACATATCACAATTGAAATATTAGTAATACAAGATGGTGCCAGTTTTCTAGTTAACAATCAACCCTACGAGGAAGTTTATCAGGAATGGTAAACAAAGGGTGCCATATGGGGCACCTTTCACGAGCAGGTTAGGGGGTACCTTTATAAATCTTAGGCTGAAAGCATTGTCCTAATGGATAGGTACCTTAAGCACGAGACCATACTAGGTTACTCTTAAGACCAACTGTTAAGGGTTCTTATATCAATGCAAGGAAACTAGTGGTGGATAACCTTGAGGATGATGGATGAAATGGTGCATGGCAATATCCTTGATAAATGAACCTTTGTAATACTATAGGTAATTTGATTTGAGGAGCAGGGAGACACAAACCCTTTTGGATTAAGCAACAAAAATTGCAAATGTTTCTTAAGGTCTTGTGTAGTTAAGTCTAATATTTGGAAATCGAATGATCTGATTGCCTAACTAATCTTTTCGTAAAGTACCTCTAAAGGGATTATGTAATTGGTCAAGAAGTAGTAGGTGAACCGGATTAGATAATCACGGGATGATTAATTATATGTATTAAGAATCTAAGGTGAAGGTGTAACCAACATACATCCAAAAGTTGATAAGGCATAGGGACGATGGGTGTATTAGTATTAATCGAGCCAACAACTAAATGAGGATTGGATGGCAAATTGTATATAGTGCTTGAATGTGGCTAAATAAGGGGAGCAACTTGAAATTAATTGGAATCTTAAAGACCTTGTACTTAGGGCACACACTTATGATATGAAGATATAGGATAACCTGACGCTATGGTATCAAGACAATTTTATTGGCTTGAAGATAATCGAAAAATGTGTTGTGTCATGGTCGGCAATAAGAAGCAAGATAAGAAATGATAATTTCTTCAATTAGAATTCAATTAAAAGGAGGGTGTTGATTTCTATGCTTATCACTACTTGAGTGCTCACCCCCCCTTGTTCTCGCGATTGCATAAGTGGAATAGGTAAGAATAAGCTAAAGTTCCACGACATTAGAAAGGATTATGGTATGAGTGAAGTAGGAATTAGTTGTCAAGCGTTATTGATGGTACTTGGCGATTATTCCACCCTTGGTTTGTTCTTAACCATGATTGTTAGTAATTTGGCATCATGCTCCTTCTTGATGGGAACAAATCGACAATTAGATATGAAGATGCAAGGAGCTAGCGGAAGGTGCTAAGAAAACAAATGATGTCCCTAGTAAAATTATATGATTGTATTGTACAACTCCTAAGTGGTTCTAAGTATACAAGTATTGATTTTGTAGTCAACAAACTACCCCATTGTTTTGAGTCACTTGGTGACTATGTGCAAGCCTTGGGTTGGGAGTTTTTTGTTGAGATGTTTTCTTGTAAAATCTTCTTTCCTTTGTATTGTGTTTGAGTGTGTGTTTTACCCGTTTGGTTCTTGGTTCTCTAGGTCGGGGGTGGCCTCTTGTAGGCCTAGGTTGGGAGGTGAGCCTCCATGGTCACAACCAAAGCTTCATTTGCTTGCAGGTTTGCAACTTGGTTAAAAAATAAAGAATAGCAAGTCTTCTATGTGGCTGTCAAGTGTGGATTTTCAAGTGCACCTCATTGTCCTTCATATTAGATTTCCCATATTCTACATGGTTGTATTTTTGGAAAAAGAAGTTGTAAAACATGTAGTTTTATTTGCAACTGTAACTTTAGATCTATATTTATTGTAACTTTTGTTCTATTTTATTTAATTAGACTCTTGAAGGTGTTTATATATATATATATATATATCAAAAACCTTATTTTCTGCATTATAGAGCTAAAGATAGAATGTGGAATACACAGAAAGTAATATTCACTTTTATAAAACACATATTGAGAATATATATATATATATACAAATATATACACATAAGTATATGTATATTTTTATATACATATATTTTTTTTGTTTTTTCGATAGGTAATAGGCCGTAGCCACAATATTTTGAATTATTATTATTATTATTATTATTATGTTTGATTAGATTGACCCAAGACCTTCTCCATCCTATGGAAGGCCAAGAGTCACAACTTAGAATTCCACTTTAGATGTCCCTATCGGGAATTGAACTTGGGTCTCCATAGTGAGAACCCAGTGTTTTAACCAGTTAAGCTCAACCCCTTGGACTATTTATACACACACACACACACACACACACACACACACACATATATAAACGCATAAGTATAGAAATATCATTATTCCCTGCCTGCATGCTGTGTTTAAAAAAATAAAAATAATAATAATACCCTGTTGTTATTTCAAATCATCTAGAGCTTCACATATATATATCGAATTAAACTATAATAAAAAATATCGAATGCATCATTTGTGTGGGTTGTGTGGTGCTCGGGCGTGACCCGCAGTGGTCGACCCATTGGGGCTACGACCGCTGTGGCCGCACCCACAGTGGGGCGACCCACTGTGGGCGCGTCCACGATGGGGAGGGCTGCTGCAACGCCACCGCCACTATGGGGAAACCCGCAGTGGGGGAGGGGGCTCGGCTTCCCCTCTACCGCCGCTTCCCTCCTTACTCCCGTCGCCTTGTACAAACTCCTGCTGCTGGGTGTTATCGTTGCCGCCTCTGTCCAAACCTCCTAGATCCCAAGTTCATCCAAAAGAAAAAGCACTAAGGCAAAATTTTGTTGAATAGCTTTCATTTTTAGGTTATTACGTTCTGGTAGTTTGATCGTGTAATTACTTTTATCTAAGGATTTTTGGAATTATGGGTGTGTGGCTTGTTAAAATTGATCTCTATTCTAGTACAAAAAACCGATCCATTGTCTTTATAAAATAAAGATGGTCGTCCGCCATGGTTAAAACTTAGGGTTAGGGCAAGATAAAAGAAAAATAGAGATAGATAAGTTTATAGAAAAAAAAGAAAGAGAAACCCTAAATAGGGTTAACACATAAAGAATAGAATATAAAATAAGGGTCTTAATATTAAAATAAAGATATAGTGGGGAAAACCCCATTTCAAATGGAGTAATTTTATTATATCTTATAGTGTTTTATTTTAATATAAGAAGGTAATTTATTTTTGAAAGGATAATTTGTGTTAAATGACAATATAGAAAGGGAGCAAATTTTATTAAAGAGGAGATTGTTTTTGAAATTTGGTGACTTATTAAGTGAGATGGAAATTTAAAAGGGGTCATAACTTAATGGGGGTATTTTAGTGGTTTATGATGTAAGTGATTATGTTTTTTTTTTTTTTTTTACAGAAGGCCAAGGCCTATAATATATTTATAATAAGATAATGATTACAATATATAATATTGAAGGGGAGATAAAACACCCTTCATTCTAGAAGACCAACATTACTTTACACCTAAACTTCTAATTCTTCCTTAAGAGGATAGAAGATACGAGACATATGTGCCCCCAAAAACATTGTAAAAACATCTTAAATCAACCATATGAGGAAGGAGGAGTTCAGTGCATAAACCATGACAAAAAAAGGTCTTAGCCCCAAATGTCCTCTGTTGCTTCCCAAAGCTTATTGTCATCTTCAGTCTGCATCAACATACCCAAGCTCTCCACCAAAATCTGCCTTCAACCAATCTCTAGCATTGAAATCTTTGAATCTTTGAAGACATCCCTAATCGATCACTATGCTTTGCTAATAGGCTCCACAAAAAAACAACCTGCTGTAAATGAAACTCCTTTGAAAACCCCGACCATGAAGGAGCTGCTTGACTTGTAAGCACTCAGTCATCCAAAAAGTCCTATTTACACTGCCATTCATCTACATCCTACATTGGGTCTGCTTTAAACGATGTCTGAGAGAAGAAGAATTGACCCGAACCAAAAAAGTATGATCTGAAAATTCTACTGCAATCCCTAATTCATGAGATGAGGCAACAAGAGAAGGAAGCAGAAAAGAAGATACAAAGCCATGTGGATCTACCAGAGCATGTACATAAAGCTCCCATAGAGCATTGAATTTCACTACCACAATCGAAGCCAAAGGCTCTCCAATTTGGTTGGCATGAAGAAAGATCCATTGTAAAAAGGTTGGGGAGAGGTATATGCCAGACCATTGAGGAAGGAGAGAAAAACCGACCTTGGCATTGTATCAAAAAAAAAGTACTGTTTATTTAGGAAGCCACCCCACCACGTATCCCTTGCACAGTGATCATAATAAAGTCGCTGATTGTTCAACTCGTCCCAAGTAAACAGAGAAGAATGAACAAAGGCTCCAACTATCAATTTTGTGAAATCCACTGATTGTGTCAAGTCCATTAGCATCGTAGCCAGTCTTGAAACAACCAAATTAGGAGGAGCCATTGGGTTCGCTGCAATCCATTCTTCTCCCAAAATTGCCCTCGCTGCCCAATGAATGTCTGCACATGAAACTGCCATCACCTCAGTCAATCGAGCAGCGTTGTGACTTCCTTGTAGTTGGATGCGAAGAGCCATGAGACCTACAAATTAGTAACCCTGCCCGTTGCAAAGGAGAAGAGAGCTCGAGCCAAAAGTGTGAGAAAACCATTTCTGCAACTGCCTATTTAATGTCTTCAAGCTCATGTCAGGAAATTGTAATTCCAATTACTCATGCGAAGCATCAATATATAATAACTATTCTTGTCCTTTGATTGCCACAATAGTCACCTGCGAATGCCTTTAAACAAGATCCTTTGCAACTTGACTGCTTTTCCGTAATGCTCGATGAGGGATGAACTTGATGCAGAGTGTATTCTAAGAGGATAAGGTACTTGGAATGAGTGAGGCGTCATTGTTTGGAGGAGAAAGTCACCATGTGTTATCCTATCCTAGTTCCTAGAGCCGCCAAAGCATCAAATGTACTCAGCAAGTTGAACACGCGGCTCCCCCGCTTGTGAGAAGTGTGTGATATGCCATTAGACTCGTACGGGATTTCATGTTTGAGGAGGCCAAACACAATCCAAATGTGCGAGCCTCTGCTCTCTACACGCCAGTACTGCTCTATGACGTTGTCCACACTGCCACGACATCTCTGCTCAGAAGAACACAGATCATTCGCACGAGCCAAAATTATTGTATTAACTTACAAGCCATTTCACTATGTGTTCCTTGAGATGGAAGATGCATCATTAAACTTGGCAGGGAAGGACAGGATAAATGACAACTTGCCTGTGAAGTCTCTTTTGAAGATATCGACACATGGGTACATTGAATTAACACTTGTCACCACATCAACTGGATGACAACATAACCAAACTCTGTCAAGCCCAAGTCAAATATAAGAACCCGAAGTGAAAGAGAATTACCAAGGATATTTCCTTCAGTTGATATCAAAAACTTAATACTCGTGCAGTAATATTTCATATTACTAACTCCTCTTGCACGATTCTTTATAGTTTATTTATTCATCAATGGTTTGCTAGATATCACATACTAAAATACTGGAATGGTCACACCCCATACTCTCTGACTTAGAGTGCACCCATCAAATCGCCTCACTGCAACCCTCCATAGAGGCAAACCATTGATCCATTACTCTAAATATCATTATTTTAAGCTTTGTTCATATCCTTTTCCAATTGTTTCTTTAGCAATATATCTTCCTAAATCTCCTTCTTTGATAATATTATATTTTTCCCTTCCTGGTCACATCCCCTGTTAGCCACAATGTCTGCTAGATTGTTAGCTTCTCTATGACAATGAATTATTTGGTATGAGTCCAGTGAAGTAAGCAATTCACTGCCCTCTTGCATGATGTAGTCAATCTGCCAATTGGGGGTTTGGGGTTTAATCAGGGTTGAGATTATGTTCTGTGAGTCTCCCTCTATAATTAGATTTTTAACCTTCTGATTTACAACTAGATTGATTCCAAAGAGCAAAGCCTTTGCTTCAGCCAGGTTATTAGTGCCATTCGGGATTCTTTCATAGCTTGCAATTATGGTTTGCCCATCTTGATCTCTGATGACACTGCCAATACCTGAAATACCTGGATTCTCTTGAGCAGCTCTGTCAAAGTTCAATTTCAGAAAATTCTTATCAGGGGTTTCCATTTTACTTCTTTTCTGTTAATTCTTGCATCTTCCTTACACATCAAACTTCCCTTAATTGGGAGCACTTTATATACTTCCATTTTTTCAAGACTTTATCATCACACGATGTAAATTTGGAGTTTAATTTTTTCTTCTTTGCTGTGCGAGCATTGATTGATTCTGAAATTGACATCTCAATTTTGTGAGTAATGTCTGCAGTCTTACTATACTCTTTTCTGAAAATTTATCTATTCCTTTCCCACCAAATATTCCAGATCAAAATTGTTGGGGCCACTTCCCAAATGACTACGAAAAAAGAATCTTTGAAGATCCTAGGCCAAGCATTAAAAACTCATGAGATTGAGGGTTGGAGAGGTGAAGGCCATTCAAGCATTTGTAATAACCTTGATGCTAGCTTTCTTGTGCCACATCACACCCTAAGAGGAGATGATCTATTGTTTCAATGTTTTGGTTACACATGATGCAATGAAAAGGTTGTGCAATTCTGAGAAGTGCTAATCTATCGCCAGTCAGAATTCTCCCTTTTAAAGCCAACCATACAAATGCGCCTGCTTTTTGTAAACATCAATCTTTCCAATAGAAGGAGAATTTCCTAGCTGGGGTACTGAGATCTTGTTTTGATAGCTCTTTGAATCCTTCTTTAACTGTGTAATCTCTTGATTTTGAAGGGGTCCAAATAATCCTATCATTCATATCTTTGAAAAAGACTATTCTATTCTTTAATTCTACATCTAGCTTTTGCTTCTGCTGTTGTGGGACAAGGATATGATAAAAAAGTTTCCACTTGGCCATCAATTTACCATTAATGAGGACAGTAGAGAAGTAGTCTGTAACTGAAAATCCCCAGTTGGTTTGTAGGATAGATTTTAAATCTTCTATATCCATAATACTATCCAAAGGTGGATAATTGTTCCATGAATCTTCCCAGAACCTTGCTGATCTTCCATCATGACCCAACATAGTTTAGGTAACAGACATTCTCTGCATTTTAAAATGAAGTTCCACATCTTGGAACCCTTAGGAGGATCTAGTAAAGTGAAGATTCTTTTAGGTTCTTGGGAATCGAGATACTTGCCTCTTATGATGGATGCCCAAATTGAAGAGGGATTGTTATATAATTTCCAAACCAGCTTAGTACCCAAGGCAATATTCCTATCTTCAAATTTTGGTATACCCACTCCCCCATATAATTAAGGAGAGCAAATGTTTTCCCAAGCTAACAAGTGAATTTTATTCTTTGGATCTCTACTCCCCTCCTCCATAAACCAAAACTTGAGAGCCTTCAATGAGAATGGGCGACCCCTGGTTAAATATCTTCCCCTCACAGAGACAGACTAAAGACAAAATGGGGGTCCCCTATGAAGCGAAGGGGCAAGGTGTGCATAACGCACAACACACACCATATCCAGGTATTTGTGCAAGGTGGTATTTCAATCTATTGATTCCACTCGTCATCCATTTTGTACATTCAGTGCAAGTGACCCCCTTTTTGCTTCCATATGAGAGACTCGTGAGTCCGAGCAAAAGACTCGCGCGATTCCTTGCGAAAGACTCGTGGGTCTTTCATATGGACTCGCCAAGAATTGCCTCGCGAGTCCTTGGCGAGTCGACTTGTGGCTCCCATGGATTCGCGAGTCCGTGGTGAGTCCATGAGTCTTAAAACACTGAATATACTACATCAGCAGGACATTGAACGGATACGAACTTAACTATACATTCATTGAAAAAGCTTGTTTAGCAGTGGTGTTCGCTTCTCAAAAGTTTCACCACTACATGCTAGACTACACAATCAAATTGGTAGCAACGATCGACCCTTTAAAATATCTACTCAGCAAAGTCGCTTTCACAGGGAGGTTAGCTAAATGGATTATGATCCTAAGTGAGTTCGACATTCAGTACACCGGACGAAGGGCTATCAAAGGACAAGCAATAGCAAATCAACTAGCAGAAGCACCTCTACTAGACAAACACTCACTACTAGTGGAATTTCTAGATACCGATATGCTCACTGTTACACCAAAGCAATGGACTCTTTACTTTGATGGATCCTATACACAGCATGGATTAGGTGCCGACATCTTGTTCTTCACTCTAGAAGGACACACAATTCGGAGACCCTACAGATTGATGTTCCCATGCACCAATAATATTGCCAAGTAGGAAGCTCTAGTGACAAGTATCAAAGTAGCCGTGGAATGGAAAATCACAGAATTGAAAGTCTATGGGGGCTCTCAATTGGTGATCAATTAGATCAATGATGACTATCAGACGAAAGAAATACTTTGCCGTACAAACGCATGGTGGAGGATTTTAAGAAATACTTTGTACACATCACATTTGAGCAGATTCCAAGGCTAAACAACAGAGCCGTTGACGCAATGGCCACCGTCGCCTCACTTCTTCAAATTCTAGATAAATAGAATCGCTATGAATTCCTGGTGGAGCAATATTTTCCCCCGCCTATGACAATGCAGACTCCCAAGTCATTTGTGCCCTTAACGGTTTTGATTCACCCCTATATAGGAAGATCTATGCCTACCTCAAGGACAATACTCTCCCACCAAACCTATCTCGTAACAAAAAACGAAGCTTTATCCAACAAGCAGCCCGCTATACCTTAACCACTGATACGCTTTATTGCCGAGGTCTTGATGGTACTCTTCTTCGATGCCTCGATCGTAACGAATTTGACTCCACCTTACATGAGCTTCATGAAGGTATTTGTGGTACGCATTCAAGTGGTCCTACTCTTGCCAAGAAACTACTAAGGATGGGATATCACTGGCCAACAATGGATAAAGACTCCTATCAGTTTGCTAGGAAATGTCCTAAGTGCCAAATTCATGGTAACCTCATACATGCACCGACGCAAGAGTTGCAACCATTCACTACATCTTGGCCTTTCTGTTAATGGGGACTCGACCTAGTGGGAAATATTCATCCTTCCTCGTCGAATGGACACAAGTTCATCATCATGACCATCAAATACTTCACCAAATGGACTGAGGTAGTTCCATTAACTACAATGATCGGCAAACAGATAGCTTCCTTCATTCTGAATTACCTCATCTGTCTGTACGACATCCCTAGCTCCATTATCACAAATAATGGAAGACCTTTCAAAAATCAAGATGTCCATGAGCTTTGTGAGTGATTCCATATCCAGCATCGCTTTTTGACACCTTATTATCCACAAGGGAATGGCCAAGCAGAGGCCTCAAACAAGACAAACCGAGTATCCGCACACCTACAGGAGCTACCATACTCATTGGTGTATGGATCAAAAGCTATCCAACCTATTGAGGTAGAAATTCCATCACTTCGGGTGTCATTGAAAGGCTTCATTTCAGATGAGGAATATCGAGTCAACAGATTGCAAGAGCTCGAGCTGCTAGATGAGCTTCGACAACGTGCCTTTGATCATCTTAAGGCATATCAACAAAGAATGTGCAAAAGCTATAATCACAAGGTCATCCCACAAGCATTCAAAATTGGTGATCTAGTATTAAAAGAAAACCCCCGGAATCAACAAGATCGAGAAAACAATACATGGTATCCATTCCAATATCCGATATTAGGCTAGAAGAAGGAGATTTAATCAAATCTTTAATTTGATTAAAAGGTCAATTAGAAGAATAGGGATATTAATTAAATGGAAGAATTAGGGATAATTAAATGAATAAAATTCACTTAGTTCATTGGGCAACTTTTAGGTGTCTACACATATAACTTAGCATCCAAGAAGATTTTGATCAAGAGAGGATATAATATTTTTGGTATTTTATTCTCTGTTAGAAGTCCATAAAAACACATCAACAAAATTGGCGCTAGAAGGAGGGCCACTTGAAGAAGAGTTTTCTTAAGGAGATTATCACTATTCAAGGAAAATATTTATCATGAACCACAATGGTGTTGCCACATAGAGATATATTTCTCGTATTGCAACCAAATTTGGGGTTCGATAATGTCCAAGAAGACATTATTTCAGGACTGAGCAACCTTGCTTGGAATGTAAGGAGTGAAGAATTGTATCCGAGAGTCCAAGCCGCGTTGGAACAGGAAGAAATGAAGGTGGAACAAATTCAAAGAAATGCTAAAAGAGCAATTTTAACCAAAGGAATCCATAACCTCCTGCAAATCCTCAATAAATCCAAAAGGACAACCACTACACGCTAGAGCGCATCAGTTCTTTCTCACCTGAGAAGCACCAAAAAGTATTGATGTCCTCACCAGGATCAAAAGAATTAACTGAATTGAAGTTTACTTCCAAGTCAAGGTGTGGGAGGAAAGCAAACTCGTCTAGGGAACAAATACTAAGTGAAGAGGATATCACTAGTTCAGTTCAAACTTTACCGCTTCAGAATCAAGTTCAGGCTGCTATCCAAGCAAGTATTCAAGCAGTTATGCAATCAACTAGTCAAACAAGCTCAATTCCATGAAGTTCTCGATCAACCACTCAATTGAGTTCTCAACCAGTTGTTCAATCAAGGTCTCTATCTAATGGAGGCACAATGCAACACAATGCACCTCCTCCTCCTCCTTCGCATGCCCTTAATGGTGCTACATGGTTGGTCAACAACCCATCACCACTGGAATTTGCAAATCCAGAGAAATTTTGATCCAAATTAAATTTGAATGATCCTAATCGAACAGTTGAAGATCACATCAAGATGTTTAAGGACATCCTACGCATAGGCGAATTGAATAAGGAGATGTATCTTGTAGGCTCTTCCCATACTTTGTGGGAGAAGAAACATATTTCTGGTTCATCCGCTTACCCACGGGCTCCATAAGAACATGAGAGGCAATGAAAGATGCATTTATTGGAAAGTTTGGTATTCAAATTACCCCTGTTGAGTTGTATAGACAATTTGTAGAAGTAAAGAGTAGAGTTTCGTGACTCGCAGTGAGTCACGTGAGTCAACGGGCCGGGTCACCCCTGCCTGGGTCATGGTGACCCTGACCCGGGCTCGGACGGGTCAGGGGGCGTGACTCGGCTGACTCGCCGAGTCAGCTAGTCACTCCCTGACTCATCGAGTTCGAGGGTCGTGACTCGACCGACGAAACTTAAAAAAGTGCAGTAAAAAAAAACAAAAAAATACATAACATTTTTTAATGATTTTTTTTACCATTTCCCTTTCTTATAACCCTAAAAGGGATTGGCATTCACTTTTATGAGTGGAAGAGAGGAAAAAAGAGAGGAAGAGAGAAAAATAGGAAGCCATAGTTTTGCAACCAGCTGAGAGGAAGAGGTGAAAAGCTTGCACAAATCACATTGGGGCAGCACTATAGTTTCATTGAGAGCATCAAGGAGTCCATAGAAGCTCATTTCAAACACTTCTCAACAAATTTGAAAGAGGTAAGTGTTAATTTTTATTGATTATGTTGGTTTTTTTTTCTATATTTATGGATTTTTTTTTTTTTTTTTTTTTTTGAAGTTCAGCTTTCCAAATCTATATTGCATACTTCAATCACAATGAGATAAATAGAACAATAGCATAGCAAACAATAGTATACAATTTTTTCAAAAAAAAAATCTAGGGTTTGCTGATTTTTCTCAATTCTTAATTTCTTTCTTTGAAATTTGAAAATTTTCAAGAAAAAAACACAATGCACAAATTAGTCTTTGCTGATTTTTTTTAATTAGTTTAAATTTAAAACTTTGTAAAACACAATGCTCAAATGGTGATTTGTAAAATTGTCTTATTGCAACAGCCCTCATGTTTTGAAAACAATTTTTTTTTCCTAATGGCTCATCTTAATCCTCCACAACCTAAGCCTAGGAAACATGGTCAAAAAGATGAGGCATGAAAATACACTGAAGAATTCCCTGGTAGACAAAAAAATCAAACCAAGTGTATTTTTTGTAAGGAAATTAACCATGGGGGGATAAATAGATTGAAATATCATATTGCTGGCATATGTGGTCATGATACTGAGCCTTGTACCGAGACACCTCCCGAAGCAGTTTGTTTTTGTTACGTCCAATCAAAAAATTTTGAAATACATAAGCAAAAAAAAAAAACATCAGTCTCATTTCCAACTTTAAAGGTAGATTATAAAATGAAAAATTAAAATTGCATAAGTCATAAACTTTAGAATTTTCTACTTGGCTGCAATTTTGTCCGACCCTCTTTGCACAATTGGTTGGCAAAGATCGCCCCTACTACATTATTAAATGCATCCATCTCGACCAGTGTAGCTGTGGTATCAGTGCCCATCCGTTGTACTACTGAATATAGCCCGCTAAGAACCTCCTCATCCGCTTTGAAATTAGCACGGAAACGAAATGATGGATTGAGGTAATAAGCTGCTGCATGGATGGGCCTATGAAGCTGGTTATGCCATCTTCTATCAATTATGTCCCAAATTGGCTTATACTTATCCTCAACTCCAGCATATATAGATCTAATGGCCTCCTTGGCCCTATCCATGCCCTCATATATGTAGCCCATAGCAGGCTTCTCCCCATCAGCAACTCGTAGGAGAACCTCTAAGGGCTCAGTGACCTGCAAATAATGTTAAACAAAAATAGTTAAGTCACAAGTGTGCATGAAAATAAGAAAAATTGCAAAGTTGCACAATGCAAACAAAACAAAAATATGCATATAAATTTATAAAATTACCTGCACGATCTTTGCACAAGGGGTCTAAAAACCTGGCTCATCAAAAATGCAATCTGCTGCATCCATCCCTACAGTGGTTGTAGCACAGGATGAGGAAGTCCACTCCTCACCAACAATCATGCGCTTAAAAGATGGCTTTGATTTTATCAAGGATTTCAATGTGAGGAAATTCGAGGCAAATCTCGTTATACTAGGACGAGCCAACTCCCTTTCCCCCGTGTATTGCCTCATAATGCTAAGGACCAATGCATGATTGCAAATAAATTTGCATATATTCTTGGCCCTTTCAACGCATTCTTTCACCCATCCAAGCTTACCTATATCCTCCAGCATGAGGTCAAGGCAATGGGCCGCACATGGAGACCAAAAGATTTTTGGGTGCCTCTCCATCAAAAGTTTTCCTGCAATAGTTTTAAATTAGTTAAAGAATTGGATGTGATAAGTATCAAGAAATTTTACCATTAATATTTAAAAGTTAAAAACTTAAAAGTTTAAAAGTTAAAACTTCAAACTTAAAAGAAAACTTTTAAAGTTTACCTACAACAACATAACTTGCTGCATTATCCGTCACCACTTGCACCACATTTTCTTCCCCCACCTCATGTATAACTTCCTCAATAGCCTCACATAAGTATGCCACATTTTTGACATGTGAGGAAGCATCGATGGACTTCAAAACCATGGTGGATCTTGAAAATAAAACAAATTAATTATCAATAAATTTGAATGTAAATTATTCAATTTCAATCACAATGCATTTAGAGAAGTAAACTGATCAATCACCTCCGCTGGAAACAAGAAAAATTAGGAGTGTTCTATTCCTCCTATCAGTCCAACTATCTGTCATGATGGTGCAACCCTTGTGGCTCCAAGATTGGCGGTGCTCCTCTAGGTCAACTTTCATATTTGCCACCATTTCCAACAAGAGAGGGCCACTCAACTCAGTATCACTAAGGGATTTAAACCCCGCCCCACAAATGGTTACTGCATCAATCATGCCTTGCCAATAAGGAGACCTGTCACAAATTGAAATAGATTAAATAAGAAAAGTTCAATTTCAATTTTGATTTTCAACTTCAAACCATAAAATTTTAAATTTTAATTTAAAACAATCAAATAAAAAAGTACCCGGCTGCAATAAATGGAATGTTGCAGAAGTACCAAAACTTGCAAATTGCTTTTCTTTCGACATCATGGACCTCCTTATTCCAAGACATGCTCTCAAACGAGCGCTGTGTGCCAGGAGTAGTGCATGGTACAAAAAAATTGTCTATCTTGGATTTTCGCACTCTAGGACCAAAAGTGTGACTAGTAGGAGCAGATATAGAAGTACTAGCACTAATAGAAGCACTAGGACGAAAGGGAGGCATAGAAAAAACCTCTCCAACACAACCTATGGATGCAGCTATGGATGCGGATGCGGAGTGGGTGGAGGGGAACCAATATGACATAACTCCTCTCTTTGTCTTTTTTTTGTTTGCTTATGTATTTCAAAATTTTCTAATTGGACATAACAAAAACGGATTGCTTTGGGAGTTGCCTCGGTACAAGGATCAGTATCATGACCACGTATGCCAGCAATATGATATTTCAATCTATTTACCCCCCCATGGTTAATTTCCTTACAAAAAATACACTTGGTTTGATTTCTTTGTCTACCAGGGAATTCTTTAGTGTATTTCCATGCCTCATCGTTTTTACCATGTTTCCGAGGCTTAGGTTGTGGAGGATTAGGATGAGCCATTAGGAAAAAAAAATGTTTTCAAAACGTGAGGGCTGCTGCAATAAGACAATTTTACAAATCACCATTTGAGCATTGTGTTTTACAAAGTTTTAAATTTAAACTAATTAAAAAAAATCAGCAAAGACTAATTTGTGCATTGTGTTTTTTCTTGAAAATTTTTAAATTTCAAAGAAAGAAATTAAGAATTGAGAAAAATCAGCAAACCCTAGATTTTTTTTAGAAAAAATTGTAAATACATGTATACAATTTTTTTTAAAAAAAAATCTGGGGTTTGCTATGCTATTGTTCTATTTATCTCCTTGTGATTGAAGTATGCAATATAGATTTGGAAAGTTGAACTTAAAAAAAAACCGGATGATTATCTGTACATTGATGAATATGCATATGACCCTGATGATATTATTCTATCTAACACAGAAGAAGAATAGTCATAAGAAGAATTAGAAGAAGGATTTCATGATTCTCGTCCTCACATTGATCCACTAGAAGATGAAGGATCCGAAGTATCATTCTTTTTAAGAATGATTAAATGAGGAAATGAGCAATCTGAATTAGACAATGTAATTGCAGAAATTCTTAGAATTGAGAAAATTATCCGGAAAATGGATATGGGACCGAAAACATGGGAAAGAACTAAGGAAGATCTAGCTAGACTAGAAGACAAGAAAATATTTCTCCTTAGACAGTATGACAACTCTTCTTCATCATCTAGATATTCTCATCCCGAGAAATCTATTCCACTTCCTCAAAGAAATCTTTCTGAAGCCCCAAAAGGAGGAAGTATGGCACATCGCTTATGGCGAAAACAATGTACTGAATTCCTTATTCGAGTAATTCAGCAAGCCAATGAGGAATCCAAGAACTAGAAGATGAAGAAAATGCTAATCAGGATGAATTTGGAATACTTACGAAAGATGATATCCATATGCTGCTGAAAGATAGAAGGGGTTGTTTTGATGCCAAAGGGTAAAACATTCCACTCATAAAGGCCTTGAGGAATAGAAAAAGCAGTTTTGTATCTATCTTCAGGATTAATAGAGATTTGCCATAATCCCTTGGTAAGATCAAATTTGGAATAAATGTTACTTCCCTGGATTGTTTGCCAAATATAATCCTTGCTAGGCAAAGGATGTTGATTATCTTGAAGGCAGGCATTCAAAGGCTTGTAATTCACTACCAGGCGTTTCTCGGGAAGTTCTTGTCCATGCTCATCATATTTAGGAACATACATGGCATGACAAGAAAAGGAGGATGATGAAGGAGAGATAAGTTTTAATGACAGGAGGTCATTAATTTCCTTGTAGCATAGCTCTGTTTCCTTTGGACTCATCATCATATAATTTGCTTTTGCTTTAGGAAGGATTTGATTTCCATCATTATCCTTTTTTAAGGGCAACCTGCAGTCTAGCTTCCTAGAATGCTTGTTTAGATCCTTTGTCATAATAGAGGAGGCAAATTCGGCTTTTATCTGATCAATTACTGGTTGGATCAGAGTAGATTGTTTGGCAATCCAAACTGTGTTCTTCTTTCTGATATTCACTTTATCCAGTTTAGTGGTAAAAGCAAATTCTGCTTTCATTCGGGGAACTGTATGACCATTTAAGGTTAAATGATCTCTGGTTATGAGAATTGGTTCCCATTGAGTCATAGTGTTGCTGCTGATGACTCCATCATATCCATCAATCTCATAATGGACAAAAGTGACTTCATCAGTATGTCCGTCTTTAAATTCAATTGGAACAGTACAGATATACTGAGACTGATGCTTACCATTCCCAAAACGAATATTTGTAGAAGCAGGTATCCATTTATCCTCAGGAAAGTAGATGAATCGAGCAACCTAAGATCTGCACCTGTATCCCATAGAAAGGATAAAGCATAAGAATTATACCTGGGAAATTTGGAGTTGCACACCAGGGCAAGCTGTGGGAATGCTCTTAAGAGTTCTACAATGACTGGGACTTTCTTGTCCTGTATCAGGATCAAAACCTTTGTAGAGGTCAATATAGGATTTAGGGTCAAGATAGTTGCTTTCCTATTGAGATTGGAAATATATTGTTCCATTTCTTTTCCCTTTGCTAATTCTTCAGAGAGATTAGAATTTTCTTCATCTTCTAGTTCTTGGATTTCCTCATTGGCACGTCGCTTATGGCGAAAACAACGTACTGAATTCCTTATTCAAGTAATTCAGCAAGCCATTTTCTCATTGTTAGTGACAGAGCCGAATTGAATCAACTTTTACAAAAGAATCCACCTCCCTGGTCAAGAAAACATGACACAACAGCTGATAGAATTAAGCAAAAGTGTGCATCTCTACCACCTTTGCGCCTTCCTAGCAGTAATGAGAAAATCATCGAGACTGACGCAAGTGAAAAGGTTTGGGCAGGAGTTTTAAAAGAAAAAACTCTTCAAGGAAAAGAAGAAATTGTCAGATATATCTGGTGGTTTCAAGGGTAGTGAACTAAACTACCATAGCACTCACAAAGAAATTCTTGCAGTAATTAATACTTTAAAATCCTTCTATATGTTTGTTGCTGACAATAAATTTCTTATCCGCAGTGATTTGCAGAATCTGAGAGGTTTCTTCAAAAAAGAATCCAAAGATAAAGTTATCAGAGGACGCCTTCTTCGATGGGCTCAATTCCTTAATACTTTTGATTTTGAAATTGAACATCTTAAAGGCAAAAATAACATTTTTGCAGATTTTCTATCCAGAGAAGGTCACATGGACTCAGGAAATATACGAATCATGAGGATCAGAGAAGAAAGATGGTATGAAGAATGCTGTACAAAATATAGTAGCAATACACTCCATAGAAGGGATCGAAGAAGTTTTGATATAGCAAATGATTATCTTTCTGATCGTCTTAAAATGATTCAAGCAAAATTAACATTAACAACTCTTGGAATATGGCATCCACAAAGCTTCTTTCAATGCTCTGCAAATATGGAACCTGTTGATGAAGAAACACAAGTGATTCTATCCCTTGAAATCACTTATCAAATCCCAGTTTTATTCCAAAATCCTCATATTCAGCGACCTGAGAGATGGCTTCATCAAGAAAAAGGAATACAATTCATGAGAGACATGTTTCAAGGACCATATCCCTATGAAGATCTTCGCTTTATTTATCAAGGATATGCTGGAGTTGTATGGAAACTAAACTTTGGATCTCATGAAGATAATTTAATCAACAGATATGTCTGTCAACATTATGGACCTCATGGAGAAGGAACTAGATTTCAACACTGGATAGTGGGAAATAGGATTCGTCATCTATACAACACACAAGAACCTATTTGGCTTCATACAAAGACTTATCGTCTTGAACATGGCAATCCATCTGCTAATGCTATCGGGATCTATGGACCCTGCAAGACAAAAACTCTACGAGTCATGTGGAAAGAACCAAATCCTCCAGCTCATCCATGTTCTCTCTACAACCCACATGATGATGAAAACTGTCCTCAATGCGTTCACGGAATGAATGAAGAAAATGACTAATGAGTGGGTTTGTCACTCATCAAAGATATCAATCTCTTTGATTTAAAAGATTGATGTGGGCCACACCACAGTAAAAGGGGTAAGGTTACCACCTAATTGTAACCACGGGTTATTCTTCCTGTGATCAAAAGAATTCTTGCCGTATCTACTTTCGGCTGTAAAGTAGCACTCCACATGTAGTGGTCCCACATGTTTGTCTCTTCCTTTTGTTTTTAAGATATTGGGGTCCACCCGAGAGTTATCCTCTATAGTGGGCATCTTATCCAAAGGAAGTGCGCCTTAGTGCGTATCTGCGTGTTTGTTTTTCCTTGGCGGATTTCAAACTCCATTATTCCTTGGTTAGCGAAAAGACGGAGGGATTGGTCTATAAAACTATGGACTCTTTGATGCTCTCAATGCAACTGTAGTGCTGCTCCAATGTGATTTGTGCAAGCTTTTCACCTCTTCCTCTCAGCTAGTTGCAAAACTATGGCTTCCTATTTTTCTCTCTTCCTCTCTTTTTTCCTCTCTTCCACTCATAAAAGTGAATGCTAATCCCTTTTAGGGTTATAAGAAAGGGAAATGGCAAAAAAAATCATTAAAAAATGTTTGTTTTTTTTTGTTTTTTTGATTGCACTTTTTTAAGTGACGCCAGCCGGGGCACGACCCTCGGACTTGGCGAGTCAGGGAGTGACTCGTTGACTCGGCGAGTCAAGTGAGTCACATCCCCTGACCTGTCCGAGCCCAGGTCTGGGTCACCGTGACCTGACAGGGGTCACCTGGCCCGCTGACCCGCATGGCTCGCATGACTCGCCGCGAGTCACAGAACTCTGCTTTACAGTTACATATATGTTTGGGAACATTTGAAGTCATGGATTTTATATACATTGGACAACATTTATAACTCTATATATCTATGTTTTCTAATTCCTTCAGCTACAATTTACATTTCTACGCATGTGATGGATGTATGTTTATGTATGCGATCAAATTAGCTTCTATTTGATGATGTTATAGTGTCTTTAAGCTTAATTCAATAATGGGTGTATGAAACAATTTTTAAATCGTTAAAAATCTCTAAATTTCAAGGGTTTTCTTATTTTGCCAAGTCATTGCCGAGTTCGAGCCGAGTCAGCCTTGCCGAGTCAGAGCTGAGTCCGAATCTGGGAAGTTTGGTCAAGAGGCAAGAACATGAACCAATCACTTCATTTAGCAATCGGTTTCAAAAAGCCTAGACAAGGTTACAAACCCTTTACCTTGTTGTTGATGCAATAGATATATATTATTTTGCCTTAGATCACCTAATTGCCATGTTTGTAAGGTGTCATCCCGCTCCAACAGATTTGTATGCAGCATATGCAAAAGCTATTGAAGTAAGCAAGGGGCTAGAACAAAATATCACTAGACCACTTATTCACATGGGGCCACCAGTTGCAACTAATCAGATTCATGCTATAAGCCAAGGTTTGATTCATCACATACCAATCATGAATCCAATTCTGTTGACGTGTCTAAAATCACGGAACTACGACTTCATCTGACCAACACAGAATAGAGTGCTAAGTATCCTATCCTCTCTTGAGATAGGAAATCTCTAATGCTGTTTTAAATTGATCAATGGGGGATGACCTCAAGGTTTCGGTTGTCAGGTCTTGACTGTAGGATAGCTCAGCAGTTGATGTGTTTTGTTGTGTTTTGTTGGAAACACAAAGGGGACTTATGGTTAGACAGAATTGGTTTCGCATAGGTTCCATAAAATCTTATAGTCCTATTTCATCTGATTTGCTTTTAATTTGATGCTACTTCAGTTTCTTTTTAATAAAAAAGGCAAAAAGGGGGAATAAGGATAAAGAGTAATAAGAACAACTAGCTTAACTAAACTAAGACAACATATTTGAACACATAGACGGAAATCCTAAAATAACCAGAAATTACTTTGCCATCTAATTAGCACAACTAGGTAAAAACCAGTGCAATCATCTAGGAACTTTGAATTTTCAAGCTGTTAAATACAAATGCTGGACTCTTACAGCCATTCATTCAAATCTAACAACCGAACTTAGCACAAAATTAGGCTCAGACTAACCATGCAAAGGGAATAATAATCAATTATTTCCTAATGAAGATTTCCATCAAATACATGCATAAACAAACTGTCTGAAAAGTAAATACAGTTGCAGAAATATAAACTAGATGGAGAAGAGGACCATGCACTCACAATAAAAAAGACACAACTTTAACATCCTTAAAAATCTGTATATGTTTTGCTAGAGTTTTTGCAACAATATTTAACTTTCTGCCTAAAATAAAGAAGAAACTAACTCCTTTATATAGAGTTCTCAAAATGGATGAATGGCCAAGATTAAACTTAGACAAGTGGGCCAGATTCATCCTCTAATCAAAACTGCCCATACCCATAAATGGGAAGCAAAATATCAACAACTAAAAGGTAATCAATAACTACCAAATATAAAGCTACTCCAAAAAGTGCACATGCACGAGCTCAAAATTTACAATAACTTTGGTAGTTAAGAAATAAACTTTATGTCTGAAAAGTGTACTTTAAGATTTAAAAGGAACATACACTTTTAGAACACTTTTCCCTTCCCTAAGGTAGACTCTTTTTCCACAAATTCGACCTCGTTGCGCAAGTATTCTCCCCAGATATCCCGATGCGCTGCATGTTCTACCCGAACGTAGTCCTGGAATCTTAGGCACAACTCGAACAGTTCCGTTGCTATAGGAGGATTAAACATTTTATACTGAATACCCTCCAGGAGGCTATCTACATTCTCTAGCTCTTCTCTCCAATATAATTTATGATCCTCAAAACACAATATATTTGCTTGTAGCCCACTAGCAAATTCCAGGTCCTCCATGGAGTAGGTGACTTTGGTTTTCAGCCTGTCCTCCCACTGTGGTTGTACCTCATTATCTATCATACTACTCTTCCAGCCAGGGACCATTGATCTGAGGATCTTTTCACCAACATCCTTCACGTTTGATAGAGCGTCATCACACTTATCTTGCATTTTGTTGATATTATCCTTCATGTTGTTCTTCATGTTGAGAATCCAATACCATTCCTTGAAGGTATTGACATCATAGGGATCTAGGATAATATCAAGTGTGGGGATTTGAGTGCAGGTCCAAAATAGAGCCCTTATGAGGGGCAATGCCTTGGCAATTGCCTCATGAGCGTTATAACATTCTTTCCTCAACTTACAGATTTTGATAAGAGTGGATTCCCTATGGAGAGCCATTTCTCGCACATCTTTGAAGATTTGCTCTCCCTTTTCCTTAATGCCCTGAATCCATTCCCTGACGACCTTGGCGGTATCACGCACTCCGTCAAATTCAGTTGTGGTCTTCTGTGCTAGCGCCAATGGGGGAACATGGAATTCAGTGGCATGCTGCAGCGGCCTCAATAGGTGATTACCTTTCAGATTGCTTAGCACGAGCTTGATACATATCTCTCTTAGCAGTCATTTCGTCGAGCTGTCTGAGCATATTCTGCACGGAATCTCTGAATTCTTCCCTCTCCTGTTCTTTGGTAGCTCGCCCTATTGGGATGGTCGCAACATTGTAATCAACCAATGCAATCTGATCTGCTGGTTTGTCTGCAGGTGGGGTGGCAATATGAATCGTGCGGTTCCTTTGCTCATCTTTAGTGATCCTGGAGTAAGTCTTTGTCTTTTTCTTGCCTTTGATTTTATTTCTCCTATTTGAGGGAAGATATCCTCCAGGTTAATTGGTGGCTTGACGACTGCCTTTCGCTGCGCATGAGCAATTAGCTGGTCTTGAGGGATGGTTCGTCCAGATGTAATTGCCAGATTTCCACTTTGTCCTTTGGAGGCTTCAACTGACTCATTGCCTACACGCAATTGATCGGTCATAGAAGGAATGGATGCAGTATCCAATCCCTTGCCCATGGTTGAGTTCTCTCTTACCTCACTAAACAATTACCGGGTATCCTCCTGTAATGGTTGCTCTTCAGTTCTGCTGGGCTCTTGAGTCTCACCCCCCTTTTGTTCTTCCTCAACAGTGGTGTCATCCTTGCCACCGCTATTTAATTGCAATTCATGCCTACTTCCCTGTGTGAGCTCATGCTTACCAGTCTCTTGATGAGGTGCAATCTCTCCCTCTTCAACCTGATTTCCAGGTTCATCAGGGCCAACAAGCCTTACCTCTGCATCTTGCTTACTTTGTGTCTGAGGATTATTTGCCTCAAATGCATCAAGATCACTTTGTGAAGGCGGAGCAGGTATGTAGTTAAGTTCAACCACATCATCCCCTGAACTGGAGTCCCTAGATGATGAACTAACCTCTGGCCTCTTGATGGGGATCTTTTCTCTTCTTGTTCTTTTTGATGTTCGAGTCCCTATATTGGCTCTTGCTTTCTTTCTCTTCTTTTTCAGGTTTCTCAACCTCTTCCTTTGGCGTGCTTGAGGTTCCTTCATCTTCCGAAGACTAGGAATCGAGACTACCCATCAGATTGTATGTGAATTGGGTCCCTTCATGGGTCAGTCTCTCAATTTGTTGGGATAGCCAGTAATCGGTATACCTCCTTGGAGCTTCCATAATTGCCTCAAAATCTGTGATTGGGTCCTGAGTCCAATCAATGCCTGGCAAGAGGTTCTTGACTGCCTCAAATTCTCGGACTTGCAAGCATTTTCCATAGTCCATCACCTGATCTGGGTCCTGGCGGTACTCATCAAGCCGCATTTGCTGAACACTTACCCTAGAATATTCATGCCAATGGACCTCAAAGTCATCGGAACAGTTGCTCCAATAATCCTCTATTGACGCCTTGGCCCTGTAGTGCCTGTCATAGGCTCTCTTTGGCAAATAATCATAGGACACCAATTCAGCAAACGACTCCTCAGCTTGCACCGAATTTTTGAAATGCGCATCAAGCGTACCTGAAATCATGGGGAAGGTGAACCCGGATTGCTTCTTATCTCTGAGTAGACTGCGTGCTGGGTGTGTCTGTCTTGCAACTTCCATGAGGACTATTTTATCCGACGGATAGCGTAGAAGCCGGAATGGTGTTCCCTCAAAGCCTGCTATTCTGATGTAAGTGAACCTGGGAAACTGGATAAACCACGCACCATATTTCCGGATCAAAGTGATAGCCTGTTCTGAGAGCCTTATATGCAATCCTCCCTGCATTAATCTGACCAGGTGCATTGTAAAGGCATCATTGACACACTCATATTGACCAATTGCGTACGTGATGTTATTCTTTTTTCTCTTTGAGCAATGTCATAATAATGCAGTTGAGGGTAGCATTCATACACCTTCACTTGATTCGGACCATTCCTGATCTCACCGCAACGGTTGGGGTTGGGCAAACATGTAGACCAAGTAGGAAGTCATGGTAAAGTACTTTTTTTTTTCAAGCTCAATCAGCTGTGTATGGATATTGTCGCTGATGATCTGAGCCCAGTCGAACTTAGACTTCCCATCAAAGACCTGCTCAGTAAAGTAGAACATCCATTCCTCAAAAATATTAGATTGAGGAAGTCACATGACCAAGCTGAGTAAGGTAACCATATCAGCATACTTGTTGTGAAAATCGCTTCTGGGGGTCTTTTTACTGATTCTAATGCTTGGGGGTCTTCTTTCTTTGTACCATTCTTCGTTTATCAACGTTTTGCATTTAGCAGGATTCATCTCATAAGAGACATGCGCCTCATCAATAGTTGTAGCAATAGGATTATTTGGAAATGGGATATCAAATGCCTTCCCAAGGGCTTTAGGTGTGAAATCAGCTAGCATCATCCCCTCTAGCACCACTAATCTGGTTTTTGGCTGATAATGTCTAGCAACTTCAACCATTAATTCATAATTCTGCACAGCTGGAGGGAAACCAGTTGCCTGAGCAATACCACTCTCCATCATCCGTCTAGGCCCGCCATAGGCGTTTGGAGAGTACACTCTGTTCCTGAAATCTTGGATATCTATGTGGCCCAAGTCCATGTCTCCTATGTTCTCCCATACACTCTGATCTTCGACTCCCTAACTCCTCCCCTTTGGTATTGGTACTTCATTCTCTCGACCTTGCAGGGAAACCCGAGACGTTCCAGTTGCGCCAGGTGTCTTTGAGGATTCAACCGCCCATCTAGGCATCTATCTTGCAAAATTTTTAAAGTTTAACGCTTTACTTCATCCCTCACGCGATTTCCATTCTTGGAGGGCTTTCGCAAATTTTGAAAGTTTAACGCTTTACTTCATCCCTCACGCAATTTATAAAATGCCTTACTTCACGCGATTTCGGGCCGTGAAAGGCTTTTGAAAATGTTTAAAGTTTAAAGCTTTACCTTTATCTTCAAAATTTCGGCCTAAAGAGGCCTTTTGCAAACTTTATGAAGATTACCTTTCACTTCCTCTCAATTTTCGGTCTGAAAGGCCCTTTTCAAAAGTTTTTAAAGTTAAAACGCCTTACTTTGTTATTTTCGGGCAAAGGGTGACTTTTGCAACGTTCAAAAGAACAATGCCCTTTTTAAAAAAAAAATCACGCGACTTCCTATTTTTGGGTCAAGAGGCCATTTTGAAAAGTTTTTAAGTTTAATGCTTTACCTCATTACTTTCGCGATTTCCATTCTCGGGCTTAGGGAGGTTTTTGAAAAGTTTATAAATTAAACGCTTTACCTCATTTCGCATTTTCAGGCCAAGGAGGGTTTTTGTAAAGTTTGAAGTTAATCGCCCTTTTCTTATCATTTTGGGGTTTCACAAACTTAGGCTCTAGGCATTTATTTTGCAATTTTTTAAAAAGTTAATTACGGCCCAAAAGGCCCTTTTGCAAAACGTATGAATAGTTGACATTTTTGCCTATTTAGCCGATTTTTCAAACTTATGCCAAAATTAGTCTCGTTTGTGAGAATTTTGAACATTAAAATTACAGTACTCTCTGACATTCACCCCTTGGCCCTGCAATTTAAATTAACAGATGCCCCATCTCTTTGTACGATTTATGATTCAACCCTCTCATCACGGATGAGATCATGCTTGACATTTGATACAAACTCCTCAGGACTTAAGGAAACGGGCAGGCTCACTCTCTTGCAGGATCATTTCCTCATACTATTACCTGCTGCATCTCCATGGCGAATAAAAAATCAAAATCCCACACCGGGGGCGAGACGAAAACTAAAAAAGAAAGGGAAGACCCTATCGGCGACGGGGCGTGTGTGCAAGGCACAACACTATGCAATAGGCGAATTGAATATGGAGATGTAGCTTGTAGGCTCTTCCCATACTTTGTGGGAGAAGAAACATATTTCTGGTTCATCCGCTTACCCACAGGCTCCATAAGAACATGGGAGGCAATGAAAGATGCATTTATTGGAAAGTTTGGTGTTCCAATTACCCCTGTTGAGTTGTATAGACGATTTGTAGAAGTCAAGACGCAAGAACATGAACCAATCACTTCATTTAACAATTGGTTCCACAAAGCCTAGACAAGGTTACACACACTTTACCTTGTTGCTGATGCAATAGATATATATTATTTTGCCTTAGATCGCCTAATTGCCATGTTTGTAAGGTGTCATCCTGCTCCAATAGATTTGAATGCAGCATATGCAAAAGCTATGAAGTAAGCAAGGGGCTAGAAAAAAATATCACTAGACCACTTATTCACATGGGGCCACCAGTTGCGACTAATCAGATTCATGCTATAAGCCAAGCTTTGATTCATCACACACCAGTCATGAGTCCAATTCCACAAGCCATATATCCAACTACTTAGCCATCCAACCAGCTAGTACTTCATTTAGGAGTGGCACTTTCTCAGGTCCAACCATTGCATCCAGTGCACCTACAAAATGCAAAATCCACCGAGAGGAGAAAGAAGAGATGAAAGAGTTGATTGAACAAGTCAAGAAGCTATTAACCTAGGTGACATATTTGAGGAATTAGAACAATCAATTCCAAAATATGCAAAGGAATAACCAGAACTATTAGGGAAATTACCAAGGATTCTGGGGAAACAATAACCAAGGTTTTAGGAGTAACAACCAAGGTTTTCAAAGAAGAACGTGGAATAATGCACCCAATAATAGAAATGTACCTTCACCAAGTCAAGAAAACTGTCCTACTGAGAAGGTGTTTTTAGTAGAAGCAGCTTTGTCAAGTTGTTGTAGGTAACATAACACCAATCAGCATTCCAAACTTCAATGCCCAAAATTCCAGATAGCTGTCGATATATTTCAACAGGAGATGTGCAGCACAAAAGCATCAGAGAATCCTCCTTCAACAGTTTATGAGATGGTTGCCACAACAAGATATGATCAAGCCTTGATTGTGGAAGATTTCAAATTCCCTCCAGTATATGAGGATGATCTCGCACAAGAACAAAATGGAAGATTTCCTCAAAAATCAGCCAACAGGCTAATGGTACCACCGAGCTCTCAATTCCCACCTGCTTCCGCAAATGGACCAGTTGAAGACTTAGATTATGTTTTTCCACCACTCAACAACAACATTCTAGACAAAGGGACAAAAGAGGTGCAAACCTTGCAACAATCATTAGGGAATTCAGGACCAAAAGTATATCAGAGGAATTATAGAAATCAAGAACCATTGACTACATTGATTCCTCCGAACAAGTTCTCTACCTCGCCAAACCCAAATGCCAGTAATACGCCAAGCTACCCACAAGATTCACCAGAGTACAAACAAAGGAATGCTCACTCACTTCCTAAGGATGAGTTGAAGAAGTTGAGCTTATGCGTGCTTGAAGAGTTTAAAAAGGTCAAGATAAACTTATCATTATTCGAATTGATGAAAGTACCTGAGATCAGGGAGACATTAATAAAAGGCTTGAGTGACGGTACCATGACAAGGGTCACCAATCAGACCACCTCCAACATCTCAAGAGGGACAACTAATACTCCCAAGCTAATATAAATGTGGTATAGGAGGAACCAGATGAAGATCAATAGTCATTAAATACAAAATGCTTAGTTCAAGGTTCATTTGCTCCACCAAAGAAAGAAGATATGTTGGAAGGGAAAATATTGCTCAAAAGGGACAAAACAAAGAAATCCCAAGATGTGCTAGCCATGAGAGAAAACCTTGGCAAAGACGACATCCCCAGACGAAGCAACAATTCCAACAAAGAAGAAGAAATTTCACATGATCAAAAGGTTAAGCTAACAATCTTTCTAGCAAGGAAGAGATGAGCCAACCCTGGTCTTCTTGAAAGGAAGAGATGAGCCAGCCCTGGTCTTCTATCAAGGAAGAGATGAGCCAGCCCCATTCTTGCTTTCAATGAAAATTTTCGAAAAACTCTTGCACAATTGTTTATGACTCAGGAGCTTCAAGCAATGTGACGCCCTTAGCTGCTTGTAGAAAATTGGGCCTAACTCCTTCACCCACCACGAAGAAGGTGACCCAATTAGATAAGACTGAGATTCCAGTGGTAGGAGAGCTTAACAATATTCACATGTAGTTGGTTGCCGACTCAATAGTCCAACACTTCATAGATATATTAGTTGTAGATATACTTGATGGTTATGACATGCTCTTGAGCAGAGATTGGTCATGAAATTTGAATGGATGTCTCAATTGACTTTTCTCACACGTGGCTACCATGGAGAGGCATCCCAAATCAGATCAAGATTGATAGCACCCCAAGACTAAGATTGATGATACCAGAATACGAGGAAGATAATGAAGTTCTATTCCTAGAGACATATTAGGAAACATATAGACCCAAAGTTGAAGTCCTAATGCTACAAGGCCTTAATGGAGGAGATAATTCACAGGAAGTTATAAATTCTACAAAAGCTGTTGTGGAAAGTGATCAAGATTTTGACCAAAATGATGATGGAAAATGTTTGAAAACTTCAGGAGATTCGTTTACATGAATATTAAACAAGGAATTGAGCTTGGTAACTTAGCATGTGTTCAAGATTTACCACTACCAAATTGGTGTAGGATACACATTGCTTTCCATTCTAAGTTCTGATGTGCTATGTGTAAGATCACTTTGGATCAAGTTGACAAAAGGATACCCAAAGTCTTGATTTTGGAGGATATCAAAGTTCCAGAAGCTAACAATCTACCCTAAAAGAAGCCTTGTTAGAATCAAAAGAAGAAAATGAAGATGAAGTGAAACTACATGATCAAACCTCACAAGAAAAACATAATGATGATGAAAA
Organism: Cryptomeria japonica; assembly: GCF_030272615.1. NCBI lineage: Eukaryota > Viridiplantae > Streptophyta > Pinopsida > Cupressales > Cupressaceae > Cryptomeria > Cryptomeria japonica. The sequence continues at coordinate 676,152,085 of NC_081411.1, forward strand.
CTAGGTATGGATTCTAAGGTTTGATGGGTCCAAATCAAAGGAAGGATCAGAACTTGGTTTCAAATTGATCAACCCTTTTAGAAAAAAACTTATCTAGCCACTCACAGATTACAATTTCCATGTACGAACAATGTCACTCAATATGAATCACTAGTTCACAGGTTGTTGTTGGCTATTCAGAAGCAAGCAAAGATTCTACATGTATTGGGAGATTCAAAGATAGACATAAGGCAGAAAAGGAAACAATATGTTTGCCACGACAAAAGATTGACTCGATACCGCAATAGGGTGTGGGACCTCATCAAAAACTTTGATTTTTCAACATCAAGTCAATTTACAGGATCTCAAAACCAAGTGGCAAACTCGCTTTCCCAAGTTGCTAGTTCCCTAGCACCTCTTGCCATGGAGGGATTAAAGAAGTTCACAGTGGAATTGACTTCAGTGCCTTTAGTCCCAAACAATGTCACAACTTTCAAATATTTGAAGATGAGAAACACATTGGACTTCTTGACCAATTCAGATGTCTTCCTAAGCCACATGTGAAGAAGATATTGAAGAAGTAGAGTTTGATCCTGAGGGCATCTTGAATCTAAAAACTAATATCATCTCTAAGGGAATGGTGGAACTGGAGACAATTTTTGATGTTGATAAGTTGCAGACAATCAAAAGTCAGAATACAAAAGGAAGCACATGTGAGACAATAAATTTGGGCAGTGATGAAGAAGTAAAAAATGTGTTCATAGGAAAGGTTTGCACGCTAGAAGAAAAGGAAGGTATACTATAAAACATGAGAGAGTTCCTGGATGTCATAACATGGAGTTGTGAGGAGCTAAGACATATGACACCTCAATCATCACCCACACAATTCCTTTAAAGCCAGGAAGCAAACCCTTCAGACAGTGATAGAGACCGGTGAATCCATTATTGGAACCTTTGATATATCAAGGAGTTAAGAAGTTGCTCATAGCCATTTCATTTTTCCAATAATGCACTCAACGTGGGTCGCCAACTTGGTTCTAGTGTGAAAGAAAAATGGTGAAATCAGACTATGTGTGTATTTTCATAATCTTAATAGGGCATCCGAAAAGGACAATTACCCATTACCATCTTTGGATGAGGTATTGCAAATAGTAAATGGGTCACAAATGATGTCCTTTTTGGATTGATATACTCAAGGTATAACCAGGTGATGGTGGAGCATGAGGATAGGCTAAAAACTGCCTTTACAACTAAATGGGGAACATTTGCCTATAGGAGAATGTCATTTGCTAATCAATGGCAGTGCTACCTCTCAAAGAGCAATGGATATTGCCTTCAGGTACTTGATAGGAAAATGTATCATCATTTACATGGATAACATCACAGTGTTTTCTAGGAAGAGAGATCACGTGGAAGATTTAAGAAAAGTCTTCCAGAGATGCAAAAAGTATGGAATAACCCCTAACCCAAAGAAATGCATGTTTGGGGTTATTGAAGGGAAACTATTGGGGGATGTGATTTCAGAAAGAGGGATCTCTATAGATCCAGATTGAATAAAGGTGATATAACTGCCGACAAGAAAGAATTGAAATCATTCTTCGGCAAAATCAATTTTGTAAGAAAGTTGATCACTGGGTTCGCTAAAATAGTGAGACCATTGAACGAAAACACTGGCAAAGAGGACATTTGAAGAGATGAAGCTAGCAATTGCCAATGCTGCTATGTTGATTAGTCCAAATTACACGAAGCCCTTTTATCTATATTCCTTTGCTTTCGAACACACATGTGTGGCTATCCTCACTTAGAGAAACGAAGAGAAAGATGAGAACCCCATAGCATTTAAGAGCACGCCACTTAAAGATGTTGAATTAAAACATCCGAATGTTGAAAAACAAGCATATGCTCTGGTGAAGGCAGTTAAGAAAATAAGACATTACATTTTAAGAACCAAAGTATACGCAATAGTACTTGATGCAGCAGTCAAAACTCTCCTCATGCAAAATGAATTAGGAGAAAGAAGAGGAAAGTGGGTCGCCACTATCCAAGAGTATGATGTCGAAATCCAATCGATGAAACTTGTTCGAGGACAAGTTCTTGCACAAAGTTTAGCAGTGGATGGACCTAGATTGGTCCAACAAGTCTATGAACTAGAAGATGTTACTCCAGATGAATGGTACAAGGAGATCGTAAGTTATTTACTCAACCACAGGTGTCCTACAATAGACTTTGAGGAATGTCTAGAGGTCATCAACAAAACTTGTTTGGAGAAGTCAAGAGCTCATGATTCAAGAATCCCTAAGAAACTTCATAGATTAGACTTCAAAGAGGAGTATGGAGATCTTGTGACACAGTTGAACAAAGTCATGGGATGCCCGCAAGGTGCCGATTTTGAGCTGTAGATGTTCTATTTCGTTCAAGAGATTATAACCAGAGCAAAGATGATTAACTGAGCCAAGATAATTAGTGTCAACATAGATGAGGAATTGAAGAAATTGGAGTGTTCTCGCTATTTTTACATGAGTTCATATGTGGTCTACATGTTGGCAAGGACCTATAAGTACAAGGGGTTGAAATTTGTTGGTGGAATTGGGAATGAGAAACAATCAAAGGTGTTTGATTGTTATCTTTTTTGGTGTAATTTATTTCTCATGTAATTACACTTTAGTTAAGTTGACTTAGGATAATGCATATCATAGTAATTTGCATAGGAGACACTTAGGGAATTGCATATCTGGGGAATATGGTTGTAGGAGAAATTCTACCTTTGGTGGTGTTATCTTGTTATCACATTTTCATTTCCACTTATATCACATTTTCATTTCCACTTATAGTGGAATGATAATTCCACCTTCGGTGGGTCATCCTCCTTTAGTGGAATTATCAGTTAAGGAATTTAGATCAGAGATAGAGAATACAATAGTCTGGTAATATGTAGTGAGGATAGACTTTAATAAGATCACTGCAATGAATATGTTTTACCTTCGATGTGTATCTATATATATAACTCTAACTTTTAATCTATGATAATATCGACAGATTGCTGGTTAGTGAAACTGCCACGGTTATTGGTTTTAGTTCACAGCAAGTGTCGATGCCTATAAATAAAAGGATGAAGAGTCATGTCCACGTAGGGGCATGAATTAGCCACGTAGAGTCATGACCCTACGGGGACATGACCCTTCGTTCAATGTCGTTATATATTACTTGCTTCAATCCGAATGAAGCTATATCCTTAACACTCCCTCTTAGCAAAAGAGTATTGAATTTCATAATTAAGTTTTAAGGAACAACATTCTAGATATACACATTCATTTGACATGATCATTCACTCAGTAACACTTACTAGTGAAATACTTCATATCTCAGAGAGATATGGATTATCTGATATCCAACACTCTGGGACAACAACTACTTGAAGTCTTATCAGATTACAACCTTGATTCTAGTGACAATTGTAACATTGTCATTATCACAGGTGAAATAATTTTAGTATCATTGTGATAACCCTCTACTGTATCGCATGATGTAAATCTTACCTCGGTATCATAGAAATCTACTCTTTAGTTTTGCATTCGCAAACCCTACTAGGATTATTGCATGGGGGGCATAGGGCTAGACAATAATAGAATAATAGGGCCCGATTCTATACGTAACATGCCCACGACCCTACTATTTGCCCTACTATTCTATTATTCGGGAGGGAACAATAGGGCTATACCTCCCACCCAACTATCTCCTCCCCCCTTGAGAATAGTAGGGGCCTGGCAAATAGTAGGGGTCGGGGCGGGTTAGGAAGGGGAGGGGGGCAGGTCCCCATAGAATGGTAGGGCACAGTCATACGACCCAGACTTTATCGACGTGCGAGGCAGGTTAGGAAGGGGAGGGGGGCAGGTCCCCATAGAATAGTAGGGCATAGTCAGGATAGGTTAAACGCTTAAAGAAAATATAGGTTTACCCAACAAAAAAACAATCTATTGTCCGCTGAATCTTGCAGGTAGGAATTTTGGTTCAATGACCCGCTGATAGGTGCCGCTTCTATGAATGGAAGGTTGCCGCTCGACTTACTCACTCATCAATCTTAATAAGGTAGGGGGCGATGAGAGAGAACCAGGGGGATTGGAAAACCCTTTAGAACCAATCGTTCCCCCGAAAAGGTTAAGTGTTTCCCTCATCCTATATACTATACAACATATGGATAGAATAATTATTTTTCCCTTGTTCTTGCCCCTCATCCCTTGTCTTTGTCCTTGTCCTTTATGAGACAATTATAATTATTCTATCCATATGTTAACCTTTAAGGGGATCCAAATCCAACCATAGATCCAACAGCTCCAGATCGAGACCTAGAAGTGAAAGGTGTGGCAGGAATTGCAGTTGGATCTAGTTCCATAACCTACACTTATCACTCATATATCGCTCAGGGTAGCGGGAGGAACCTATACCACCTAGGGCTATACCACCTAGGGTGCGTTGGAGAAGAAGCAGCACGTAATCATAGGGCAAAGACTAAAAAAGCACCAGGGGTGGGTAGGGAATTCTAGTTCCGGGTTGGGTGGGACTATAGTTCCGAAGGTTTAGTATCACAACTTTCTTTCCCTTACCACCTTGCATTGACACCATCTCCAGTAGTTTACCCATCAGCGAAAGAAAGAGAGTTGTCTTTGATCCAGCACCAATACCAGCACTAGTAGTAGTATATCTGGCAGTAGCTTCTTAACTAGCAGCATCCCAACCTGTTCTATAGCTAGTTCTAGATCGAGATCCAGGGTGGGGGGGGCAATATACGCAGGAGCAGGACTAGAAGAAGGACCAGAACGAGACCCAGAACCAGTAGCTCCATAGCCAGCAGCATACCTTCGTTTTGTTCCAGTCTAGCAACAGTCGATCCAACAGCAGCAGAGGTTGTTCCGGTTTCAGAACAATTCTAGTTGGGTGGGTGGGAGGTCCCTTAGCCCTATTGTTCCCTCTCGAATAATAGAATAGTAGGGCCGTGGGCATGTTACATATAGAATCGAGCCCTATTATTCTATTATTGTCTAGCCCTATACCCACCCACCCAACTATCTCCTCCCCCCTTGAGAATAGTAGGGGCCTGGCGAATAGTAGGGGCCGAGGCGGGTTAGGAAGGGGAGGGGGGCAAGTCCCCATAGAATAGTAGGGCAGAGTCATACGACCCAGATGAAGGATCCCCAAAATGGTAGGGTTAGGAAGGGGAGGGGGGCAGGTCCCCATAGAATAGTAGGGCACAGTCATACGACCCAGACTTTATCGACGTGCGGGGGCGGGTTAGGAAGGGGGGGGGGTAGGTCCCCATAGAATAGTAGGGCATAGTCAGGATAGGTTAAATGCTTAAAGAAAATATAGGTTTACCCAACAAAAAATCAATCTATTGTTCGCTGAATCTTGCAGGCAGGAATTCTGGTTTCAATGACCCGTTGATAGGTGCTGCTTCTATGAATGGAAGGTTGTTGCTCAACTTACTCACTCATCAATCTTAATAAGGTAGGGGGCGACGAGAGAGAATCGGGGGGATTGGAAAACCCTTTAGAACCAATCATTCCCCCGAAAAGGTTAAGTGTTTCCCTCATCCTATATATTATACAACATATGGATAGAATAATTATTTTTCCCTTGTTCTTGCCCCTCATCCCTTGTCTTTGTCCTTGTCCTAGGGGCCCAACACCAACTAGAGTTCCCTGCATCAGAAAAGCACACCCTGCTTCATGAATTGCATTGGGGGGTGGGCCTCATGTTATGTATAGAATTGAGCCCGACACTATTACTGGACCCTAGCCCTACCTCCTCTACGACAAAGGGGAAGGGGCCCCTGGTGGGTATGTATATTGCCTTAGGTGCATGCAAAGGGCTACTATTATTGGACCCTAGCCCTACCCCCTCTACGGCAAAGGGGAAGGGGCCCCTGGTGGGTATGTATATTGCCTTAGGTGCATGCAAAGGGCTGCTATTGGGAGGTATGTATATTGCCTGTGAATGCAGATTAGAAAAGTTGCCCGAGCCCATATAATTTTCCATGAATCTAGTAAACCCGACATCACCCCTATCCCAATCCGGTGGTGATCCTCTCGCCAACCACCGGTTTATGGCATTCTTCATGGAAAACTGGCCATACCACTAGAATCTCTCCTCCCACCCCAATGGCATGTACGCTTGCTAGAGGTTGCATATATTAATGAATTCATTAGAAATATATAAAATGAAGGAATAAATTATTAAAATGTTAATATATTAAGTAAGGTTAATATAAGAAATAAAATATTAAATAATGTTAGTATATTTAATATATTAAATGATGAAGAAATAAATTATTAAATAATTAAATAAATGTTAATTATTAACTAGTATTAATAAGTTCATGTTAAAAGAGTTAACGCCATGTTATTATCCCCACGGGAAGTGGTGGGACGGGAGTCGCAGCCATGGGCTACGACCACCGTCACACCCCTTCCCACGGAAGGGATCCCATGGCAGGACGCAACCCCTCCCCTCCACGGGTATAAAGTGCAACAAGCCTGCAGACTGAAGGGAAGGGCATGGAGGAAAGGAAAACGGGAGGCTGCACCAATAGACTACGGAAAAGGTAAGAGAATAGTTGTACGCCTTAGGAATATATATGTGTGTGGACGTGTGTGCCACACACACACATATATGTTTATAATGATCTGTCATATGTGATATATCTCAAACCTCTTTGATAGAGTTATAGTCTTAGCATAATATTGTCTCATGTATATGTACCAATATATATGTAGGTATGTAGTATATATGTATGTATGCAGGATATATGTATGTTTGTAGGAGCAATAATAGTAATTAAGAAATATGTAGAGGCAGGCATAAATTATAGATTGAAATGATCATGAAATATAAAATGTTATATGAGTATTGGCTATGTGATGGAGGCTATTGGGAGAAAATCCCCTTAGCCTAATTTGGGATTATGATAATCCCTAGTAGGCAGTATATACTGAGTACTCATATGCTATGTTAAAGGCTTGGGTGTCGGAAGCTCACCCAAGAAGAGACGGATCTTGCCGGTCCTCTTTGGTAGACTTGGATGATAAGATGTATCATCCAAGGCAAGGAATTGATCATATATGATGATCTTCCTTGGTAGGCTTGGGTGTAAGATGCTACATCCAAGACGGGAATTGAATTATCCATCGATTTTCCAAGAAGGCGGGCATTACAACCGCCTAAGGACATATCCCAATACTTCATTCGTATCCTTTTTATTTCCTAAGAATTGAGATTAGTTTTAATTAAGTAATTGAAGTTTAATTGCAAAATTAGATTAGTAATATATATTTTGTTGCATTCTAACAGTCTGTTTTGCAGGAAAGTGATCTCTAACTAGTAGGGACATTACAGTGGTATTAGAGCATAATCTTGCCAACTTGTGGAAGGGAGACTTAGTTTATGATCACATATCAGAGGAAGAAAGGCACGAAAGCAATGGCCGATCAATTAGCCAAACAACTTAAGACTTTCATGGAGCAAACCAATGAGAAATTCAAAAAAATGAGCCAATTAATCCTCCAAAGTACAAACAACAACAATAGAGATATTTTAAACCCTAGAAGAGAGACGCACTCTAATCACGCCGATAACAAACGATCTCCTCAAAGTTCTAGACAAACAATTCCCGAATTTCTTCCAGGAGAAGAACATATGGGAGACAAAGAGGAACAAGCCATAGTTGGGGTGGAAGAAATCGCCCAAATTTATGCTAGATTAGAGCTGGAAGTTCAGAGGGTTGTTTCCTTCAAGGACTTCTGTGAGTCCAAGACTAATGAAGGTAGAAGGAGGAAGCATATGGGTAAAGACCTCAAAGCTAAAGTTAACAAAATGTCCCTACCATGCTTTGATGGGTCAGGGAAGGATATCGCCCAAGCTTGGGTCCAAAAACTAGATACATACCTTTCATACAGCCCCATGACCGAAGGAGATGCTATCAAGTTTGCCATACTCCATTTAACCGGAGCAGCCCATAATTGGTGGCATAATGGTCTCATTACCCTAGGCCACAAAAATATCTCTACCTATAATGAGTTTACTCAAAAACTCATCAGCCGTTTTGATCAGAAGGACTCAGAATGGTACTTCCAAGAGTTAACCCACCTTAAGCAATCAGGAACCATTGAAGACTATATCGACCAATTCCAAAACCTATCAGTAATGGTCCCCGACCTATCCCAGAGGCTTACTTACATGTTTTTAGAAGGCTTGAAAGACTATTAAAATTTTTGTAAAACCCTTGGAACCACAAAACTTAGTAGAGGCCATTAAGAAAACTAGGATGGTCGAATATAATGCCCCCAAGAACATCCCAGCCAAAACATCGCATAGGAATGAGGGACCCAAGAGGGACCATCGAGAGAGGCCCTGCCGCTTTTGCAACAAACCTTGGATTATGAATCACCGATGTAAGGAGAGAGAGGAACTCATGGAGAAGGGATTATGTTTCAAATGCAAGGCCCCATGGGGGAAGAGCCACGAATGTAAAAGAGGATAGTTAAATAACACAAAAGAAATAACGGGATGATGAAAGACCCTATAAAAGGGTCAGGTTTTGAAGGCGACGAGTCAGGTACTTTGGCAGTCATCACTCAAGGAAGTGAGAATAGATGCTTCAAACTCAAAGGAATAATCAAAGGACATAAAGTAATCGCCTTGGTAGACACAGGAGCCAAACTTGATTTCATTAGCAAACATTTAGCGGCAAAGAGAAGGTTAAAAAATCAAGAGTTTGGAGGGTTTGAGGTGATCATGGGCAACAGAGTCATTGACAGGTGCACTAAAATTATACCTCAATTGGAAGTCACCTTGGATAAACTCATTGGAAGTCACCTTGGATAAAATTATACATACAATTAAGAGGAACTTCTTTGTGGTGAATTTAGAGAACGACATCATTTTGGGGATGCCATGGATAAACTCATTGGGCCGGTTGACCATGGACAGTCCAAATCGGGAGATATGCTTCCAACATGAAGGGAGAGAAATAACCTTAAAAGGAATCCTCGGTGGCTCTCCAAAGATAGTATCATGTAATAAAATGGAAAAAATCCTTAGGCATGATCAAGGAGAGTGGGTCGCCCAATCTATGGTCTTGGATAAATCTCCGACTGAAGATCAAGCCGTTCATAGAGATATACAACCCATCCTTAAGAGACACAAAAAAGTCTTCGAAGACATTCCCTTGGGCTTACCCCCAAAAAGGGGATTTGAACACTCCATTGAGTTAGAAGAAGGAGCAAAACCCGTCATTACAACTCCTTACCGCCACCCCCACAAATTCAAAGAGGAGATTGAAAAAACCATAAAAGGGTTTTTAGAAATGGGACATATCCAACCAAGCAGCAGTCCCTTTGCTTCATTAGTGGTATTGGTCAAGAAGAAAGACGAGACGATAAGAATGTGCATCGATTACAGGGCCCTGAATAAAAAGACTATAAATAACAGATACCCTATACCGAGAATTGACGAATTAATGGATGAACTACACGGACCAAGATATTTCTCTAAAATCGATCTAAGGTCAGGATATCATCAGATTAGAATGAGGGAAGAGGATATTCCCAAAACAACATCAAATGTCATTATGGGCATTTAACCACAGCATTCATCAAATGTCCGACCACCTTCCAGTCATGCATGAATCATACGTTCAGGCAACAATTGAGGAAATTTCTACTAATATTCTTTGATGATATACTCATTTACAACAAGACATGGGAAGAACATCTCCATTTGGTATTAAATATTCTTGAGTCTGAATCATTATATGCCAAAGTTTGCAAGTGCGAATTTGGGATGAAGGAAATCATCTACCTAGGACACAAAATTAGTGAGGCCAGAGTGAGTGTTGATGAAGAAAAGATCAAGGCCATCAAGGAATGGCCCACCCCTAGAACCTTAACACAATTAAGGCCATGCAACTACTCTAGACGTTTTGTAAAAGGGTTCTCCAAGATTGCAATAGACTGCTTGGGTTAAGTGGCTACACCTAGGAGAACATTGTTACAATATGACTCACCACATGTCAATAGGGATGAGTCCCTTCCAAGCCTTGTACGGCTATGAAGCCACAACTTTTGGGGAATTAATAACCCAAGAAAGCAAAGTACCAAGGGCACAAGATTTTGTTCAACAGAGTAGGGACATCATGAAGACCTTAAAAGAGAATTCACAACAAGCCCAAAACCAACAGAAGATCTATGCAGACAAGAAGCGTACAGAAAGGACGTTCAAGGTCGGAGACTTGGTGTTTTTAAGGTTACAACCATATAAACAATCTTCCATCAAGAAGAATGGGGCTGAAAAATTGAAACCCCGGTTCTATGGACCCTACAAGGTAATTCGAAGGATTGGGGAAGTAGCTTATGAAGAAGAACTCCCCAAAGACAGTAAAATACATAATGTGTTCCATGTCTCCCGACTTAAGAAGGTTCTTGGACAACACTTGGCTCCATGCAGTGAACTACCTCCCCTAGATGAAGAAGGGAAACTAACCTTGTACCTTGAGATCATCCTGGATACGTGGAAAAGGGAGCTGAGGAACCGAACCATTGAGATCATCCTGGATACGTGGAAAAGGGAGCTGAGGAACCGAACCATTGAGATCATCCTGGATACGCGGAAAAGGGAGCTGAGGAACTGAACCATTACCGAATACCTGATAAAATGGAGGAATCTCCCAAATGAAGATGTTACTTGGGAAAAAGAAGATCTAAAAATGCTTGAGGACAAGAAAAGTTGAGACGGAGGGACTGTGATAACCCTCTACTGTATCGCATGATGTAAATCTTACCTCGATATCATATAAATCTACTCTTTACATTCGCAAACCCTACTAGGATTATTACCTGCAATAAATGTATGAAGTTATTAATAATAATTAAATAAATTTATGCAAATGGTGAAAGAATACACCAATAATGATAATGACATATATTAATGAATTCATTAGAAATATATAAAATGATGGAATAAATTATTAAAATGTTAATATATTAAATGAGGAAATAAATTATTAATAATGTTAATATATTAAATAAGGTTAATATAAGAAATAAAATATTAAATAATGTTACTATATTTAATATATTAAATGATGAAGAAATAAATTATTAAATAATTAAATAAATGTTAATTATTAACTAGTATTAATAAGTTCATGTTAAAAGAGTTAACGCCATGTTACGACCTCAAGGTTTCTTTTGTCAGGTCTTGACTACGGGACTACTCGGTGGTTTGATGTGTTTATTGCTGGAAACACAAGGGGAACTTATGTTGAATGGGTAATTTATAGATAAGTTCCCTGGAACTTTTATAATCTTTCTATCAAATGATTCCAGTTAAGTTGATACTGTTTTAATGGGACTGCAGATTTTCTGGATAAAAAAGGGGAAAAAGGAGGGAAGGATAGGGAGAGAGAGAGAGATGAAATGTAAATTCTAACTAAGATAGCAAATTCAATCAAGCAGACAAACACCTCCAAGAAACTAGATTAAACATCACCAGCTACTTAAGCACAATGTTTGCATAAATCCAGTGCAATCTTCAAAGGAAAAACAATATTTTCATGTTATCAAGTACAACATTAGAACTTTTACATTCATAGTATGTGTTTGATAACCGAACTAAGCATGAAAGGTCTAGATTAACCATGCAGAGAGAAAGGCAATCAGCCGTTCCCTAATGGTGTGGACTACAAGGATTCTATCAGATGCTTGCTTGAAAATGCTATGTAAAAGAAATAAACATAACTGAAAGATTTCTAAATTAAGTGAAGAAGGAGACCATGCACTCACAAGGAAACTTGAAAACAGTCTTAATCTTTGCATTAATTCCTGTAAAATTTCGCCAGAGCTTTTGCAACAATCCAAAAACTTCTTACAAAATAAGGGAAAACTAGTCCCTTAAATAGACTTCAAAAAAAGATGAATGGCCTAGATTTAATCTAAACAAGTGGCCCAGATTCATCCATAAAGCATGGCTGCCCATACCCATAAATGGGATGCAAATATCAACAACCACCCCAAAATGGGCAATAACTACCCAAAAAGGGATAATTAAATCAATTTGAAATAATCCAAAAAGGTGTATGAATAAAGTTTTACATTTTGTTGACTAGAAGTCAAATGTCACCTTTTGGTGCAAAAGTGCACTTTTAAGATTTAGAGGGAAAAAAACACTTTTGAGAAATCACTTTCTCTATTTCAGTCTCACACTCCTTTTCTAGAAATTGATCTTCGCCATGCAAATATTCCCACCATAAATCATGACCTACTGCCCGTTCCTCACGAATGTATTCCTGGAACCTGATGCATAACTGGAAAAGTAGACTGAACGGAGGCATGGGAGGATGGCGAATTTTGTATTGCTGCCTTCGAGATACTGGTCCACATGCTTTAAACCGTCCTTCTAGCTGGAGCGATTACGCTCAAAGCATAATATGTCTGAATGGAACTGACCAGCAAAACTCAAGTCCTTAGCGGAATAGGTAATCCTATCCGTTCCCAATCTTTCTTCCCAGTCCGGCTGGATTGCATTATTAGACAAGTTGTTTATCCATCCCAAAACCATTGATCGGAGGATGGTCTTACCTAGTTCTTGCATGTTTCCCAGAATCACTTCACATGCGTCACTCTCTTTGTCAATAATTTCTTTGGTGTCGTTCTTCATGGTGATAGTCCAGTACCATTCCTTAAGAGCACTGATACTATGAGGATCTAGGATGGCGGACAATGTAGGAATCTGCGCGTGTGTCCAGAAAAGAGCTCTCATGAGGGGAAGGGTAGTGGCAACCACTTCGTGCATGTGGAGGGATTCCCTCTTTACCTCTAATAACTTGACTAGAGTGAGCTCTCGATGGAGGGCCATTTCTTTTACTTCCTTAAGGATTCGCTCTCCCCTTTTCTTGATGTCTTGTATCCATTCCCTGACGGCCCTTGCGGTGTCTCGTACTCCTTCAAATTCTGTTGTGGTCCTTTGCGCCAATGCCGTCGGGGGAATATGGGATTTAGAGGTATTGTGAAGTGGCTTTGGGAGCTGATCGATGTATCCCTCGGCTTGCTCAGCACAAGCTCGATACATCTCCTTTTCAGCCGTTATCTCTTCAAGCTACCTGAGTATATTCCGCACTGAATCCTTAAATTCTTCTTTTTCTTGCTCTTTAGTGGCTCGTCTGATAGGGACAGTTGTGATGCTATAACCTGCCAGTGTAATCTGATCTGCTAACTTGTGTACGGGCGGGGTGGCAATGTGGAGAATGTGGTTCCTTTGCTCGTCTTTGGTCACTCTAGAATATGCCTTGGGCTTTTTCTTCCCCTTAGCTTTTGCTTGGTCTATGCGTGAGAAGATATCCTCTAGATCAATAGGTAGTTTGGTGGCGGCCTTACGCTAGGCTCTGGCAATCAACCGTTCTTGAGGCACTGTTTGGGCTGATAATGAGGTTAAGTCTGCATTTTGTTCTTTGACGTTCTCAGCCGACTCACCACAGATTCACAGCTGCTTTGCTACCAGAGAAGTGAAAGAGTTGCGAAGTTCTTTGCTTGCAACTGAATTTTCTCCTATTTCATTGAACAACTGTCTGACATTTTCATGTGATGGTTGTTCTTTAGTTCTTTCAAGCTCATGAGTCTCATCTATCCTTTGCCCTCCTTCGACGATGGAGTCATCTTTGGCTGCATTGTGGAGCAGTAACTCGTGGCGGCTCTGTTGAGTGGGTTCATGCACTTTGATCCCCTGGGTGGATGGAATCTCTCCTTCCTCTATTTGGTTGCCCAATTCGGTCGATTCGAGGGTTCTTAGCTCAGCTTCCAGCATGTCAGGCGTGGGAGGATCATCAGTTCCAAACGCATCAATGTCACTTTGAGAAGGCGGAGCAGGTATATGATCTAATTCCACTACATCGTCGGACGAACTGGGGTCCTTTGACGATGACGTGACCTCTGGTCTCCTTATAGGAATCTTCTCCCTTCTTGTTCTTTTGGACGTCCGAGTCCGTCTGCAAGCCTTAGCCTTCTTTCTTTTCTCTAGTTTCTCAGTTTCTTCTCGGGGTGTACTAGACGTTCCCTCATCTTCGGAGGACTGAGAATCAAGGCTACCCATTAGGTCGTAGGTGAATTGGACTCCTTCATGTATTATCCTCTCAATCTGCTGATGTAACCATTGATCTGTGTACCTTACTGGGGCTGCCATGACTGCCTCGAAATCAGTGATTGGGTCCTGGAACCAATCAACGCCTGGCAAGAGATGCCTTACTGCTTAAAATTCTTGGACCTGGAGGCAATTCCCTGAATCTGTGAGCAGATGGTATTCAAAGAGTCGCATTTGTTGCACACTCAGTCTAGAATATTCCCGCCTCCTGACCTTGTAGTCATCAGAGCAATTCTTCCAATAGTCTTCAACTGATTCCTTTGCTCTGTATCGCCTGCCATGGGCTCTCTTCGCTAGATTATCATGATCGAAGTATTTCCTTGGAAAATGGTCCTGTAGGCCATAAGAGGCCAGCTTTGCAAGGGATTCCTCTGCTAGGGTAGGGGTCTTCAGGTGGACATCATGGTTGCCTATGATCATGGGGAATGTGAATCCAGCCTGCTTGCTTTCTCTGAGTAAGATGCCGGCCGGACGTGACTGCCTTGCGACCTCCATAAGAATTACTTTGTCGGTTGGGTACCGTGGAAGTCGGAGAGGGGCACCATCAAAGCCCGCTATTCGGATATAGGAGAACCTTGGGAACTGAATGAACCAGGCTCCATACCTCTGTACTAGAATAGTAGCTTGCTCTAAGAGCCTTATATGTAATCCTCTCTGCATCAGCCTGACCAGGCGCATTGTGAAGGCGTCATTGACGCGCTCATATTGGCCAACTGCATAAGCTGGGTTGTTCTTTTCCCTCTGAGCTATATCTTGGTAATGCAGCTGTGGGTAACAATCATAGACCTTTACCTGACCAGGCCCATTCCCGATTTCACCTTTCATTATCAAACCTGGCAGCGGCTGGTTCTTGGTGAAAATATAGACCAAATAAGAGGTCATGGTGAAGTATTTCTTCGTTTCAAGCTCTATCAGCTGGGTGTGAATGTTTTTCGCTTATGGTCTGAGCCCAGTCGAATTTAGACTTCCCCGCGAAGACTTGCTCTGTGAAATAGAACATCCACTCTTCAAAGTAGTTGGATTTAGGGAATCCCATAACTCAGCTGAGTAATGTGACCATATCCCCATGTTCATTCTGAAAATCACTTCTGGGGGTCTTTTTCACAATTCTGGCACTTGGAGGCCTTTTCTCCTTGTACTACTCTTCGTTGATCAGTGCTTTGCATCGGGCCGGATTCATATCATATGCCCCTTGTGCTTCATCTATAGTTGTGGCTGTGGGATTGTTTGGAAAGGGAATGTCAAATGCATCGCCAATGGCCTCAGGAGTGAAGTTGGCGATGGTCATGTTCTCAAGGAGCACTAGTCTGGAATTTGGCTGATAATGTCGGGCAGCCTCTACCACTAGCTCATAGTTCTGTACTGTTGGAGGAAATCCTGCCGCTTGGGCGATGCCACTTTCCACCATCTGTTTAGGCTTGCCATATGCGTTAGGTGAGAAGACCCGATTCCTGAAGTCTTGAATGTCAATGGCCAAGGTCGGTATCATCGACATTGTCCCAGACACTGCACTTTTGACTCCCTCGATCCTCCTCTCTGATATTGATACTTCATCCCTTCAACCTTGAGCGGGATATTTGATTTGGATGCTCGCGATGTCTCGGCTGCAGCGGGCGTTTTTGATGATTCTACCGCCGATTTAGGCATTTATCCTACACAACCAGATGCGGATTACGAGGTGATACAAAAGAAGTAAGGCGGGTTAGATAGAAAATATTCCAGCATGCCAGGATTAATTCAAAATTTAGATTGGACATGGAGCGACATTTCTAGCTAAAAAGGGCTTGATCAATTTTAACCACAGCATTCATGAAGATTTTTGATTGCGAATTTATACTTAATGCTTTCAGGATTTTGGATTAATTTTCAACAGAGACAAAACATGAAAAATTCTCCTAAGTTTGAAAATGCAATTTCTGGCTAAAACCTCAGGAGTGAATTCTAAATTTTGACTGTTTTGAACAACGTTTTACAAGTGAAAGAGATGCAGATTTCGAAACTTTAGGCATTTTAATCAGATTTCGCACATACGTCTGTTTGATTTATAAGCATTTTAGATGATCAAGGAAGACAAAGCGTACTCACCTAACGAAAATGGATGGCGAAGAATTGCCCGACCTTGCTACGTGAAGGCGAATGGATGCTTCTGCAAAGTTTCGAATTCCAACGGTTATCTTCTTGATTTAAATTTCTTGCGGTTGCTGGATGAAAGAGAATTTATCATTTTAAATGGTTTTTATCCTGGGTAATTGGCAATCTGAATTTGAATGATTTGGGATAGTTTATGCAATGTTTACCTTGAATTACTTTGGATCGTGCGAAATTAGCTTTCTTTCCCTTTCAAAATCAGACGCGATCTCTTTTACATGAAACGCAGTAGCATGGAGGGGGTTTTTCAAATGCGAATGGCGTTTATCTTCTTATTTTCGGACCTTCTGGAGAGTTTTGCAAATTCTGTGTCTATCTCCCAACTCGCAGCCTTGGGGAGATGGAGGCCCTTTGAAATTTAAACTTTGCTTTTATTTTAACCCTAAGGGCGAATTTCGGACCCTATGACGCCTGTTGCAAATCATACAAACCTCGGAGCTATGCGTTCTTCGCGATCTTTGCGCCTTTGGAGAATTTTGGAGCATTCATTAACCTTACGCCTATGGGAATTTGGAGACTCAGGCTTTTGGCAAGTTTGAAAAACTTTCGAACTTTTAAACATGTTTCATAGTAAACTTCGGACCCTAGGCCCATGTTCGCAAGCTTCCGCCTTCTCGAATTTCAGAGCTTCAGCGCCTTCTGCGATCTTGGAGTTTGCGATTTTTGCAATACATTTAAAAACTTTGGACCTAAAGTATGATTCTGCAAATTTCGGAGTTCTTGAACCTTTTGCAAATTTCATCGCTTTTTCAATTTTGGCTTCAGGGTCCGAATTTGAGGTTCTAAGTGAATTTCGGACCAAATAACATATTTTGCGAACTTTTTTTTTTTTTTTAAACTTCGGACCTAAAGCCACTTTTGCAACTTCGATATACTTTGAAATTTCGGAGCTAGGGTCCGAAAATGGAGGTCTAAAACGAATTTCGGACCGAAAGGGTCTCTTTGCAACTCTTAACATTTTTTGCATTTCGCCCTAGGGTCCGAAAATGGGGACTTAAGTGATTTCGGAGATAAAGTGATTTTTGGCAAACTGGGAATATTTTCGGACTATTCCCATCTTTTGCAACATTTCGCGTGCACTTCACATTTTCTAATTTTCACCCCATGGTCCGAAAATGGGCATTTTAAGTGATTTTCGGACCTAAGGTATGATTTTGCAAATATCTCACTTCTTCTAGTTTTCGCCCCAGGGTCCGAAAATGGGCGTTTCAAGTGATTTTCGAACCTAAGGCCACCTTTTGCAATATTTAAAAAGTATTTTCGGACCAAGTAGGAAACTTTGAATTTTGAAATTTTCGCCCCAGGGTCCGAAATTCGGCCCCCTGGGCGATTTTAGCAACTTTTTACCTTGCGAAATTTTAACCTTTTGGCCTCTGGGTCTGAAATTCGGCCCATAAGGCAATTTTGGGAACTTAAGTAAAATTTTGGACTCCAGACCAGTTTTCGCTAGGCTCTACAAATTTGGATTTTGAAGGCTTCGGAATTCTAAGGCATATGGGCAAGTTTCGCAGCCTCGACATTTTGGCCAGGAAATTCGCTCCTTCATCAGCAGGCAAAAATCATCCTTTACTCAAATCCCACAAACATCACGGAGACAAACCTTATGTAATCTACTTCGTAGCTACTATGCGAAAAGCGGTGACTTTGGTCCTCATGCGACCTTTAGACGCACTGCTCTTGCTTGGCGGGCTTTGCCAATTTCTATCACCTTATGCCTATCCAAGGCGATTTTCAAAATTTCGAACAAACTCTGGGCATTGTGCCCGAGGGCTAGACTAGCCGGATGGATTCATTGGCTCTTTTCCTTGACATCATCACTTAACGGACCAGTCGCGGACTCACTCGAAAGGATGCGAGACACTCTGCGCGAGGCTCAACAGGGCGAGGATGAAAGGCTCAAAAAAAATAGGAAGGGGGACCCTGTTGGCGACAGGGAGCGTGTGCAACGCACAACAAATGGCGACTTTGCTAGAGAAATGCTCCCAATCATTTCGGGGACGCAAATCCGGATCGAACTCAAGGTCTCTGGTTAACCACCACGATTCAAATGAGAAAAGGAGAAGAGTCTTTCAAAACAAGATAGTGTTAAGGGTCAAATCGAATCACACGCAAATCGGATTAGCTAGTGTGTGCAAGTGGAGTTCATTCAAGCTTAGAAAAAGTTGAGGCACCAACGTTTCACCTTGTCGAGATGCCCAGCGAGCTGATACTTCAAAAGGAACCTGGATAGAGCCCCGTTGCTAGCGAGCGTTCATAGCCCCGACGGAGTTATCGCCCGTTAGCTCACAGAGATTGCTCTGTTTCCGGCAAGAAAGTTTTACCTTTTTGCTCTATACCGGCAGAGATGCCTGCATTCCCGTTTGCCAATCTTATGCTTAGTATCAAATTGATTTCAGAACGCTTTGCTCTTGATTGTTCTCTCTCTTTTCTTTTCTTTTTTTTTGGCATAGTAGGCAGTGAAGCCTACACAGGATTGAGCATAACAGGGGTCGCTAAAGCATAGCTTCGGACCTTTCATCAATGTGGTGTCCCTTTGATTAACAACTGATTGTATGCGATTTTAAAATGTGTTTGTGCAGTAATCACGATATCGGGGATAGGTTTTGACAAAAACGAGATCTTGTAGAGAAAGGTCATCTAGATTAAACCGACCTCATTATGGGGCGCTCCATCAATTAAGAGTCCTCCCCGAGCTTGGATCCTAGAAGCAGAAGGTTACAGAAATCTGGAATCGCACCAAAGTTGTACACGGCATAGGCTTCCTTTCAAAATTGACAGGGGTCCCAAAACAAAATAGGAAAACAGGAAACTAAACTAAAACAGGAAATGGAAAACTAAACTATTATATACAGCGGAAAGGCTTCGAGAAACCTAAGGTTTGAAATAATGCTTGAGGAATTGACCATTCACAGGCAAGGGGACGTCCTCACCTATTAGGGTCCTAAGTCGGAATGCATTCTCTCCCAAAATTTCAGAAATCTGGAAAGGACCGAGCCACAGATTATCAAACTTGTCGTGCTCTCCTTTCCGTTCATGAGCTTTGTCCCAACAAAGGACGAGATCGGAAATGTGGAAGGCCTTTATTTTTGCCCTTATTTTCGCCCTTCTGTCGAACCAACGCTTGACCACTTCTTGGTGTTTGGCAAAATTATCTATGGCGTTGTCTCTCTTTTCTTCTAAGTATAACAGCTGGGACAACTTGGCCTCTACGGCGTTGTCGATTCCTAGATATTCGCTTATGAATTGCAAAGTTGGTATTCTTAATTGTATAGGAAAGATGGGGTCGAGACCATACACCAAATGGTATGGTGAAGTTCCAATGGCGGCCTTGCATCTGGTGCGGTCTGCCCAAAGGGCAAATCGGAGTTGGGTATGCCAATCTTTTGGGTTCTTGTCTAGGAGTTTTTTAATCACTTGCAACAGATTCTTGTTAGTGGATTCAGCTAGACCATTACCTTGGGGATAGTAGTTAGATGAAAATTTTAAGGTAATCCCGTAATCAAAGGCCCAATTTGAAAATTTTAATGATGCAAAAGCGAAACCATTATCACAGACCAAAGCATGAGGACAGCCAAAACGTGTAATAATGTTCTCTTCTAAAAATTTAATAATAGCATCAGCATTACATTGTTTCAAAGATTGAGCTTCAGACCACCTCGTGCAATAATCAGAAGCGGTTAGAATGTACCTGTGTTGCGCGGAGGAGGGCAGGTTGATCGTACCTATGAAGTCGAGTGCCCACTGGCCAAACAGTTTTACCTCTATGATTGGTCGGAGTGGCATGGCTGGGCTTCGCTCCCTAGTTGCGGATACTTGGCAAACATGGCAGATCTTCACATGCTCATGGGTGTCCCGGAATAAGGTAGGCCAATAATAGCCTGCCCTGAGGATCTGGTGGGCTGTTGCTAAGCCTGACCCATGACCTGTTCCAAACTTAGTATGGAACTGTTCTATAATTTGGCATGCTTCATCTCTGTTCACGCATCTTAGGTAGATGCCTTCATGGTTCCTTCGATATAGGACAGCACCTTACAGCATGAAACGGTTGCTCTTCATTCTTAGTGCCCTCTTTTGTATTGGATTAAGGCGTGATGGACATTTTTGATTAAGAAGATAGAAGGTTATGTCATCATACCACTCGTCTGGCAAGACTTGATCAATCAAGTACTGCTGATGCACGATTCCTGAGCATTCAGACGCGAGGGTCTACGTCAAAGCTTGACCTCATAGTAGCTTCATGGGCTAGATTTCAATGTCATACTCCTGGATGATGGTCACCCATTTGCCTCTCCTTTCACCTAGCTCATTCTGCATCAACAATGTCTTTACTGCAACATCCGACACTATGGCATATATCTTACTCTTGAGTATATAGTGCCGGAATTTCCTGATGGCTTTAACTAGCGCATAAGCTTGCTTTTCAATATTCAGGTATCTTAGTTCAGCCTCCTTCAGCGGAGTGCTCATGAATGCTATCGGGTGTTCCCCCTCTTCTTCCTTTCGCTGAGTCAAAATTGCTACGCAGGTGTGTTCAGAAGTGAAAGAGTATATGTAAAACGGCCTTAAGTAGTCTGGGCTTACCAAAACCGGCGCCTGGACGATAGCCTGTTTGATCTCTTTGAACGCCTTCTTGGTCACTGGGGTCCATTCTATCTTGGCATCTTTCTTTAGCATATCATTGAGAGGGCGAACTATTTCAGCAAATCCAATTATAAATTTCCTGACAAAATTTATCTTCCCGAAATATGACTTAAGTTCTTTTTTGCTTGTGGGAAGATTGATCTGCAGTATGGCTTTGATCCTATCAGGATCGATTGATATCCCCCTTTTTGAAATAACATGGCCGAGAAGCTTACCTTCAGTCACGCCAAACATACACTTCTTGGGGTTTAGAGATATCCTGAATTGACGACAGCGCTGAAAAACTTCCCGCAGATCCCTCACATGATCCACCCTTTGCTTGGAGAAAACGGTCAAGTCGTCCATATAAATAATGATGTAGCGGCCTACAAGATCTTTAAATGCGATGTCCATGGCGTGCTGAAATGTAGCTCCTGCGTTGATCAAACCAAAAGGCATTCTTCTATAGGCGAATATTCCCCACTTGGTGGTGAATGTAGTCTTGAGTCGGTCTTCATACTCGACCATTACTTGGTTGTACCCGAAATAACTGTCTAAAAAAGACATTATCTGGGATCCATTGACCATTTGCAGGACCTCATCAAGAGAGGGCAGTGGGTAATTGTCTTTTTCTGATGCTCTATTTAGATTGCGGAAGTCGACGCACAATCTGATTTCACCGCTCTTCTTCCTTACGGGAACTAGGTTAGCGACCCAGGTAGAATGTCGTACTGGAAAGATGATGCGGGCAGCCAGTAGTTTCTTTACTTCTTGATATATTAAAGGCTCGAGGAGGGCATTCACTGGCCGCTGCCTCTGTCTGAAAGGTTTTGAGTCTGGCTTAAGGGGTATGGTATGGGTTATCACTGAAGTGTCATAAGTTTTGAGATCTTCATACCCCCAAGTGATGATATTTGGGAATTCTCTCATGTTTTTGAGGATTCCGTCTCTTTCCTGTGATGTACGTACCTTGCCAATCAGTACGTTCTTTTGATTTTCTTGTGTGTCGACGTTGATTTTATTGCAGGCGCCTCCTTCAGAAGTACCTTCCTTGCAAGACTTGAGCTGGTCCCAATCGAAAACCCTTTCCAACTGTACCATACCTCTAAGAATGGTATTTGTCTTGAGATTCAAGACTCCTATGTCGATCTCGGCTTCTTGAGGTTCTTCCTCATCAATAATCTATGTTGCAAACACATCTGAGCTTGTAATGAAGTCGATGATGTGCTTATCATCATCGAACACCTGGAAATTAGTAACATTGTCCGGGACTGATGGGACTGATGTTAACTCCACTGTAAATTTCTTTAAACTTTGTATTAATAGAGGCTCAAGCGTACTTGCGGCCTGTGCCAATGAATCAACAACCTGGTTCTGTGATCTGAATATGGTCTTGATGTTGAAAGCGTCAAAACTTTCCATTATATCCCACACACGGTTGCAGTAGACATTGAGTCTCTTGTCATGGCAGGTATATTGTTTTCGTACTTGCCGGACTACCACTTCGGAATCTCCGAAACCACTTTGGAATCTCCGAAACAATGCAAGATCTGAGCTCCTTTCTTGATGGCTAGCAGCAAACCATGAATCAAAGATTCATACTCTGCTATATTATTGGTGCAGTGAAACTGTAGTCGGTAGGAAGCCAAATAGGTCTCATTGGTAGGGCTTATCAGTTCTACCCCTGCTCCAGCTCCTCGCTTGGACTTTGAACCATCAAACCTTAGAGTCCAAGTCTGATTTGGGCTGGCAACCTTATTCGTTGCGGTTGTTGGGCCTATTATTTCATACTTTTCTTGCTCAGGAGGCCTCCTTTCAGGGAGCTCTGGGAAAGTGATGTCTTCTGGCCTGAGGGTGTGGGTTTGCAGCACCTCTGAATGTCTCTCCCATGCCTGATTTAATGTTGTTCTGCATAATGAGCATGTTATTTCCGAATGGGCGACATTGTGAACTCTGCACCAGCCGGTTAGGAGCAAATTCTTAATAGAATCTTGATGGTTGAGATGGGACACCTGCTCTTTGTATTTGCATAAAAACTCCTTAAGGCTGCTGAATAGCTCACTTTCTTCTGGTGATGGAATCTCTTTATCATAACTCTTTGCAATTCCTTCCAAATTTTGGACTGGACTTGAACATTGTGCCAACAAAACTTCGTTTATTGAGCTTATGTCAACCCTGTATGTGCCCATGTCTAACTCTAGAAACAAGGTCTCATTGGCCTGATTATATTCTGTAATCATCAATTTGAGGCGAGGTTCGGACTCAATCTGGATTTGGTTTGCTACCCCTCTCCATGGTAGCCACATATGAGTGAAACTAGAATGCAGCCAGCCCTTAAGGACGCGGGTCCAATCTCGACTAAGCAGCATGCCATAGGCTCCCGGGATGTCCACTACTTGGATATTGATGTACATCTGGATACGCGGATCTGCTGTCAATTGCATGTGTATATTGTTTAACTCCCCTACTACCGTCACTTCAGATTTGTCTAATTGAGTAACTTTTCGGTTAGTCTTGGTGGAGGTTAGGCCTAGAGCACTGCATACCGATAGAGGCATAACATTGGTTGAAGCTCCTGAGTCTATCAGACAGTTGTGCAAGTTTTTACCAAAGCTTCTGAGAGTTAATAGGAAAGGTGGGGGTTCTAGCTTTTCAGTGAACAAACTAATAGTAGGCTCTGATGGCAGGGTGTCATTGTTCATGTCCTGAGTTCTGCTTCGTGCACGCACTCCAAAACCAGTCTCCATAGGCTGATCATTTGAGAACTCAGGTGGTGCAGCATAATTTACTGTTGCACCCCTAGGATTTGTTGGTCCTCTTACCTCATTACTGATCTTCTGGGGTTGTCCTTGCAGTACTCTTTGTCTGGAGTTCTCATCGGTTCCTTTGGACTGAACTGGCGAGGGTTCCCTAAGGCTACCCAAGACCACGTCTCTAACTTCAGAGACTTTCATCAGTTCAGCAAGGGATAAGCTGACTTTGATCTTTTTGAACTCATTTGCCACCAACTGGCCTAGTTTAGCAATCTCTATATTGCTGGATGGCTTATCACTGGAGCCCTGATTTGTGGCAGTAGTCGGCTGATTCTGTGGAGTAAGTATTCTTGGAGGGGCTTGTGTCTTTTGCGGCTGACCTTGGCTTGCATACTGCTGCAATGCCTTAGGATAATTCGGGTTGTTGTTGGCATTCTGGTCTGGAGGAACTTGGATGTCCTTGGGAGGCGTGGAAGTAGTGTAGGGGCCACTGTTGCTGTTTTGGTTATTATTGTTGTTGTTATCACTTGAACCTGCACCCCTGTTTGCTAAGCTATCAACTCAGCAGGCTTGTGACACATGGGAACCCTCCTAGGCCTGCAGGTTGCCTAAAAATTGGAGTGAACCTCCAGAGTAAGCTGGTTCTTTTCAAATTCTGCACCTAAACTAACAGTTTCTTCAGGGAAAAGAGTAAGGAGGAGAACATGTAAAACTGAAATCTAAATCTAAGGTGATTGCACCAGATGATATTTTGAAATCCAACTAAGCAAAAGATACACAGTATAACAGTGATAGTAAAGCTCTTTTACACTAACCAACAACCCATGATCTTTGCATCAATACTTCATAAGAAGGCTGGATAATTACAGTCCTAAGAGGAAAAATTCCTTTCACAACCTAAGACTGATAATTACTAAAAACACAGCTTATGACCTGCAAGAACATATGTATTTCTGTATAAGGCATCAACAAAAAGTGCAATTTTAAGGGGGGCAAAAAGCCAACCACAAAGAACTGACTAACACTAAAGACACAATAACAGAAAAGATGAGAAGTAGAGAGGTAAGCCAAGCTATTATCCCTGCCAAAAAGGTATCACCAAGCTTTATAATTCCTGAAAATGTGTTACAAAAACATTCCTTCCTGCAGAGAGATCTCAGAAATTACAGTCTGCTAAAAAGATGAATGAAGAAGAACCCTAACAAAAATGAAGTCTTCTAGTATATATGCTTTTGCCAAGGCAGTCAAAAAGACTCCACCTCCTCCTCTTAGGTCGAGCAGACTCAAAAAACCCACTTTTAGGGCCCCAAACATGTCTGAAAGGGAATGTACTTGAGCCTAAAAGTCAAGCCACCCATACTGTAACCATAAGAGCCCTTAAATGCATTATAAATGACTCTGAAATATCTCTAACAGGCCTGCAAGCCTTCATAAATGCAAAAAATATCTCTCTTTGACCTCCTAATAAATGAAAATAAATATCTGTTAAAGTG
This sequence comes from Cryptomeria japonica, assembly GCF_030272615.1. NCBI lineage: Eukaryota > Viridiplantae > Streptophyta > Pinopsida > Cupressales > Cupressaceae > Cryptomeria > Cryptomeria japonica. The sequence continues at coordinate 676,177,262 of NC_081411.1, forward strand.
ATTTAAAAAAAATCATTACCTAATTGAACATTTGTTTGATTTTATTTTTATATATTTAAAGTAAAGATTTTAATAACATAAAAACAATAAAATTATTCTATTAAAGTGATAAATAAAATAAATCACTTTAATAAGATAATTTTATTAACTTTATTTATTAAATAATAAATGTAATTTAGAAAAAATATTTAATAAAGTGTTTTATTTTTTTTTTCACTTTAATAAATAATTTTCTTTATTATATTTATTACATTTTTACTTTAACTATAAAAAATGAAAAAACAAATGTTTAATTTGGGTAATGGTATTTTAGACTATTTTAATAAAGATGCATTCATTTACATTTATTTAAAAATACATACTTCTTAAGTGATTTATAATATCACTTAATAAGATATTAGATGAAATAAAGTATTAAGTGATATTATAAATCACTTAATAAGCATGCTAATAGCTTATTACATGGTCTCTTGCATTTCACGTGGCATAGAAAGGAGAAAAATAAAAATGCAAAGGCAAACATGCCTTAAGGCAATTCGATTATATTTTTAGGGGAAATATAACCCTAAAACTCTCATTTCACTCCTCCTTTTGCATTCAATTTTTTGGAAACTTTGCTTGGAAGCTCTGCTGGGCGCCGCTAGGGTTTGGACTGGGCATGAAAGGAGGAAAATTGGTCATTTGCTGTTGCTGGGCGTAATTCTGAGTGCTGGGCCTATGAGTTTTTTGCAGACTGATCTCCTTTCTTTGCATTTGTTGATTCTGGGCACATTTTGTTGATGCTGATAGTTTAAAACTGCAAATTTCTTCGCACCTCCTTGGCATTCGACACCTATCTCTGAAGCTGGGTGCAATTTTCTGAGAAATGTTGGGGTGCCGCCATGAGGGGTTTGGAGGTTGAAAAGAACTGTGACTATCCGACAGATTTGAAGGCATATTTATGATATTTCTTGTGTGTTGGGCTTGATTCCTCCTTGGCATTTCTCTGCTGGGCGCTGCCAATGTCTGATTTCTTAAAAACTTTTTAAGGGGGGGAAACCAGGCGTATTTCACAGCTTTCAAAGATTCGAATGGGCGTTTTCCAAAAAATAATGCTGACTTTCAGATTGCCATGGTAAGCCTTATCACCTATGAATTCTCATTATGCGAAAATTATGCCTTTATAGTTGTTTATATGAAAAGACCATTGTTTGACAAAGCAATGCGTGAGATTGCTTTTCCTGGATTTCTGCATTTGTTGGGCATTTTCGTTTTTTACCCTCTGCTGTAACGTGATCTTCTTGCTGGGCACTATGTTTGACCATGGCTTGATCTCTGCATATTCCACCTATTCTGAGAAAATACTGGAAACCCTCTGTCTTCATTTTCTCAATTCTGAAAATAATTTTCTGAGCATAGCCTCCTTTGAAAATAATGGTTTAATCAGATTTTTCTAAAAAAAATACTGAAAAAAAAATGTGAAAACAATATTGCTGTGTGCTGGCCATTAATGACTGCTTCAGGCGATTTTCCCTCTGTCTCCATTTAATTCGATCTGTTCTGTTTTGGTTCTGATTTTCTCTAAGGACTGAAAATGATGGAAAAAGCATTATAAACCCTCCTTTTGCTTTTCGAAGTTTGGTCTATGCCTGAAACTGTTAAAAATATTCATTTTCTGAAAACTCCAGTAGCTCTAGTAAAAGCAAATGATGCTTCTCTTCATTTTTATCTCATTTGGATTTCAAAAAAAAATAAAAAAATAATGGCATTTAGCAATTCTTTACACATTCAACTCATATCTGAAAGGCTTATATTGTAATGGTCGAAAATCCTTGATTATCATATCTTCAACGTTGATGGTTGCTTATGTCATAACACCTTATGCTTGATGTATTTCCATCATTGTTCAACCACTAGTATTAACCCAGAACGCTGAAAATTCATTGCTGCTATGATGTTCTTTTTTGACATGACTGATTTTGCCATCTCTGAATCTGCTGTGACTGTTCCTTTCATGATTTATCTCAAAAATAAAAATTTTATGACTATATCTTACCACTGCATCTAGTCATAGGGACTCACTGTATCATTACTGAAAACTGATTGCATGCCTCTGAAAATTGATCATTGTGATTGTATCTTTGATTATATGCATCCCTTCTATAATTGTGTTTAATGGTATCTTGCATGCGTTAGAAAATGTCTTCGTTATGATTCTAAAAATGCATTGTATCCTTACTATTCGCTGCCCACTGAGTCTGAAAAACTGAATGTTGCATTTTCTATACTTAGTGTACAGCTTTAAGTATGCATTGCATATCTCATTAGCATGCGCAAATACCTTGTCCACGTCCTTTAGAAAAGACAACCTTCATTCGTGCTTATTTGCTGATTATGTGATCGCATACTTGCGTTTTGTTACTCTTTCTCTATCACCAGCTCTGACATAACTTAATTGTATGAAACCTTGCTATTGTTTCATATGAGCTGGGCTCAACCCTTGTGGGAGCCTCATTTATCCCCACTCATCTGTGAATTTTATGACCAGCAAGCTGTCCTTTTTTTTTCTTGCACATGAAGCAAACATGTTAGCAAAAATACGCATATGTATGGTGATTTTCCTTTGATCTAATATTTGCCTTTTGAGATCCCTCTGTGACGCTAGTTATATGCATCTGATTCATGTAGGGATTATATATATATGCATGCATTAGTACACATGTTAGGAATGTAGTCAGCCATTGCTTAGAACAAATGTTCTAATGCATTGTATATTTTAACTCTTTTGCAGATACCAGAAGGAAAGCAGATACGGACCCGGGTGAAGCAGCAAGATAAAGGCAACATTGAGTCTACTCCAGCGGTTCCAGTTTTTGTATTTATGTATACATATCTGTGTATTTCTTTTCTGCACCTGATGCATGTAGCTAGTCTCACGGCTCTTTGTGTGGGACGCATGTTTGAATATTAATAAAATACTTCTCCTTTTGATGAGATGTCTCTCTCTTTTGCTGTTAGAGACTAGAAGTATTTAAAAACACCATCTTTAGCTCATTCCTTAGAGCAGTTGGAACACCAAAATAGAGAAGTAGTACACACTTGTTTCATTTTGTAAAAACTAGCATATCATAACCTATTTTTCAGCTAGAAGCGAAAAATAGGTAACAGTTGTAATATCCTCGATTTCCGCATTGGTATTGCTGAAATGCATTCACATCAGTAGGCTGATTTGGGTTGGCCGCCTCATTTTCATCCTGATTAGGGAAGAAGAATGGGGGAATGTAAGTCTCTAAGACAAGTGCTGTATCGTACCTTGGTGACAACACTATTTCAAATCCGGAGGGAGGAAGCACTGGCTGGGGCATTGTGTTCTCAACTTCCCGCTGGAATATATTGGCTGCAACTTGAAATTCGTCGCATTGTAACTCTGAGTGCTGGTTAGTATTATGCAACCTGCACCAATTAGAAAGTGTTGCTTCTGCCAAAAATACTCTATTTATTGGCCTGTTTTCTGATGTTGGCGGATTATCAAGTGGAGTGGGTACCCCTCCGTTATTGGGACGGGTGTTCCATGTCCTCGTGGGTCTTTGATATCCCTGGTTTTGGTACTGACCTTGGTGTTGACCTTGGCTCGCATACTACTGATTCCTCTGACTATTCTGCAATTGATTATTTTGATTTCGCAGATAAGTGACCTCAGAGGAAAGATTCTTCATTTGTTTAGTCAGTTCTCGCATCTCGTCCTTTTCCTCTTGGGTTCTAGATGACACTGTGGTATTTTGCAGATATATGGGCTGTTTAGGAGGGATCTGGGATATAGGTGGTCCTGGATGAAGTACCAACTGATTGGTAGATTGCTGAGGTTGATATGCCAGCTGCGGAATTGGATTCATAACAGGCGTTTGGTGAGCCAAAGCTTGGCTGATTTCTTGAACTTGATTAGGCATAGCGGGAGGTCCTAATTGCACCAATGGTTCGGCAATGTTTTGGCCTAGTCCTTTACTGATTTCCATAGCTTTGGCATAGGCTTCAGTTAATGTGGTCGGTGCGGGGTGTGGCTGTCGGACAAACATAGCTATTAGGTAGTCCAGAGCTAAATAGTAGATTTCCCTTGCCGAAGCATCACTTACCACATACAGATCTTGCAATCGGGTAAAGGCTTTCTGGAGCCTGTTATTGAAGGAACTGATAGGCTCATGTCCTTGTCTCTTAACTTCTACAAATTGCCTGTTTAGCTCTGTCGGGGTTATAGGGATGCCATACTTTCCTGTGAAAGCTGCTTTCAGCTTCTCCCAAGAGTCAATAGAGGATACTGGCAAATGGATAAACCAGTAAAATGCGTCTTCCCCTAAGGAATAAGGGAAAAGTCTACATGCAACATCTGCATACTCAATTTGTCTATTGCGTAACGCATCCTCAAATATCTTGATATGCTCTTTCGCTGTTCTATTTGGATCATTTGCAGGAAAAATGGAACAAAACCTGTCTAGGCTCTTAGGCATATCATGATAAGTTGGGAAAAGGATGGGTGATGGATTGTCTACCAACCAAGTGGCACCATTTGTGCGCCATCTGTGGTTGATTTGCTTGAGTCAAAATAGGAACCGAAGTTGTAACTGCTAGAACTGTAAAAACTGAATTTGCTGGAACAACAAATTGCTGATTTGCAGAGCTGAACTCACTGGGATTTGCAGTCGGGCGATAACTCCTGCGTCTGTAGAACTGAAATCCAGCAAATCTTTCTTGCTCTGGGCTTGACCTTAGGACTCTTTCGAATCTCTCTGGAGAGAAGGATCCAATTCGTTCTAGCATGAGTTGTTTTCAATGTCAAACCTGTTGGTGCGGTGTGGGAGCTAGATTTAGCCTCCTCTTGATCTCTCTGATTCTGTGCGTCGATGCGATCAGCAATATCCCACTCTGCTCTTTAATGCTTTCAGCTGGTTCATTGCATATCTGTAATTGATCTGTTATAGGAGGAGTGGAGGAAGTGTCCAGTCCTTTTGCTTACAGTTGAGTTCTCCCCTACCTCACTGAACAACTGTCTTGTATCCCCATGTGATGGTTGTTCCTCAGTTCTATCAGGCTCGTGGGTCTCATCCGCCCTTTGTTATCCTTCAACGGTGGTGTCATCTTTGCCGATACTATGCAGTTGCAACTCGTGCCGACTCCCTTGGGTGAGTTCATGTACATAATCCTCTTGATTGGACGAAATTTCTCCTTCCTCAACTTCATTTTTTAGGTTCACCAGAGTCAATGATCCTCACCTCTGTATTTAGCTTGTCTTGTGCCGGAGGATTATCAGCTTCAAATACATCAACGTTGCTCTGGGAAGGCGGAGGAGGTATATAATCAAGTTCAACCACATCGTCATTGGAACTAGGGTCCTTTGATGATGAAGTGACTTCTGGTCTTCTAATAGGGATCTTCTCCCTTCTTGTACTTTTAGACGTCTGAGTCCCTCTGCTAGCTTTAGCTTTTTTCCTTTTTTCGGGCCTCTCAACCTCTTCCTTTGGCACACTTGAGGTTCCTGTTACCTATTTTTCGCTTCTAGCTGAAAAATAGGTTAAGATATGCTAGTTTTACAAAATGAAACAAGTGTGTACTACTCTATTTTTGTGTTTCCAACTGCACTAAGGAATGAGCTAAAGATGGTATTTTTAAATACTTCTAGTTTGTAACAACAAAAGAAAGAGACATCTCATCAAAAGGAGAAGTATTTTATTAATATTCAAATGTGCATCCCACACAAAGAGCCGTGAGACTAGCTACATGCATCAAGTGCAGAAAAGAAATATACAGATATGTATACACAAGTACAAAAAATGAAGAAGGCATGTTGAGAATGGAACCAGTCATTGCCTGAATGACTGGAACAGTTGAAGTAGACTCGACGTTGCCTTTGTCTTGCTACTTCACCCTGGTCCGTATCTGCTTTCCTTCTCGTATCTGCAAAAGAGTTAAAATATGCAATGCGTTAGAACATTTTGTTCTAAGCAATGGCTGACTACATTCCTAACATGTGTACTAATGCACGCATATATATATAAAATCCCTACATGCATTAGATGCATATAACTAGCATCACGGATCATCTCGAAAGGCAAATATCAGATCAAAGGAAAATCACCATGCATATGCATATTTTTGCTAACATGTTTGCTTCATGTGCAGGATTAGGAAAAGGGACAGCTTGCTGGTCATGAAATTCACAAAAATGAGTGGGGATGAATGAGGCTCCCACAAGGGTTGAGCCCAGCTCATGTGAAACAATAGCAAGGCCTCATACAATTAAGTTATATTAGAGCTGGTGATGAAAAAAGTGTAACAAAACGCAAGTATGCGATCACATGATCAGCCAATAAGCATGATAAGACTGTCCTTTTTAAAGGACGTGGACAAGGTATTTATGCATGCTAATGAGATATGCAGTGCATACATAAAGCTGTGCACTAAGTATAGAAAATGCAACATTCAGTTTTTTAGACTCAGTGGGCAGCGAATAGTAAGGAATACAATGCATTTTCAGAATCATAACGAAAAGATTTTCTAACACAATGCAAGATACCATTAAACACAATTATGGAAGGGATGCATATAATCAAAGATACAATCATAGTGATCAATTCACAAAGGCATGCAGTCATATTTCAGAAAATGATATAGACAAGAATCAAAGTCAGATGGACAACAGTCATTCAGAGATGCACACAGGTCACATGTCTTAGAAGATGTATGCAAGGATAGTGAAATCTTATCAAGCAAATGTTGCTGTTGTTGATACATACAAACCCTTGCAAATACGGTGCAGTCACTTTATAAGGAGTACAGGGGATAGTCAAGACAGTTTTGTAGAGATGATGACAGAGTCAAAGACAGTGGGATGCTTGGGGAGCAATGACTGTTGCAAAGCAAGGAAGTGTTCTTTTTTAACCTTATGTTAAAGACTTCGATGCGGAAGAGCAGTAAATGATCAGGTTGCTGTTATATTCAAAACAAAGGTAGCAGCAGCCATCAAAATATCAAGCTAACAGCTAAGTAGATGTCACATGAAATGAATGAATTATTCGAGGTGCATCTCTATCTGATTATTTGCAACTACATATCTTCCATGACAGCAAGTGCACGGATCTTCAAACAACATTAATATGCTTTTTCCAAGGGGTATAAGAGAAGATGCATGCAAGGAGCATGAACAAGATGTGCGAATATTTACAAATGATCATTAAGAGGACATTTTATGCATCGAGCCTGAAAATTTTTATGATAAACTGGAAGAGGCATTATTGATCAGATATTTCAACAATTCCAAGACAGCTACGTCCTTGCAAATAATATTCAGATTCAAGAGTATTTTGTAGATATATGCAGCTATAGTTTTCATAAAATACATATTTTAACGCACAGCATAATGGCAGATGACAAAAGGAGGGTTTATAATGTTTTTTCCACCATTTTCAGTCCAAAAAGTCATTCAAAGATGCACACAGCAATATGGTTTTCACATTTTTTATAAGAAAAATCTGATAAAACCATTATTTTCGAAAGGAATTATGCTCAGAAAGTCATCTTCAGAATTGAGAAAGATCAAATTGAAAAATGGAAACAGAGTGAAAATCTCCTAAAAACAGTCATTCAGAGATATACACAGCAATATGGTTTTCACATTTTTCAATAGAAAAATCTTATAAAACCATTATTTTCGGAGGGCTATGCTCAGAAAATCAGAACCAGAAAAGAAAAAAGCAAAAGGGGGTAAGCAGTGGCAGCCATTAATGGTGAAGATACCTGCAATTCCTTCTAAAAACCCATGGAGACCTGAAAATGTGCAAGAAATCAGACAAAAAAGCGCCCAGCTTCCAAAAGTTTGCATCGCAGCAACAGGAGGGAGTCTCAAATGCCGAAGGAACGCGAGAAATTCGCAGATTTGGCACCCAATACGCATAGAAAGTCATCAAATGGCACTTCGTTTTTGCAATTAATCGTTTCCAGCAGAACTTGAACCCCAGCACTCATTCCAGCACCCAACAACAGAAAATGACTAATATTTTCCTCCTTTCATGCCCAGTTCAAACCCTAGCGGCGCCCAGCAGAACTTCTAAGCGAAGTTTCCAGAAAGTCGAATGCAAAATGAAGAGTGAAATGAGAGTTTTAGGGTTTTTTTTTCCCTAAAATATATCATCGTTGCCTATGTTCGCCTTTGTTCTTTTTTCATTTCCCCTCTCTTTCTCCCCGTGAAATACCTAAAGGGGGGGGCGCGATTTAATGTGTATTTGCATTACTTCCTAAGTGATTTAACATCACTTAATATTTTTATTTCCAAATTACTTATTAAGTGATTTTAAATCACTTAAGAAGTATGACCTCCTAATAAAGGTAAATGAATGCCTTTTTTAAAGTATTTAAAAAAAAATATCATTACTAAATTAAACACTTGTTTTTTTTCCTTTTTTTTATATTTAAAGTAAAAATGTAATAAATATAATAAAGGAAATTATTTACTGAAGTGTAAAATAAAACACTTTATTAAATATATTTTCTAAATTACATTTATTATTTAATAAATAAAGTTAATAAAATTATTTCATTAAAGTGATTTATTTTATTTATCACTTTAATAAAATAATTTTTATTGTTTTTATGTTATTAAAATCTTTACTTTAATATATAAAAAAAATAAAAAATAAAAAATCAAACAAATGTTCAATTAGGTAATAATTTTTTTGAAAATCACTTTATCAGATATTTGTTTTCATTTATTAGGAGGTCAAAGAGAGATATTTTTTGTATTTATGAAGGCTTGCAGGCCTGTCAAGGATATTTCAGAGTCATTTATGATGCATTTAAGGGGTTTTATGGTTGCAAAATGGGTGGCTTGACTTTTTTGCTCAAGTACTTTTCCTTTCAGACATGTTTGGGGCCAAAAAGGTGGGTTTTTTGAGTCTGCTCGACCTAAGGGGAGGAGGTGGAGTCTTTTTGATTGCCTTGGAAAAAAGCATATATACTAGAAGCCTTCATTTTCGTTAGGGTTCTTCTTCATTCATCTTTTTAGCAGACTATAATTTCTGAGTTCTCTCTGCAGGAAGGAATGTTTTTGTAACACATTTTCAGGAATTATAAAGCTTGGTGATACCTGTTTGGCAGGGATAATAGCTTGGCTTCCCTCTCTACTTCTCATCTTTTCTGTTATTGTGTCTTTAGTGTTAGTCAGTTCTTTGTGGTTGGCTTTTTGCCCCCCTTAAAATTGCACTTTCTGTTGATGCCTTATACAGAAACATATATGTTCTTGCAGGTCATAAGCTGTGTTTTTTTAGTAATTACCAGTTTTAGGTTGTGAAAGGGGTTTTTTCCTCTTAGGACTGTGATTATCCAGCCTTCTTATGAAGTATTGATGCAAAGATCATGGGTTGTTGGTTAGTGTAAAAGAGGTTTATTATCACTGTTATATTGTGTATCTTTTGCTTAGTTGGATTTCAAAATATCATCTGGTGCAAATCACCTTAGATTTAGATTTCAGTTTTACATGTTCTCCTCCTTACTCTTTTCCTTGAAGAAGCTGTTAGTTTAGGTGCAGAATTTGAAAAGAACCAGCTTACTCTGGAGGTTCACTCCAATTTTTAGGCAACCCGCAGGCCTAGGAGGGTTCCCATGTGTCACAAGCCTGCTGAGTTGATAGCTTAGCAAACAGGGGTGCAGGTTCAAGTGATAACAGTTCCCTCATCTTCCGAGGACTGAGAATCAAGACTACCCATCATATGATAGGTGAATTGGACTCCACAAATTAGCCGCTCAATCTGTAACCACTGATCGGTGTACCTTCTTGGGGCTGCCATAACTGCCTCAAAGTCAGTGATTGGATCCTGTGACCAATCGATGCCCGACAAGAGATGTCTTATTGCCTCAAACTCCCGAACTTGTAAGCAATTTCCAGAATCCTGTTACCTGATCCGGAACCCGACAGTATTCATAAAGTTGCATTTGTTGCACACTTAACCTTGAATATTCACGTTGTCGGACCTCATAGTCATTGGAACAATTCTTCCAATAGTCTTCAATTGATTTCTTTGCTCTGTAGCGCCTGCCGTAGGCTCTCTTTGCCAAATTGTCATGATCAAAACATTTCCTCGAGAAATGTTCCTGTAGGCCATAAAAGGCTAATTCAGCAAGTGACTTGTCAACATGTGTTGGATTCTTTAAATGGACATCGAGGTTACCCAAAATCATAGGGAAGGTGAATCCGGACTGCTTCTTGTCTCTGAGTAAACTATTCGTCAGACGTGCTTGCCTTGCAACTTCCAAAAGAATTACTTTGTCTATTGGATAGCGTGGAAGTCGGAACGGAGCTCCCTCAAAGTCGGCTATCTAGATATAGGAGAACCTAGGGAACTGAATAAACCAGGTGTCGTACCTTTGTACCGAAATGGTAGCCTGCTCTGAGAGCCTTATGTGTAACCCCCCCTGCATCAGCCTGACTAGGCGCATTGTGAAGGGGTCATTGACACGTTCATACTGACCAATTGCATAAGCAGGGTTGTTCTTTTCCCTCTGAGCTATGTCATGATAATGTAGTTGCGGATAGCAATCATGCACCTTTACCTGATTGGGCCCGTTCCGGATTTCACCCTTCTTGATCAACCTTGGCAGTGGTTGGTGTCGGGCGAACATATAAACTAGGTAAGAGGTCATGGTGAAGTGCTTTTTCTCTTCAAGTTCGATCAACTGGGTATGGATATTGTCACTGATGATCTGGGCCCTGTCGAACTTGGATCTGTAAAATAGAACATCCACTCTTCAAAAAAGTTAGATTCGGGGAGTCCCATAACCCGGCTGAGCAAGGTGACCATATCTCCATGCTCATTGTGAAAGTCATTTCTGGGGGTCTTTTTCCCAATTCTAATACTCAGAGGCCTTCTCTCCTTATACCATTCCTCGTTTATCAATGTCTTGCATTTAGCAGGGTTCATGTCATATGCCACTTGTGCTTCATCTATGGTTGTCGCAATGGGGTTATCCGGGAAGGGGATGTCAAATACGTCGTCAATGGCCTTAGGTGTGAAGTCAGCTAGGACCATATTCTCCAAAACTACTAATCTGGTCCCTGGCTGATAATGTCGGGCAGCCTCAACTACTAGCTCATAATTCTGCACTGATGGAGGAAATCTTGCTGCCTGGGCGATACCACTTTCCATCATCCGCCTAGGCTTGCCATAGGTGTTAGGGGAATATACCCGGTCTCGAAAGTCCTGAATGTCTATGTGGCCTAGGTCATTATCGCCTATGTTTTCCCATATGCTCTGGACCTTTGACTCCCTCAGTCCTCCTCTTTGGTACTGGTATTTCATCTTCTCACCTTTGTGAGGGATGTTTGATTTAGAAGCCCGAGATGTTCCAGCAGCACCAGGTGTCTTTGAGGATTCTACCGCAGATCTAGGCATCTATCCTGCACAATTGGATGCAAATTACGAGACTTTTAAAACTTCACCATTCTACGCCTTAGTTGAATTTCGGCAATATTGGGAGTTTGGAAGTCTTTTGTAAAATTCAACTCTCTTTCACATTTACCCCCCACTTGGCAAAATTCGGGATTTCAACCTCTTTTGCAGGCTTTTAACTCTTTTTTCACTTAGGCGATTTTGCAAGTCGAAAAAGGACATTTGCAAAGTTTCAAACTTAGGTGATTACTTCACTTTAAACGATTTTTTTGAAATTTTAACGCTTGAGCGTTAAACTCACCTTGCGGATTCCAAGGCTTATGCTTATGACAACATTGTCCTTTGGATTGATTACGGGCACACTCAAAAAAAGACACGAGAGACCCTGCACAGAACTCAACAGGGTGAAGGCTAAAAATGAAAAAGAGGGGGACCCTGTTGGCAACAGGGAGCGTGTGGAATGCACAACAGTAAGGTGTAATCATAATGGGCCTAGTGCCCTCTTCAAGCTCAATAATGTGTTCTATGCCTCTATTAGGAGGCCTACCAAGAGGTATGTCACTAAACACTTTTGTATGCTTAACTCTAAGCTCCAAAATATTTGAATGGTAAGGTGTTTTATGCTGCTCCTCATAAGAAGGCATTAGTTTACACTCTGCTGCCCAATCCACCATGTCATGCTTGATAAGTCTCTCCATTCTTCTAAGAGTGATTAATTTCAAGTTGCTGGCCTTGATAGCTTTAAGAACATGATTAGTCCCATCAACCCGAATTTCATCTCCATATCCCTGAGGTTGAGTGTAAATTCACCTATGGCATGAAGCCACGTCATGCCAAGGACCACATCCATGTTTCCCATGTTAACCACATAAAAGTCAGCTTTGAATTCATAATTATTGAGTTTCATGGGTAAGTCTGAAATCATTCTATCACAAGTCAGCACATTATCATCAGCAACTTTCACCCTTATACCTTCAAACCCTTGAGTTTGAAGAGTTTGAATCCCACACTTCTCCACCAACCATGCATCTATGAAATTACGAGTTGCACCTATATCAAGTAGAGAACTGACTCTTTGACCAGCCAAGAGTCCACGCAACTTAAAAGAACCTTCTCCTTGCATGCTAGACATATGAGCTTCCCTTAGATTGAATTCTCCTTCATTTTCAATTTCCTTTTCTGAATTTTCAGTCTCGGAATCATTTTGATCAGTTTGCTGGTCTGTGTTATCAGTCATGTTTTCTCCCTCATAAAACCACTCCATATTTCTATTTTGACCCTTAGGCTTGAGGGGACAATCATGGTTTTGATCACAAGGGCCCTTACAATGAAAACACAACTTCCTTCTATGCAAACCATTAAGTGTTTCCCTATCCAAAGGCACCATAAATTTCTTCCCTTGGTCCACATTTTCTGATTTCTTTTGATCAGACTTGCTGTCATAATATGATGAGGATGGTTTTGAGTTGTTTGGTGTAAACTTACTACGAGGAGCAGTAAGTTCCATGCTACGTGCCTTCCTCATGGCTTCTTGCAAAGTACGGGGATGAAAAGCCTTAATCCAACCTTTCATAGGCTCATAAAGACCTTCAACAAAAAGAATGACCAACCTTCTCTCTGAGATGTTAGTTACCATAATTGAAAGCTTTCTGAAATTCACTAATATAAGATTCCAAGCTGCCCATTTGTTTCAGTTGAGCTAAATCCCTGAAATACAACTCTAGATCTCTTTTATCAAAAGGCTCAAACAATCTGTCAGTGAATTCTTGGTATGTAGTAATAAGGTCATGATGCCAAGTCACCATCCCATGGTGCCACAAATCATGGGCTACCCCATCTAAATGCAAAGCTGCAAACTTAATAGCATCTTCTTCTGACATAGGACGTAGGTTCAGGAAGGTATCCAACTTGCTAATCCAAGCTTTGGCTATAACTCTACCGCTGCCATCAAAAGTAGAAAGTATGAGCTTGTTGATTGCATATTTGAGATCATTAGTTTTGTTCCAAGGTTTCCTATCATTCCAATTCCACTTCTTGCTGTGTTCCCTCTTTTGACTCATAAACCTGTCAAAGTTAAGATGTTCTTTAACTCTTGGTGGTAATGCATCCCATTCATCATGAAGTGTGGTCATGTTAACTGTAAAGGCCACCTCATCTTCCTCCTCTGCCACATCCTCTTCTTCAGGTTCATTTCTAACAAAGGTTGGGCGTATAGGCCTATCATAGGTGTGTGTGGGAGTCACTCTTGCCCTTGCGCGACCAACAACACTAACATTTTCCTCCCAGTTCTGATAATGCCCCCTTGGCACAATGATCTGTTGTATGGCTGTAGTCAACTGCTGCAACACATTTGCCACCTGTCGCTGCCCTCTTACTAAACCCCTCATAATAACTCCGGCATCTTGGTCCTCATTGTTCATAGCCTCTCTGCGTGTCTTCCCATCATTCCTGTCCCTCATAATTTCCAAGGGTATTTCTTCAGTTTGATCTAGATCACCCTGTAAATCAGGTCTCCTACGTGTGTAATACCTGTGAGGCCCAGTCTGTTGTTGATGCATAAAAAATTCTAACCCTCCAGGAAGGCAAGATCAAAGCTCTGATACCACTATGATGAACCCTTTCAACTCTTCAACCTGCTGTAATTTGTAGATTTTTTTTGTAATTTTGATTATTAAGATGGTCTTTCAGAAATAGACAAAAGTTGCAGAAGGGGGTTTCTTTCATTTGCAACACATATTGAAATAAGACATGAATTTAATCAACTGAAACAATAAACTGGAGAATTTAGAAGCATACCCATAGGTCCTTAGCCAATTTATTGAATTAAAAGAATTCAATCAGCAACTTACAAAGTTCTGATTTTCATTCTGAAACAATTCAGATCTGCTCTTATTTAGTACTAAGACACCCAAACAGTGGAAGATGGCGCCAATAAATGAGCAAGCTATGTATTTGGTAAAAGAAGCCTCCAAACCATAGAAGAATTAACAACAAAACAGTAAATAGGAAACCTACAACAAATCTGCTTTGTAAGAAGCCAAATCTGCCACAATTCAATTCAATTTGATTTCTGAATGAAGCCAACCAAGCTGCAACAATTCGATTCATCTTTCACAATCTCAAAGCTACTGAATTTTGAAGAATGCACACTCTCCAAAACAGGTCCAAACCATAGCCGCCATAGCCAAGTGCTCAGAAGAAATGTCAAACGCTCAATATCAATGAATGAGGTTTAATTTCCATCTTGGCTGCCTAAATACCCAAAAGGTACGATTTTTGGCAATTAGGGATTTAAAAATCATAACTTGCTTTTTGGTGGTAATGCATCCTATTCATGATGAAGTGTGGTCACGTTAACTGTAAAGGCCACCTCATCTTCCTCCTCAGCCACATCCTCTTCTTCAGGTTCATTTCTAACAAAGGTTGGGTGTATAGGCCTATCATAGGTGTGTGTGGGAGTCACTCTTGCCCTTGCGCGAACAACAACACTACCATTTTCCTCCTAGTTCTGATAATGACCCCTTGGCGCAGTGATTTGTTGTATGGCTGTAGTCAACTGCTGCAGCACATTTGCCACCTGTCGCTGCCCTGTTACTAAACCCCTCATAATAACTCTGGCATCTTGGTCCTCATTGTTCACAGCCTCTCTGCGTGTCTTACCATCATTCCTGTCCCTCATAATTTCCAAGGGTATTTCTTTAGTTTGATCTGGATCACCCTGTAAATCATGTCTCCTACGTGTGTAATACCTGTGAGGCCCAGTCTGTTGTTGATGCATAAAAAATTCTAACCCTCCAGGAAGGCAGGATCAAAGCTCTGATACCACTATGATGAACCCTTTCAACTCTTCAACCTGCTGTAATTTGTAGATTTTTTTTGTAATTTTGATTATTAAGATGGTCTTTCAGAAATAGACAAAAGTTGCAGAAGGGGGTTTCTTTCATTTGCAACACATATTGAAATAAGACATGAATTTAATCAACTGAAACAATAAACTGGAGAATTTAGAAGCATACCCATAGGTCCTTAGCCAATTTATTGAATTAAAAGAATTCAATCAGCAACTTACAAAGTTCAAATTTTCATTCTGAAGCAATTCAGATCTGTTCTTATTTAGTACTAAGACACCCAAACAGTGGAAGATGGCACCAATAAATGAGCAAGCTATGTGTTTAGTAAAAGAAGCCTCCAAACCATAGAAGAATTAACAACAAAACAGTAAATAGGAACCTACAACAAATCTGCTTTGTAAGAAGCCAAATCTGCCCCAATTCAATTCAATTTGACTTCTGAATGAAGCCAACCAAGCTGCAACAATTCGATTGATCTTTCACAATCTCAAAGCTACTGAATTTTGAAGAATGCATGCTCTCCAAAACAGGTCCAAACTGTAGCCGCCATAGCCAAGTGCTCAGAAGAAATGTCAAACGCTCAATATCAATGAATGAGGTTTAATTTCCATCTTGGCTGCCTAAATACCCAAAAGGTACGATTTTTTGCAATTAGGGATTTAAAAATCATAACTTGCTTTTTGGTGGTAATGCATCCTATTCATGATGAAGTGTGGTCACGTTAACTGTAAAGGCCACCTCATCTACCTCCTCAGCCACATCCTCTTCTTCAGGTTCATTTCTAACAAAGGTTGGGTGTATAGGCCTATCATAGGTGTGTGTGGGAGTCACTCTTGCCCTTGCGCGAACAACAACACTACCATTTTCCTCCTAGTTCTGATAATGACCCCTTGGCGCAGTGATCTGTTGTATGGCTGTAGTCAACTGTTGCAACACATTTGCCACCTGTCGCTGCCCTGTTACTAAACCCCTCATAATAACTTTGGCATCTTGGTCCTCATTGTTCAGAGCCTCTCTGCGTGTCTTACCATCATTCCTGTCCCTCATAATTTCCAAGGGTATTTCTTTAGTTTGATCTAGATCACCCTGTAAATCAGGTCCCCTACGTGTGTAATACTTGTGAGGCCCAGTCTGTTGTTGATGCATAAAAAATTCTAACCCTCCAGGAAGGTAGGATCAAAGCTCTGATACCACTATGATGAACCCTTTCAACTCTTCAACTTGCTGTAATTTGTAGATTTTTTTTGTAATTTTGATTATTAAGATGGTCTTTCAGAAATAGACAAAAGTTGCAGAAGGGGGTTTCTTTCATTTGCAACACATATTGAAATAAGACATGAATTTAATCAACTGAAACAATAAACTGGAGAATTTAGAAGCATACCAATTTATTGAATTAAAAGAATTCAATTAGCAACTTACAAAGTTCTGATTTTCATTCTGAAGCAATTCAGATCTGTTCTTATTTAGTACTAAGACACCCAAACAGTGGAAGATGGCACCAATAAATGAGCAAGCTATGTGTTTGGTAAAAGAAGCCTCCAAACTATAGAAGAATTAACAACAAAACAGTAAATAGGAAACCTACAACAAATCTGCTTTGTAAGAAGCCAAATCTACCCCAATTCAATTCAATTTGACTTCTAAATGAAGCCAACCAAGCTGCAACAATTCGATTGATCTTTCACAATCTCAAAGCTACTGAATTCTGAGGAATGCACGCTCTCCAAAACAGGTCCAAACCCTAGCCGCCATAGCCAAGTGCTCAGAAGAAATGTCAAATGCTCAATATTAATGAATGAGGTTTAATTTCCATCTTGGCTGCCTAAATACCCAAAAGGTACGATTTTTTGCAATTAGGGATTTAAAAATCATAACTTGCTTTTTGGTGGTAATGCATCCCATTCATCATGAAGTGTGGTCACGTTAACTATAAAGGCCACCTCATCTTCCTCCTTAGCCACATCCTCTTCTTCAGGTTCATTTCTAACAAAGGT
Organism: Cryptomeria japonica; assembly: GCF_030272615.1. Taxonomy (NCBI): domain Eukaryota; kingdom Viridiplantae; phylum Streptophyta; class Pinopsida; order Cupressales; family Cupressaceae; genus Cryptomeria; species Cryptomeria japonica. The sequence goes on from NC_081411.1 coordinate 676,194,518, forward strand.
TGGGCGTATAGGCCTATCATAGGTGTGTGTGGGAGTCACTCTTGCCCTTGCGCGACCAACAACACTACCATTTTCCTCCTGGTTCTGATAATACCCCCTTGGCACAGTGATCTGTTGTATGGCTGTAGTCAACTGCTGCATCACATTTGCCACCTGTCGCTGCCCTCTTACTAAACCCCTCATAATAACTCTGGCATCTTGGTCCTTATTGTTCACAGCCTCTCTGCATGTCTTACCATCATTCCTGTCCCTCATAATTTCCAAGGGTATTTCTTCAGTTTGATCTGGATCACCCTATAAATCAGGTCTCCTACGTGTGTAATACCTGTGAGGCCCAGTCTGTTGTTGATTCATAAAAAATTCTAACCCTCCAGGAAGGCAGGATCAAAGCTCTGATACCACTATGATGAACCCTTTCAACTCTTCAACCTGCTGTAATTTGTAGATTTTTTTTGTAATTTTGATTATTAAGATGGTCTTTCCGAAATAGAAAAAAGTTGCAGAAGGGGGTTTCTTTCATTTGCAACACATATTGAAATAATACATGAATTTAATCAACTGAAACAATAAACTGGAGAATTTAGAAGCATACCCATAGGTCCTTAGCCAATTTATTGAATTAAAAGAATTCAATCAGCAACTTACAAAGTTCTGATTTTCATTTTGAAGCAATTCAGATCTGCTCTTATTTAGTACCAAGACACCCAAACAGTGGAAGATGGCACCAATAAATGAGCAAGCTATGTGTTTGGTAAAAGAAGCCTCCAAACCATAGAAGAATTAACAACAAAACAGTAAATAGGAAACCTACAACAAATCTGCTTTGTAAGAAGCCAAATCTGCCCCAATTCAATTCAATTTGACTTCTGAATGAAGCCAACCAAGCTGCAACAATTCGATTGATCTTTCACAATCTCAAAGCTACTGAATTCTGAAGAATGCACACTCTCCAAAACAGGTCCAAACCGTAGCTGTCATAGCCAAGTGCTCAGAAGAAATGTCAAACGCTCAATATCAATGAATGAGGTTTAATTTCCATCTTGGCTGCCTAAATACGCAAAAGGTACGATTTTTTGCAACTAGGGATTTAAAAATCATAACTTGCTTTTAGGGTTCCTAGCTTAACCCTAAAAGCAACGCCTAGCTTAGGAGATATTAATTTTTCACTTAAATAAATTTAAGTGATGCAGTTTGTGATTTTATATTAATATTTCATTAAAATATTAATTTTTTGTGGAACCACTTAAAAATTCATCTCTCTCACATTATTGCTCGGAAATTGAATCTGTCATAAGTTGGGGCCACAGTTCGCCATGCCAATGAAAATAGGACTATGTCTATTTTTAGCAGTTTTTCTCTAAAAGTTAGGAAATCCTCATATAATGTCAGAAACTAATGAAACGAAGACCAAAATTGAACTCAACACTAAACTAGAACAAATAGATAGACCACACCTTAAGATACTGCATTATTGACCCCCTTATTCATACCCTTTAAGACACCCTTATTCATACCCTTTAAGCCTACAAGGGTCCAAAAATAGGCTAACTCCTTCAACCAATGTCCCTGACTAGGATGGGGACATTAAATATTGACAACAATGCAAACAGATTTTGTCTAATGTATTATGATTTGGCCGACCTTATAGAGGTGGATGTAGAATACATTAATAGGTTAAATCAGCAAAAACTATGGGGTATATATATCAAGCATGAGTGATTTGTGAGTATCCTAAGAAGTGAGAAGTGTGCAAATCGCTTGGTATAGAGCAGTGAAGAAAACCAAAGGTAGCAGAGAAGCATTTTTTCCAGAGGTGGGGGCGGTCAATAACATCGCAGAAAATTTGTGTGCAGGAAAAGATAGAGGGAGCAAGAAGTAGAAGCAAAGAGCAAGAAAAGAGGAGGAAAGAGATTTCAAGTTGAGGTCAGTGATTAAAGAGATTTGAGAGTGTAGAGACAAGACAAAGAGGCTGAGAAGGAAGATTGAACAGAGCATAAAAGGAAAATTGATTTGTAGAGACCAAAAGGCAGGATTTGTAAGTGTTACAAAATTCATTTGTAACAAGGTTATTCACTACACTATTAAAAATGTGATATTATTGTATTTTTTTGAGTAGGTGCTCAGAGAATGGGTTGGCACTCCTTTGGGTTGGTACCCATAAATTGTAGGGGTTTGTGCTCCTTGGGTTGGTGCCCTAAACATTGTAATCAATTTCATTGTGAGATTGGATTAGAGCAGTAGACTCCAGCAGCTATTCTCACTGAGGTTTTTCCGACATTGGGTTTTCCTCGTATATCTTGTGTTCTATGGTTTCATTTGTGTGTGTGTTTCTATCTTATTTGCACACTTTTGGTTTAGAAATTGTGAGTATCACTGATTCAGCCCCCTCTCAGTGATCACTTGTGTTCTTCATCCTTCAATGCAACTGCCTCTGTTCACCCAGTGAAGTAGTCTGTAGCGGCCAAGATCCACTCGTGACCAACACTAGAAGGTGGTTTTATCATGCCAATGAAGTCTAAACCCCATTGTGCAAATGGCTGGTCCGCTTGAATAGGGTGGAAAGGAAGGGCAACTAGCCTTTGCTTTCTAGAGAAGAAAGCACATTTTTTGCACTTCTTCACCCATCTATGTGAATCGTTGAATAAGGTTGGCCAATAATAACTAGCCCTCATTATTTTGATAGTTGTAGTCCTTGTAGATAAATGACCCCCTGAAGAGCCATCATGAAATTCTTCCAATAATTTGTTGACCTGATTTTGCTCAATACATCTTAATAAGACTTGATTAGAGTCTTTGCAAAAGGGTGCCATCCACCAAGAAATAGGGGATGGACTACAACCTGAAATGTCTTCTTTTGGTCATGTCTAGAACTTGGGGGTATCTACCTTCCATTAAGAATGTGGTCATATCGCTCACCCAATTGACCTGAGTGTCGTTGCACAAGGGCGACCTCTGAAAGAGTCTCAAAAGATGAGACAAGTTGTTCACGTAGGCCTTTGCCACTTACAAGTTTGGTGATCTTGATGTTGATGTCGTATTCCATGACCTTGGTTATCCACCTAGCCCTCGTCTCATTGATGTCCTTGTTTAGAAGGAAATTTGACACTTGCATGTGGAACTAAGAGTTGGATCTTGTTGTTAGACAAAATGTGTCTAAACTTCTTCATTACTCTTACAACAATGAAGACTCGCTTCTCTACATAGCCATACCTAAGCTCATAATCCTTTAATCCCTCACTGAAGAAGGCAATGGGTTGCTCCACATTATCATCATTCAGTTGTGTTAGGACAGTTGAGATGCTGGATTCTCCTCCAAAGGTATAGAGGATAAAATCCTTTTCATAGTTAGTGTTGTGCCTTGCACACACTTCTTGTCGTTGACAAGGACCTCCTTTCCTGATTTGCCTCATCGAGGGCCTGAGTAGGAATTTTGTTAGGATTGGTAGAGTAAGAAGCAAACAGAGAGAGTAGGATCCCAGGATGTGTTGATGTGTTTTTCATGCACATGCGAACAGAGAATAAAATACCTAAAGGTACCTTATCCTCTCTTGAACAAAGTTTCCCGACTGCTGAAGATCTCGCCGAAGGATCAATCGGAGCAACTCCAAGGTTCTGATATGTAAGTTCTCTATGTGTGGATAAGCTCTTTGCGGTACGATGTGATTTTGCTGGAATCACAAGGGGACTTACTTTCGACAACCTGAACGTCTGATTTGCTTTGGATGTGACTGGAATGTGGAATTTCACAAGCCCTTGATTTTGAGAAAAGAAAAAAGGATAAGGGTTGGAACGGGATCTATTTCTAACACTAAGAATGTAAGAGCAATGAATGATCTTTGATAAAATTCTAACTAAGTCTTGCTTTGACATCCTAGGATCATCTCCACAAGATTAGTGCGATCTTTCTAAGGAAACCTTTATGATGTTCGGATCAGCGCTACAAGCATAGACACCTTCAAGTTGATGGATATGAAGAAGCGATAATTGAAGTTAAGCTTAAGCTGAATGATTCCAGTTGACTACACAAGGCAAGTTTGCAATCAACAAACCGCTAGTAGTATGGATATACAAATTTCATCGTTGATCATACAAATTTCTTCCATTCACCTAATAACATGAAATCAAATTTGAGAATTATAGAGACCATGCAAATTGTTGAATCGACCCATAGAATTCACCATTTCTTCATAGAAGTTTACAAGTCTTTGGCAACAATATCTTGGCAACAATCTTTGCCTTCTCTTTCTACTCTACTCTAACTATTTCCTACTCTCTGACTACTCACTATTAACCAACTCCTAACTATTCTCTATTAACCTTTACAAATGAGGAGCTCGGCTTTATATAGAGAACCCTTTACAAATAGACGGCTCTGATTGACTTAGAATCAATGGCTAGGATTACAAGATAGAAACCCTAATTAGGGTTTGTTACAACAAACTTCCTTAGCCAATTAGAAAATTACATTCCCAGAGCGAGGACCAATAGGAAGTAGGGGTAGGTACACCGAATTTTGTGCTACCTCTAATGAGTCAGGTACATTGAATCTGGTCCTGCTGAGGTGGACCAATCCGACTGGAGGAAAAGTGACTGGGATGCCGCCTTGTCTGATGTTTGTGTCTTGGTTGATCTCTTTTCTATCTCAATTTGATGAATGATGTACCCTTTTACTCCCAAGTGCTTGATGAGGCTTTCTTATCGTCAAGTCTTCTTTCTCCGGTAGCATACCTTGCCTTGAAGTGCTGGCGAAGCCTTTCGTTGTCATCTTGTGGTTCCTTAGTTTGGCGAAGTGAAGGTTTTGGAGGTAGATGGCAACTCCTAGAACACATGTACTCCACCTTTATGCCTTTGGAATGTCCTTGATGATGATGGACTATAACAGATCGTCCTTGCCTTGGTTTGATCCTCCTCCATTTGCAAAACAAACCAAAAGGTAATTAAGGACACATAATGAATTCCTACCTTAAATCATCAACAAGAAGACATTAAAATGAAGTTTGCTCGAGATTCTCTCCAGGGACAGGCCCTATAAGAATTTCGCTCTGGACCCTTTGGAAGGGTCAGGGGCAAAATTTGCATTTTAGGACAAAATCTTCACATTTTGACATATTGTGACCACAACTTGCTCAAATGCATGTCTAAGGATGCCTTTAATCTCAATCAACACTAGGCTTGATGCGAAATTGGAGCAAAATAGAGGTTTTAAAAATTTTGCTCTGGACCCTTTGGAAGGGTCAGGAGCGAAATTCACATTCTAGGACAAATCTTATCATTTCAACTCCAATCTTCCTTGCAAGGCAAAAATACACCACTCTACTTGCACCTACGCCATAGGAACCACTGTCTTGACCTCATCCAAGAAGAAAATAGGGGTTTCCAAGAATTTCGCTCTGGACCCTTTGGAAGGGTCAGGAGCAAAATTTCTATTTTAGGCTAAAATCTTTCACATTTTCACTTTTAGTCACTCCCTAAGGCAAAAACATGTCAATCCACCTTCCAACATGCCTTAGAAACTAAGAACTTGGCCAAAACAAGGAAGAAAATGAGGTCTATGGGGATTTTCGCTCTGCACCCTTTGGAAGGGTCAGGAGCGAAATCCACATTCTTGGTTGGTTTTCCACTTCCTTCATCCAATTCTCCTTCAAACTTGATCAAATTCAAGCTCCTTTCTCCACATTTAAGTGAATCCACCATCAAACTAGTTCAAGACAAGGTCGTTTTCATCATTTTAGGCAAGATAGGGGGTCAAATTGAGGATTTCGCTCTGGACCCTTTGGAAGGGTCAGGAGCAAAATTCTCCTTTTTGGTTGATTTCCATCATTTTATTGCCTCAAACCTTCTCTCCGAGGCAAATATGCATCCAATTCCTCCAAACCATTCCTTAGAAGCTCTAAACTTGGTCAAGCTAAAGAGCAAAGTAGAGGAAAAGTGGATTTCGCTCTGGACCCTTTGGAAGGGTCAAGAGCGAAATCCATGTCTTAGGTCAAAATCTTCATTCCTTAATGCTTTCAATCACTTCCTGAGGCAAGAACATATCAATCTACCCCCACCATGTCCAAGGAACAAGGATGTTGACCCAAACAAGGGAGAAAATAGTGTCTAGGGAGAATTTCGCTTTGGACCCTTTGGAAGGGTCAGGGGCGGAATTCTAGTTTTGGGTTCAAATCTTGACTTCATTTCCCACATTTCTTCATCCAAACAAGTGTTTTGCCCTCAATAATGCCTGGGAATGAGTTAGTTCTATGTTTGGGTCAAAGTAGAATGTCTTATGGAGAATTTCGCTCTGGACCCTTTGGAAGGGTCAGGAGCGAAATTTGACATTTTGGTCTCTCCGTCAGGATTCATATATGGAATATAACATTTAAGTATAAGAAAATGTCACTTATACTTTAAGTTATATTCCATATATACTGTCAGGATGTTTGAGAGTGGTTTTGGACCTCCAGGAGTTATAATGCAAAATCTAGTTTTTGGAGGATTCTTCAATTTTCTAGACAGTCAAATTTCAGGATCAGGATGACATTCTAGACTTAGCCAAATTTCAGGACATTTGAAGATTAGGATGACATTCCAGACTTCATCACTCACCAATTTGACCTAACTCAGACCTTCAAAGAGAGGATATTCACTCACCAAGCTTCATTGACCTCCTGAAACTCAAACAAGACACTATTAGCAACAAGAGGAAAAATAGGCCTAAGGAAGACTTTCAAAGATGACCTTAACCCAGAGCATCCATTGACTCACCTTTAGCTAAAACAGAGCCTGCTATCTTAGTGATCCCTCTGGCAACACTCAACATGCAAAGGCTAATAGACAAAACCCTAAAAGAGCTAGAAACAAACCCCAGAAAGCAAAAAAAATAGGGGTCCCCATTTGCAATGGGGCGATGTGTGAATACGTCACAACAGGATGCTATGAAGGCTTAAGAAGCAATATTTAGGTCATGTTTTAAAAAGTTGGTAGAGTTCAAGATTGCACTAAAATGATCAATGCTTGTAGAGAAGCAGAAGGTTGAATGAAGCAAATTCAGGGCATTTGGGGGTTGTATACTTGTGACCTCAATGCTGGTACAATATCTAAACAGCAAGAGAAAATGTGAAAGAAGGGGTCACAAAAATTGAGTTTGTGTGTTTTCGAGTCAGACCAAGATACTTTTTATCAGGCCTTAATTTCACCAATAAGTATGTCGACGAGAACCCCGAAACGACCAAGTGCTTAGTGCAAAACTAAGTCAATGTAAAGAAATTTGAGCCTAGGCTAAACGCATGAAATAGATCTTAGGCGTCAAAATGGAATGAAGGCCTTGATTTCTTCGAGTATCATATCGAAAATATTCCCAAGACCTCCAAAACACCGAAGGCCCAAAGAGAGCTAAGGTTTTAATAATAATAAAAAGGAGATGTCAATTTTCATTTCGTGCCTCCTAGCACCGAGAAAAGCTTTGTAGCGTTTAATAGCAAGTAATGAGAGTCCATTTAAATCGAGTTCTAATATTTTAAAAACAAGACTCTTTACCCCATTTACCTTTCCTTCGCCGAGAAAATCTCATTCCTAGCATATTAAGTGGGAAATATTTGAAGCAAGTCGAAATGAAGGATAAGGCTCTTTTTTTGTCGAAGCACTCTTCACTTCTTGCCTTCAAACCGTCGATGAAAACACCAAAAAAGATTCTTCTTAAATTAAGTTCTAAGGTTTTAAAGTGAAGCCCACTTTTCTCCATTTCGCCTTCACATCGCCAAATAAAATATCGAGGAGGTTGCGAGTTGAGATGGAATGCATAAAGGAGATTGGGTGTTAAAATAAGAAAGTAGCATATTCGCCTTAGAAAGGCTGATAAATACCCCAAAAGGGTGTTTATAAATCGAAAGGCATAAAGTAAACTTGGATGCTATGATGAAAAACGAGTCTTGTATTCCTCGAAGATTGTCCTAAAAAGATCAAGACACATTTGCATATTAGGGTAAAAATTTTACAAATGAAGGTCTTGTGTTCTCTTAAAGCTCGAAGCTTCCCCACGATCTGCATCTCAAAGCAAAACAAGGATCTAAGAAAAAGGCAATTCGTATGTTTAAGTATTAAATCAAACCGTTCCTTTTTAGGATTCACAATATCACCTTCATTCGCTGAGCAAGGGCTGAGGTGGGTCGGATTTAGGTTAAGGTAGGCCAGGACAAGTATTGTTTGTGGGATTTCAAACTCAATAGTTAACTAATCAAAACACCGTGAGAGGGGATGGTATTCAAGAGCCAAAGCAAATAGGGTGGTTCAAAATTGTGAGCAAAGGGTGGGCATTTCAAAGGGATTTCCATCACTTCTTGCAAAATCATAAAGGCACTGGAAAGAGAAATGCATTTCCAGGAACTAGAGGAAATCGCCCTAGTAGAAACACCTGCATCTAGCTGAACATTTCAATCATTCCCAGGTATGCTTCTATCATTGAAGTCTCGGCAAATAACTTTTTTCTTTTTTCTCTGGAATGATAATGAAGTGTTGCATTTAAACCTAGGGTTAATTGATCAAAATGCTTGTGGTTTTTGTGCTTCAAAATCAAAACCAAACTAGCACCCTAGGTCAGGCAAACACAATCAAAATTGAAACAAACTTTTAAAAACCTCAGCCTGGCAAAAGTTTCAAGATTTGCAACAAAGATAGGAAACTTAAAATGTTACTCTCAAGAGGCCTCTAAAGTACCTAAAATTTCCCCATATTCTGCCAACGTAGTTAAAACTATGCGTCAAAACCAAGATTTTCATGCTTTGCATCAATATTGAAAACTTAGATTGCACCGTCTCCGAATGCCATTTTTTAAGCCTATTGATATTGCTTTTATATGTCACTATGATGATGGTTTTGTTACTAACGCCATTTTTGGGCCCTAGTAACCTCATTTAAGCATTTAAGATCGCATTTTAATTTGCATCCTGGTGTGTAGGGTAGATGCCTCCCAAATTGTCTAATTCCTTTAAGGCACCCTAAGCACCAACAACTTATCTGACGTTTAAGACTAAGAACCCTCGCCAATTGAAAAAAAAAAAATACCAGGGAGAACTGTGGGACTCCAAAGTTCAGAGCAAATGGGAAAATGTGGGGGATACAGACTTCGGGCATATTGATATTCAACAGTTCAGAGACAAAATGTATGACGTGGACGCCCACTGGAGAGCAAAGAAAATTGTAGAATGTGGGACTGAATTCCCACAGGCTATTTAAACTTACGAGCTAATTGTAGAAAACTCCAAACACTAAAAACCAAATGACAGGGTGATGTTTGTGAACGACATGGTGATAGCAGATTTCACCCTGAGGCCATTGCAAAGGCTTTTGATATCCCCGTCCATGAAGAGGCAATTGTAGTACCAATGGAGGAGGCTCAAACAATATGTGACCAAAATCCCACCAATTGTAAGAACAAGATGAATGACAATTGGTTTAAGGAAAGAAGACTCCATAGCTCCAAGATCCTCATGAAGGTATACAAGAGTGAGTTCAATAAAGAATACAGGGACATGGTCGCTCTACTCAGCCATGTTATGGGGCTGCTCCACTCCAACCTATTTGATGAGTGGATGTTCTATTACATAGAAGATGTCTTTGTGGGGAAAATCAAGCTAGATTGGGCTCAAATTATCAGCAATAACATACATACACAACTGGTATAGCTGGCGGAAAAGAGGTACTTCACGATGTCGTCTTATGTAGTAGACATGTTTGCAGGACATCCCAGGTTGTTAGGACTGATCTTCTTAGGTGACATTGGGAATGGGCCAAACCAGATAAAAGTGTATGACTACTACCCTCAGCTCCACTTATACAACATAAGATAGCAGGAGAAAAATAACATAGCATACACGATGGGCAAATATGAGTGCGTAAATGATGATGCCTTTACCATGCACATGGTCCGAACTATGCAAGAGGGCAGCAACAAAGGGTGTCAAAATAGGCAATTGCGCTGGTTTGGAGGTATGAGACTTGGTTTATCCAATTTCCTCAATTCTCCTACTTGAGAATCTCAAGGTTTGAGGGCTCTCAGTACTGATTCCCCAAGTATCCTACCGATAAGATGGTACTCCTAGAGGTATCATTTTAACTAGATTTGAGTTGGGGAAAATTGGAGTTCATTGGGACTTTGTGCACTTAGACTTAATTTCACCTCCAAGGAGTGGAAAAACGACTCCTATACATAGTCTCTGACAAAAGGAAACCAACCCTTGAATAAGTGTGGTCCAGATATTGTGGATTTCAATGAAACTATCAAGGCTAGGGCAACTTGCCCAAGAGTCGACCTAGAACAAAGCTTTGCCACCATCATGAACACCCTATGAGATGTAATTTGTAACGATTGATTTGCTTTTTTGCATAAAATTCTTGACCCTTGAGTCTTTTGGGGTATTGGGGGTGGTTAAGATGCATGAAGGGCAATCGTTATCCAAATATTTCTGCTCCAAAATTTGTGCCCATTTCCTATGTGTCCCCTTATACATCCTCCAAACCAATTTAACCCCTAAAACCTTATTTTGAATGGCTTGTTTTCTGAGGCCAACACCGCTCTCATCCCTTGATTTACAAATCTTGTCTCAGGCATCTAAGGCAATCTTGTCTTTCTTTTCTGTGCCTTGCCAAAAGAATTTCCTCATCATCTAATTAAGCTTTTGAGATATCCCTGTGGGAAGAGCCATACATGACATTAAGTAGATGGGCATGGTAGATATGACAGATTTTAGCATGGTGATCCTTCTTGCCCATGACAACCACTTCCCCTTCCAAGAGGACATTTTGTCATTCTTTTTTTTTGTTTTTGAGTATCCCATAATTTGCTAGTTCCAAGACCCTTAGCAAGTGGAATTCCAAGATAAGAGCATGGTAATTGTCCTTGCTTTAAATCCATAATTTGGAGGATGTCTCTCTCTTGTTGAGGTATAATATTAAAAAAGAAAATTAATGATTTTTCTCTACTCACCTCTTGTCCTGATTCCTTGGAATATCGAGTAAGGATGTTCTTTGTGTTATAAGCCTCCCTTCGTTTTGCAGTTCCAAAGAGCATTGTGTCGCCTGTGAATTGCTGGTGTGACAACTGGGGTGAAGAATTCGTGATTTCCATACCTTGAATGAGGCCTCTACCAACATCTTTGGTAAAGGCTCTTCCCAAATATTTGGCCATTATGATGAACAGGAAGGGAGATAGGGTGTCCCCTTGATGAAGACCTTGAGAGACTTCAAAAAATCCCTTAGGTGAATCATTAATTAAAATTGAGAACCTTGGAGTGGAGATGTACATGAAGCCAAATGCTTCCATGGTTTTAAGAAGGAACCTCCAATCCATCTTTTCATATTCTTTCTTGATATCCAATTTGATTATCATCCTTGGTTTTCTTACTATTTTGACAGAGTGTTAGAGCCTCTTGAGCAATAATTACGCTGTCCATATTGGATCTACCGTGCACAACACTTGTTTGTTCTTTGGAAATGATATCAAGAAGGATTTGCTTCATACTATTTGCGATGGTATTTTTCATCACCTTAAACTCTATTGCATAGAAAAATGGGGCGAAACTCATCAAGTGATTCAGCTACATTCTTTTTAGGAATAAGTGACCTGATTGCCAATAAGCATTGATGGCTTCATCAAGATCCTGACCAAAGATATCCCAACATTTCTAGAAAAAACTTGTCGACAACTCATCTGATCTAGGGGTCTTCTCTGGATGAAGTTGGAATAGTGTAGCTTACACTTCTAATAGGGAGAAGTCCTCATTGAGAAGGTTGTTTTGAGGTTTTGTAACCAAGCATGGAATGTTTTGTAACAGCTCTCTTTGTGCTAACATGCTTGAACCATCTTGATTAGCGAGGAGATTATTGAAAAAGCAGATAGCCTCTTATGCTATAATCTCTAGATCCTCAATTCTTGAGTCATCTAACAATTTGAGGATAGCAATGTGATTTGTCATTCTTCTTTGCTTGGTGATGTCGTGGAAATATTTAGTATTTCTATCACTAATCCATGTTTACCTTGAATTTTGTTTCTAGAATATTTCTTCTTTGGCCAAGATGTCCTCATATGTAGACATGAGCTCTTTCAAGGTTTTGCAAATCTTCCTCAAGCTCACATTTAGTCTCAAAAATGTCTCTTTTCAATGTTTTGTTCTTTCTCTTTGTTTTTTTCAAATTTCAAGCACTTGTTTCATTTAAATATTTCACTTTTCTTGTGTACATCATGCATGCTGGTTTGTTTGTCATTTTTTTTGGTGTCACATTTTCGTGACAAAGCGGAGGAAAGGCAAAGGAGAGGAAGATAGAGCAACTAAGGGCAAAATCTTCTTCCAGGTAATTATTGTTTGTTTGTTGCAAATCCAATAAATTCAAGTTGGTGTGATAAACTTTGTAAGGAACTTTCACTGTAGATTAATATTATTTAGTCTCAGTAGTTTTTGTACTCTTAATAACGACTTCCTCATCTTGTTGTTACTCACTTTTTTTCACCACTCACACCATTTTCATCCTTAATTTCATTATATGTGAAATCCCCTTTGAAGGAACAATATTATTATGGTTTGTAAGGAAACCCAACACATATTTGTTTCCTTCATCCTTACTACATTTTCACCCTCACATTCAATCTCAATGGTATTAGGTGGAGGAAATGATGAAACAACCGCCATGACCAAAGTAACATAGAGCACCTTAAATTGGTTTTTCCTCATGTTCATTTTGTGCATGTAGAGATCATGGTGTGCCATGAGGCCACATTTCTTTGAGCAATTATGTCAAATAGTTCACACAGTGTCTATGGTTCCACATCCCTTCTGAGGACTTTTGTCAAACAATTCACATGCTTAGCAAAGGGTGCCACATTCCTTTGCATACAAATCTATTAGAGCAATTCCAACTATACCATTTGACACAATAATATTCACTTAAAACAATTAAATAAGTTTTATACACCCTTTTATTATTACCCTCTACACTCAAATTTGTAAGCCCTGGTTAGTATTATTATCCTTGAAGCTTTTGTTGTTGCTTGCATCATGATGACAATGGTGGCATGACATGTTTCATTTTGGAGATAATTTTAATGATTTAATGTGATTAATACATTTTCACATAATACCCATTTGTTATTTTTGCCCCTTTGAAATATTGATTTGTAGATAAAACACTACGGATTTGGACAACTATTATTCTCTTAATCTTTTGTCTACACTGTGTTTTGATTTCTTGGGAATTTTAGTTTATTTTCACTCATTTATTTTTAATCCTTTTGGCTTGAGTAAAGGACTAATGAAGTGAGTTCCAATGCGGGCATGAGATGCAAGACCCATCAAGAGTTCATATAACCGATGAAGTTAAAAAGAGATGAGAAGTTCCTTATGACCTGCTTCCTAGATCACAAGTAGCTGCTTTAGAAGGAAACCATATTTTCAAAACAGCTAACCCAGTGTTTGAAATCTCTGTGTTCTCAGGAAATGAGTAAATCTTCATTTGCACAGCCAATCCATTTGGAGATTCTATCAAGCACAGATCCTATGCAGCGGTTCTGTTCAACTTCTAGTATGGCAGCTTGGTTTTCACTATTTGGTAATCAACACAAGCTTTCCCACGTTAGCTTCATTGTTACTTCTATATGAATTGATTACTAATAGGAAGGATGATTTTGGCTGGGTGAGCAGATAGGAAATTGTTGAGGTCTTTACTTCTCATTTTCATTTAAGTTCTCCATTTGAATTATGAGAATTCAATGTGTATATTTTGATAGAGGAGATAAACCTTTTATCCATTCTGTCCTTTTTATCTTCTTGTTGATGGTGTTTTCATGCACTATGCAACATAGAATAAAATACCAAAGGCACTCTATCCTCTCTTGAATAAAGACTTCTCAAATGCTGAAGATTAGCAAAACGGACCACTTGAGATGACTTCAAGGTTCTCGATGTCAGGTCTTGACGTGTTGGATAGCTTCAATGGTATGATCTGATTTGTTGTACCTGCGAGGGGACTTACGTAGTATCTTGATTCAATCTCAATTGTATGAAGTTTTTCAAATGATGTTGATCAATATCACTCTTTCTACTTCTACTGATTGTTGATAAAAAATTGAAAAAAGGAGTAAGGTTTAGGAATGCTATTCTAAAACTAGGAATGCAAGATAATGGACAATCTCAAGTGAGCTCAACTAAGCTTTGCTTTGACATCTTATGAACATCTCCACAATGCTAGTGCAATCTTCTAAGGATAGCTTGGTAATTTTTAAATCACTATCTCAAACATAGAGACCTTCAAAATGAAGCATATCAATGATGAATAGTAATTGAAGTTAAGCTTTGGTTGAATGATTCCAGTTGATAATGGAGCTTCACTATCAATCATGCACATGCATTTTCCACTCATCTAAAACACTTAAAGCAAATTTAATTCTAATTATTTTTTTGTCTTTTCAATTATAAGCTCTCACAAAAGGGGAATGAAGAAACAAGCAAATGTCCCAAATCTCAATAAGTCACCAACACTTAAATGATTTTGTTAATTTTTGAAACATCAAGCAATAATTCTTCAAAGTCTTCTGATTGATCTTCTCCTTCTAATCTCCAATCTCTCATATCTAATGAGATACAAATGAAATGAGTTGAGCTTATATAGAGCTCCCAATTACAATGGACGACCTATTGGTGTCTGTTTTATCATCTACCAAACATTAGGATAGGATACCCGAAGGTATTCTATCCTCTCCTGAAAAATCAAAACTGATTCCAAGGTCTATATGTGCGAACAAGCGACTTTAGTGAAATAGCTTCTTGGGTAGTGTATGCTGAAAATCTCAAGGGGGACTTACGTTTAACAACTGTCTTGAACTACTGGACTTAGATGGATTTAGCAATTTTAGGCTCTCTCTTTTTTTTGGGGATTTTCTGGGATTTAGACTTTCAAAAGAAAGGAGAAAAGAGATAGGGTTAAGAAGGCTAATCTAATCCTACAAACTCCAGAGATGGTATCAATTGGGTGCTCTCGAGAAACCAAACCTTGCTTCGCCACACTAGGGACAACTACACAAAGCTGGTGCAATCTTCGATGGATTGTGCTTATGATCGAGATGTTGGGATGCATAGGGGATGGGCTCAAACTAACTTTGCACGGTAAAATGGAAATCATCCATTTACCAAAAGTATGAGCGGAGATACACCATCAATTGACACTTATCAAATCCTTCATTCAAATTAACAACAAGGAAAGCAAATCTAAATTAACTTTAACTAAGTGTTGAGGAAATTGAAACCATGCCAATCATTCAAACAATAGGGATTACAAAGCAAGCGCACATGCAATATATTATCTGGAAATGACCTTAAGCAACAATACATCAAAAACCTCACACTCTCCAAATGAGAGGAGGTAGCCTTATATAGTTTTCTAAAATAAATGAATGGCTGAGATCAAACAGTGATCAAGGGCCAAGATTGAAAGATATAAACCCTAATTAGGGTTTCCCAAAACATTATCAGCTTGAATGAATAAGAAAGTGGCATGTGGCACAGTTGCTAATCTCACTGAGGTGAGCGTCCACTTTCCCCTTTCACAGATTCGATGTACCTGGACACAATGAGCTTGACCTCCTCCATGGTGACACTTGGCAAATTGCCAATCTGGAAGTCGATGATGTCCACATCATCGGTACATGTGGCAAGGATGCCTTCCCACTCAGCTACCTGGGCAAGAAAGTTTTCATCGATGAAGAGAAAGTTTGCAATCTTTGAAAGATCGCCCTTGTCAATCATCCCCGAATCCTTGAAGAAGCTTGACTGAATCCTGGCTCTCAGGTTCTTTGCCTGCAAGTGTTTCTCCCTTATACTCTCTTTCTTCCAAATCTCGGATGTTACACGAAACACCTTGCTCAAAATCTCCCTGACACTCTCCTCAGTCTCAAAGCACTTGGTCTCGAATTTCTTCAAAACTTCAATCCGGGTGACCAAAGCATAGTACCATGTGTTGAAGTCATACCCATCCCCGACCTGTATGATACCTGCATCCACTAGGCTTTTCTTCGACAAACCTCGGATAACCTTTAGATGAGGAAGTATTTCATCTTGAATTTCCTCCACGTCCTCCCAATTGGTGGCTAGATCCTGGATACGGTTGACAAGTGAAGAAGTCGATTCATGTGCTGACACTAAATTCTCTACCAGTATATCTGCACGTGCTGAGGCATCTGAAATCCACTCTTTAGCTTGTGTGAATGTACCCTTCATATCCTCATAATCCTTCATCGATTCCTACTGAAGAGGCTGTGGAGGGGTAATTGGGATCTCATGGTTGAGCGGCCTAGTGAGATGGAGAACATACTTTCTCCATTGCTGATTTTCTTCTTCAACCTTCTTTCTTTTCTCTTTCTCCTGAGCTAAACTTGCCTTTAGAGCGTTACAAGAGTCATCGAAATATTGGACCTCTTGTTCTTGGGTGGGCTTACCCAACTATATGGTGGTGATCTTGTAATCATCTGCGGCAACATTGTCCCTAGTTTTTCCTTCCTTAGGCACCGCTATCTGAATTGTCCTGTATCCTGCACTGTCCCTCTAGATTAAAGAAAACTTTTTGGCGGGCTTAGGCGGTTTAGCTACAGCTGGCTCATTTACCTTCTCCAGGAATGCTGCTGTAATTCCTTCAGAACAGGTCTCCTTGGGAACCTTGGCCTTTATTCTTTCCCTTAGCCAATCTAGGATAGTTGACTGCTCCATGGGGTTCTGGTCAAATCCATCATCTGTCCCTCCCAGGTTTGCAGGTATGCCATCCAAGAAGACTGTAGGCGCTTTCGTTTGCTCTCTGCCTGGACTTTGGACAACTTCCTTCATTACTTCCTCAATCGTAGGAGAAGGCACTCTCACTTCATCATTAATCATGCACATATTCATCTCTTCATCCCTAGCCACATTCTGATCGGGTACAATAGAAGCGGCACTTAGGATGGACTGGCCTTCGTTGGACTCCCTTCTTTCTCCTCAATCTTTTTTCCTGTGACCTTTACGGAGCTTCCAGCCAACTCCTTCCTCTTCCGACACCCAACACTTTTTGGATTCCAAGCATTACCTGCAAAGATACAAGGATTGGCGGATGAAGAATCATCTACTCCCATCAATTCGTAGGTCAAGGTCACACTTTTGGCTTTTAATTGCCTTGTCCTTTCAGATATCCACCACCTCGAATATTCAACCACCGTCCTCATGAGGTCTGCTAAATCTGATTTCTCTCCCTCTGTCCAATCTATTAAAACTAGTGGTTCATTTTTCATCTTTTCAAAACCTGGCTGCTGAAGCTCTGGGCTATCCTCTACTTGATCGGCAACTCTGAATACCTTTGTTGCCCTCACCATGTTCAAAAAAATTCTCGACCAGAATCTCTTCCTGATCTCGAAGCTATCGGCTACGTTAGCCCAATAATCTTCTAGGTCGGCCCTGTGTTCATACGTTGTCCCTTCGACCGTCTTTATCCTGTGGAACGGATCAAAATTCCTTCTCGCCTTGTACTGATAAAAGAGATACCAGGCTAGCTCCTTCTCAGCTGTCACAGCAGCTTGTGCCGAGGGACATGTTTCCAGCCCATTACCAATTGTGAGAGAGGAAGTCCCTGCCTTCTTTTGTTTATCCCTTTGAATCACCATATATTCCTCCAATTGCCTTACAACCTCGAGCAACACCACTCGGTTGGTAGGGTAAGCTGGAAGCTTGTATGGAGGCCTAGAGAATCCCTGAATTTGAAGGTAAGTGAACTTTGGATATTGGATGTACTAGTACTCGAACCGACTGATGAAGTCCATAGACTCTTGAGAGAGTCTCTGGTGCAGTCCACCTTGCAATGTCCGAGTGATGTGCATGAGGAAGGTATCATTCACTCTTTTGAAATGGAATTTCTCTTCCATGTGGAGCTGGGGATATCAATCATACACTGGAAACTGGTTCTCCTTGTTCCCTACTTCTCTGCAAGTGAGACCTCTATATCTGTAGGTCCTGGCCAAGGAATAAAACAGGCAAGAACTCATGAAGAAAGTCCTATTCGCCTCTAGGTTCCTCAGCTGGTTGTCTAGGTTGTCGCTAATCATCCTGGCCCAGTCTATCATTTTTAATCCATTCATTATTTCATTAATGAAATAATATATCCAGGGTTCAAATGGGGCACCCTGAGGATTTCCCATTATTCTGTTGAGTAGAACGATCATGTCCCCAATGTCCTCCTTGAAGTACGCCCTCACCAGGCTCTTTCGTTGAAGTTTGGAGGCACCCTTCCTTGGCTTGTCCAGCCAGGAATGGTTGACTATGGCATCATATTCCTCCAAGTGGTCCTAATACATGCCATCAACTTCGTCTTTCGTTACATACACTGTGTTGTGATACTTTGGGATCTGGAAGGCCTCTCTGATAGCCTCATCATTGATGTTCGCCAACACCCTTCCATCAGGTGCAACAATATCTTTGGCGAGGTTGTAATGTTTAGCGCATTCAACCACTAACTCATTGCATTGCATTGCATGGTGGGGAGGAAGCCAACAGCATGCATGATCCCGCTCTTCATCATCTTTCGTGCGATTGTGGTAGGCACAAGGTTGTCTAGACCAAACATTCGCTTCTTAAAATCCCTCAGGTTGATGTGTTTGAGGTTGGTGTCACTAATATTTTTCCATTTTGAAGTCATCCTTGACTCCGGAGGAGCATCTTTATCTACTTGAAATTTCATGACGCCTAGGATCTGCAAACAAAACAATGAAATTTAAGTTAGGAATTAATTTGAAGAAAATAACAGGGCTGCGAAATGGTTAAGTGTTGGAAAATTTCACTTTATTCTCATACTTAGCCATAAAAGAAACTGAAATTTCATCTTAAAACCCTTCAATCTTCAAGGATGGTTGTGATCGTAAATCAACACCAAGTATTATAACTCCGAAAATTTCTTATACTTAGCCAAAAAAAATGATTTTCTTCCCCTAGAAATTCGAATAAATTCACTAACATCATTTCTCAAATTCTGGAAAATACTCAGAAAATACATAAATCTGCATCATGAATTCAGTTTCACCTTCGAATGGATAGAAGTAAGGCTGGAATTTTCTCAAGAACACTCAGAAAATCCAGAAAAGATTCGATAATTCTCCCTTATACTTACTGGCTTTGCTCACAAATCTGCGAATCTTTCGTCACGAAATTTGTCCAACCTCCAGCAATATCGAAACTTTCTCCAGATGAACTCCAAACTGAAAGTATTTTACTATGCTCTCCTTAATAACTTCGAACTTCTTGGTGTAGAAATGAAGTTACAATGAAGTATTTGTAAATAAAGTTGAATCTTCAATTAGAAACACTTAAAATCTTCCAACTCGTGTTTCCAAATCCAACTCATATTTTGGGAAAGTATTGTCATGTCCTCTAGTTCGAAAATCTTTCAATAATGCAAGTTTCTATTTTGTTTTTAGTTGGTTAACTCGAACTAGGCTTGTAAAAAGAATGTCTTCAAAAGATTCTAATTTAGAACTTAGTTTGAAATCATTAGTATTCCTCAATATTCCCTTTAAAAAAAACTTTCCATTTTGGTTTTAAGTTCGAAATCCTTATCAATCTTCCAATATTGTCCTTTTGAAAACTTTCCATTTTGGATTTAAGTTCGAAATCTTGAAGGATTTTCATGACATCACTTGCATTTTCATTGATTTTGTTTGACTTTCATGTTTAGGCGGACTTTTGAAGACTCACCTTCATATTCATCAAACTTGGGCGGACTTTCCTTACCTCTCCAAGGCATGGCGAAGTTTGAGAAGGCCTTCACATGGCCTAGAGTGGAGTTTTGAAGATCTTTTCTAGGGCGGACTTTGGAGGACATGGCTACCAAAGGCGAAGTTTGATGAAGGTTCTACATAGGGGGGATTTTAGGGGTGGCACCAAGGAGGGCGGAGTTTTGGGCTCCCTCTTCTTAGTCTTCTTAACCTATGGCAGACTTTTGGTCAACCTCTACATGGCGGACTTTAGGCTCTACCTCTTCATGGTGGACTTTCTAGAAGACTCTCCTTTGGGGGGACTTTGGTGATGACTCAACCAAGGCGAAGTTTCAACTAAGGCATATGGCGGACTTTTGACACCTCTATGGCGGACTTCTATGACGCCTCTTCAAAATTTGAAGGCCTTGGGCGAAGTTTATTGATATGACCCCCCCAAGTCATAGGGCGGAGTTCTATGGAGGCTCCTACATAGGGCGGAGTTTTGAAGCACTCCCACATGGCGGACTTTTGAGTCTCCAACTTCATAGGCGGACCTTTGAAGACTCTCCCTTGGGCGGACTTTGGTGCCCCTTCCACCTTGTTGCTTGTTAAGGTGGACTTTCAAGCATACCTCCAACACCAAGGGCTATTAAGGCATGGCGGACTTTGATGACTCTTCATCAAGAGCGGACTTCTAACTTAACCTCTACATGGTAGACTTTCTGGAGGTCGCCATCACCTTGCTAGGATAGGGCAGACTTTTGAGTGTTGGCCATCAACATAGGGCGGAGTTTTAAGACTGTTGTGACGTTTTCACACATCGCCCCATTGCAAATGGGGACCCTTGCTTTTTTGCTTTTTAGGGTTTGTTTTTTTTAGGTCTTTTAGGGTTTTGTCAGTTGGCTTTTGCATTTTTGAGTGTTGTCGGGGAGATCAATAGGATAGCAGGTCCTGTTGGAGTGAAGTCCTGATCCTGAAAATTTGGCTAAGTCTGAAAGTCCTGATCCTGAAAATTTGGCTAAGTCTGAAAGTCCTGATCTTGAAATTTGGCTAAGTCTAGAATATCCTGAAATTTGATTAAGTCTGGAAACTGAAAAACCTCAAAAAACTAGATTTTGCAATATAACTCCTGGAGGTCTGAAACCACTCTCAAACATCCTGAAAGTATATATGGAATATAACTTAAAGTATAAGTGACATTTCCTTCTATCTTAAATGTCACTTATACTTAAATGTTATATTCCATTAAAATTATCCTGATACAGAGTTCAAAAAGTCAAATTTCGCTCCTGTCCTTCACTAAGGATCCAGAGCGAATTTCGCTCCTGTCCCTCTCCAAGGGACCAAGGCGAAGTGCTCCTGTCCCTCACCAAGGGTCCAGGGCGAAAAGGCTTATTTGAGTCATTCCTGACCTTGTTTGGTCAAATTGAAACATCAAAGACACAATGAAGGACAAAATGAGCATGATAGAGCATCCAGACTTGACAATGAAATGATGAAGTTTTTTGCCTAGAAGGTCAAATTCGCTCCTGTCCCTCACTGAAGGACCAGAGCGCTTTTCTTTATATGCACAATTTTAGACCTTTTTTGGACATTAACTTTTATTCATAGCATGAAGTAAGGTGAAATCTTCCCTAGCAAAGGAAATTTGAGATGAAAATTGTAGTGATTTGGCCTTGAGGACAAAAATCGCTCCTGTCCCTCACTAAAGGACCGGAGCTTGATTTTCAAATTTGCATTGTTCTTGCAGGATCAGGACAATTTTATGATTGGAAGAGATCAAGGAGGGCATGTTTTGTCCATTGAATATAATTTAAGCAGTCTACAAAGGAGTAAATTGACCCAAATGACAAAAAGTGCTCCCGTCCCTCACTGAAGGACCGTGCCACTTTTTCAAGTTTCTCCTATTTGTTTGATATTTTATGGCAAAACTTGACTTGGATGGGAAGGACGAAGGATGTTTTATGCCTTGGACGCAATTGAGAGATTTAAAGAACAAAAGGGTACGCCAAGATGTCAAAAGTGCTCCCGTCCCTCACTGAAGGACCGTCCCTCTTTTCTAAAAATACAAATTTCTTGCAAAGGCAAGGCAAGTTGCGTGATTGAAATGAATGAAAGAGGGCAAGATTCATCCATTGAAGATAATTTGGAAGACTAGCAAAGGACGAATTGGCTTAAAAATGAAAAAGTGCTCCCGTCCCTCACTGAAGGACCGGAGCTTGAATTCCGAATTTGCATTATCCTTGCAAGATTTAAGTGATTTCGCAATTTCAAGAGGTCAAGGGAAGTTTGTTTTATTCGTTCAATATAACTTGAGTGGCCTACAAAGGAGAGAATCAACCCAAGTTGCAATAGGCGCTCTTGTCCCTCTCCAAGGGACCAGAGCGAAGTCATCAAAATTCATTATTTTTTGCCTTATTTTAGCAAATCGCACTAGATGCCAAGTTCGCTAAAAAGCTTCGAAATATTTTAAAAATTTTAATTAAATTGGCATTTAATGAAAAGCGCATAGCATTTAATAATTAATTTTGAGCCTTGGAAAATTGTTTTTTTTAATTAATTAAGGCATTTCGAAATTAATTATTATTAAATTAAAATTTAAAAAGGGAGCGCTTGAGGTATCATTTTTATTATTTTATTAAGTCGGCCTCTTCCTTTTTAGTTTTATTTATTTTTTTGGTCTATTTTCATCAAGTCGGCCTATGGGGAGGTGAAATGGTGAGCGCTCTATATATTGGAGGTGTTGTTTCACAATTCAAATCATTCAATCATCCTTTCAAGTGCGAAATTGGAGAGCAATTTGAGGAGCGAAATCCAGAGGAGTGGAGCGAATTTCTACTAAGTGTGGAGAAGCTAGTGGAGGGCGAAATTCATCTTGAAGGCTATTGGAGAGGCGTATTTCTTGCTAGATTGGAGGATAATTTCCAGATTTTTGAAGACATTTGAAGGCGAATTTCCAGATCTTGAAGAAGCTAGTGGAAGATGGAGTTCTTTTCCAAGCTAAAGGGGGCGCATTTTGCTAAAGGGAGTCTTGATCTACATTTTGCCTAGCGAATTCTCCTATTTTTGCATCATTTTTTAGAATTAATTCCCAAGTGAAGGTATGGCGTAATCACCTTGGCACCATTTTTGAAGATTTAAATTTTGCTTTGAAAATCCTAAATTACGAAATGATAACTCAAGATTTATCATGAAGTTTCCTTAATTGGAATCTTGAATTTTCCTTTCTACACTTCAAGATATATTACTAATTTTGAAATGTTGTGTAGGTACCAAGATGGCGACTCCCAAGCTCGAAAGATCCACAAGTCGAAAGACTCTCCTCAAGGAAAATCAAGCCAGATCAAGGATGGTCAAGCAAGGACAAGGGCGACCTCCTCCAGCCTAGCATCGACAAGGACAACCTTCTTTGGACTAATGTCATCAAGGGCGACCTTCTCCAATCCAGTATTACAAGGCGAGGTACATCATCATCCTGCAAATCAAGGACACAAGAAGTTAGAACAAGGGTTCGTTGAAGAAGCAGATAGTTCCAGATGAATTAATTAAAGCTAGCTTCTCAACAACACCAAGTTGAATATTTACCAAGTTACAAGTGTCAAACGAGGTGGCATCCTAGTCATCACTTCTCCAGTCAGTGTGGTCCACCTCAGCATTTCTAGATTCAATGTACCTAACTCATGGAAGGTGGCACAAACTCCGATGTACCTACCCTAGCTATCCATTGGTGGAATTTTCTAGAGAGGACATGTGTCCAAGCAATGCAATTTTATCATTGGTCGAGCATTAAATGTTATGTAATGGTTGTAACAAACCCTAATTAGGGTTTTCATTGTTGAATCTTGGCCATTGATCTCGAATTGATCTAAGCCATCGAATTGTATTGAGGGCACTATATAAGCCCCGACTCTTCATTTTGTAAGGGAGTTAGAAGGATATAGGAAGCAGTTAGAAGAAAATAGAGAGTAGTTAGCTAGTTGATAGAATAGCAATTAGAGTAGAGTAGAGAGAGAAGGCAAAGATTGTTGCCAAGATGTTGTTGTAAAAGACTTGTAACTTCATTGAAGAAATGGTGAAATTTATGGGCCGATTCAACAATTGCATGGTCTCTATACTTCTCGTATTTGATTTCATGTTATTAGATGAGTGGAAGAAATGTGCTTGATTGATGGTGAAATTCGCATATCCATACTACTAGCAGTTTGTTGATTGCAGACTTGCCTTGTGTAGTCAACTGGAATCATTCAGCTTAAGCTTAACTTCAATTGTCGCTTCTTCATTGATATGCATCAGCTTGATGGTGTCTATGCCTGCAGTGATGATTTGAACATCATAAAGCTTTCCTTCGAAGATCGCACTAACCTTGTGGAGATGGTCCTGCGATGTCAAAACAAGACTTAGTTAGAATTTCATCAAAGATCAATCATTGCTCCTACATTCCTTAGTATTAGGATTAGATTCTTTCCTCACCCTCCTCTTTTTCCTTTTTTTCAAGTCAAAGTTAGTAAGAGCCTGTGTTCTAGCAATATTCAAAGCAGATCAGACGTTCAATCATCGAATGTAAGTCCCCTTGTGATTCCAGCAAATCACATCATACCACAGAGAGCTTATCCACACGTAGAGACCCTACATACAAGAACCTTGAAGTCATCCCGATTGATCCTTTTCGCGACATCTTGAGCATTCGGAGGCTTTACTCAAGAGAGGATAAGGTACCCTTTAGGTATTTTATTCTGTGTTTGATAGTGTACAAAATACACGTCAACAAAGACCACTCCCAAGGCTTCTCCAAGGTATGGTGGAGTTTGAGAACCCCTCTTCTCATGGCTTCTCCAAGACATGGCAGACTTTTGATGCTCCTTCTTCATGGCATGGCGGACTTTCAAGCATAGCTTCATGGTGGTCCTTGATCCTCTTCCCCAACATGGCGGCCTTTCATTAGCCAGACTTAGAGAAAATTTAGAAAATTTCAAAATTTCATAATTTAACCAAATTTAACCGGATTGACTTGAAATTTGAAATCCATACTCAGGCAAACCCTTTGAAGCGATACAACCCCTAAAATGTAGGGAATTGGCTTTTTAGGTCAAAACTTGGAGATTTTGGGTCCCGATCGAAGCAGGTGAGTGGGATTAGTGCAAACCCTAGATTCCCATCCCGAAAAAGCAAAAAGCAGGCATCCCTAAAACATAGGGAAAACTTTCTAAAAATAGCCATACCGGGGATTGGGCCGAAAATGCCAAAAACAAAACTTCCTAAAAAATAGGAAAAAAGCAAAAAAAGAAAACTTTCTAAAAATAGAAAGTTGTCCAAATTTGCCCAAATCAATTGCAATCTTCATCCTCCGACGTTTCTAAGCACCCTGGTGGCGTCTATACTCTGGAATCACATGATTTGTAAAAACTAACTTTCAATCGTCAGGACCTGAACTGCTCAAAACTGGGCAAGGTTTGGTAAAAATGGAGCGGAAGGCCATAGGACACTAACAAAACCCTAGAAAGCAAGAAAAGAGAGGGTCCCCATTTGCAATGGGGCGATGTGTGAAAAAAGGTCACAACACGACCAAGATTAAATCAGAATCAAGGGCCCAAATTTTGCCACCTAAACCCTAATTAGGGTTTGTTACAACAAAATACCTAATTTATTGCAAAATGTTAAATGCCAACCAATGGGAATGTGACATCCATTTGGCACAAAATATGAGGAAAATCCTCCAATAGGAAAATTCGACGCCACATAGGATTATAACAAACTTTCTTCTAGAATCTTGTTGCCCTTATCCTTTTCTCTTTTTGCAAATTTAACGAATCTGAACATCATTGATTCTATTTCAGTTATTGGAACTGCAAGCAGGTTCTTCAATTGCTCTTCTAGGTAGTTGATTTCATCAAATCTTGAGACGAAGGTAGTCTCCCAATCTGGTCCAAAGTTTCTCATCTTGCTGGCAAGTATGTTGAATGAATGGATAGCATCTAGCTCTCTCTCGGAAGGTGCTCCATTTGTCCCAAAGAAGATAATTTTCACTTTCTCCATCAAGTCTTCAGCAACAATGTCTTTCCTTTCTCAAGAATAATCTCAACCACTTCTAAGATTTTATCATGTATTGAATTGATTGCTTGATCTACTTGAGCACATCCACTACTGATGTCTTCAAATATGAGCCTCCTCATGCAAAGCAAGTTACACCACTGTTGAAAATCAGGTGATTGCCCATCTTTTAATATTCCTTCATCTATTAGTGTTTGCCTTTGCATAGTCTTCATAACTTGCAAGATAGGTATGGTGAAGTCTCTAGTGTAGACGAAAGTGTCATATGCCACCTTGAGTGCTTGAGTGCTTGAGTCCTTTCAAGGATTGCCATAACTGTCAAATATCTTCACTAACTCCCTTATGAATGCCTTTGCCCTTCTATATGTCTTAGTGATCCAAGCATCCATCAGTTGTGTTGATGCCTTTATCTTTTCAAAATCATCAATTGCATCTAGAGGATGTAATGGTGGAAGTGAGGTTGATGGATCACATTGCCTTAGTGGAAATTTGCGTTGCTAGAGGTAACCTCTCAATATACCGTTCTCCTTCTCTAACCTGTTAATATACCATTCTCATTCTCTAAGCATGTCATGAATTGTCTTCACCGTGTCATTCATATCTTCCAATGCCTAATCAATGGTGGTAGGACCTAGATTGATGGTCTCCAAATCATATTCTTCAGCTGTAATTTCATCTTCAGATTTGTCTACCTTGGGAATGGCAATTTGTATTATCTTGGATCCTTCTTCATCTCTTGTCTTCTTTGACATCCTAGTTGTCTTCTTTTCATGTTCTTGATTTCTATCCAAGTAGCTACCTAGATCAAAATGATCCTATCCTTCTTCTATAACCACCTTCTTTGATAATCTCTCTCTTAGCCATGCAGGTATAGCTGGTCTCTCTTCCCCAACCTCTATCTCATTCACTTGTTCTTCTCGTGGAGGAGATGTAACTTATTTTTCCTTATCTTCAATGTTCACATATGTGTCATTGCCTGCTTTGTCATCGGCTGGCCTAGGTGATGCTATCTTGTCTTGGACCACCTATTGTTTTCCTTTATCTGTAAATTCCATGGACTCATTCATTTTGTGATCAATACTTGTTCCAACTGTCTAATTCTTTTCTACTCGGTGTACAAATGAGGTACTGGTAGAAGGGCGATGTGCTAGGCTTGACTTATGTTTCTTCTTTGGATGCTCTTCTACATTGTCTTCCTTTTGCTTGGATCCTTTAGAGCGAGATGAATGGTGGCACTTTCATTCTGACTTTTTCTTTCCATCTCTTCATCTAAAGACTCTACTTCTCCCATCATTTGAAATGTCACTTGAACGCCTTTATCTTTCAACATATAGGTTTGTGCTTCTATCCATCGCTTTGTGTTGGATAGGACCGGTTTCATCAAGTCCTTCAAGTCTGTACTTTCCATCTCAATCCAATTGACCTTCACTTGTTCTTTTCCTTTTCGAATATTGGCAAAAGATGCTTTTCACTGACCTTTGTTTGATCAGGGATGTTGAAAATCTTGGTTACTCTAATGATCTCAATGGGTAGCCTTGAACACATTTTTCTCCTTATCTCCAAATCATCTAGTGCATTCATAAAATGATCTTCTAATTGCAACTTATGCCTATGTTTCCTTCCACTAAATTTTTGGATGTAGGGATCAAAGTTGTCTTGAGAGTATGGCGTTAGGAGGAAAGACTTCAATTCTTCATCTATCTTCTTTGTTGCTTGCAAGGACGGGCATACCTCCAAGGATCGTCCTAATGAAATAGGAAATGAAATCTTTGTCTTCAACTTGTTTTTCTGTACTTTATTGTATGCCATTAATTGCCTCACCAACTCAAGCAATATCAATTTGTCGGTAGGATACCTTGGTAACATAAGTGGTGGAAAAAAACATCCTTGAACTCTTATGCAGGTGAACTTAGGAAAATGAATGAACCATGCACCAAACTTCTCTACTAACTCTTATGCTTCTGTGGACAACCTGTTCAGCAAAATGAACTGGTAAAAACTTAGTTACTATTAATTGAGAAAAGGTTACAATATATAGAGATTACAAAATGTTGTAGATATTATTGATGACACCTACTTCTAACTACCTGTTACTATAGACATTTAAGATGTCTAACAACCAGTTACATTATTGACCATTAATGGTAATAATATTAAATATTATTCTAACACCCTCCCTTAATGGTCAATCTATCAAAAACACCAAGTTGCCCCCTAAATTTTACAAACTTATCCGTCCTGTTCGGGATACCCAGAAAATCAGATGCGAAAAAATAACGTTTTTATAGATGCAAAAATCGCGAAAAAACCATATGAGAAATCACGATTTGTTGGAAAAAAATATAGGTTTCGTACCCTAGCCGAAAACATGATTTTCTGGAAAAAAAAAAACAAGTTCCGTGCCCTAGCTCTGATACCATGTTCAGCAAAATGAAATAGTAAAAACTTAGTTACTATTAACTGAGAAAAGGTTACAATATATAGAGATGACAAAATGCTTTAGATATTAATGAAGACACCTACTTCTAACTACTTGTTACTGTAGACATTTAAGATGTCTAATAGCCAGTTACATTATTGACCATTAACAGTAATAATATTAAATATTATTCTAACACAACCTTTGATGAATAACTCCTTGAAGTGCCCTTCTGATGTGCATAGTGAATGCATCATTCACTCTTCTAAAATGAGTCTCGTTATGGTAATGCAACTACGCATATGATTCACATGCTCTCATCCATAAATTTAAACATCCAAGACTCTAACTGGAAGGCTTGTGGAATCTTGAAGACTTGGCTAAGGAGTGTGATCAAATCTCCAAACTCTTCCTTGAAGTCAACCCTGTGGATATTGCCAGGAAGCTTGGATAGATAGGGTCTACTCTTTAACAACCAGTACTTGTTGACTATCTCTTGGCATTTGTTGGGATCATCATCATAAACTACCTTTGTTGGGATCATCATCATATATCATGTTGTTGAATTCTGGTATGTGAAAGGCCTTGTTGATTGCATCTTCAGAAAGGTAGGGGAGCTCTCTACCATTAGGTGCCATGATCATTCACTTTCTTGGGTCACAGTACTTGGCACATTCAACAATGAGTTCATTGCATTGCACTGCCAAAGGGAAGCCTGCCGCCTTCACAATGCCACTGTCCATCATCATCTTGGAATATCCCGACGGTTTGGTAATGTATAGTAACCCTTGAAACTTCTTCATGTCGATTTGTCCTAGGTTGAGATCTCCCACGTTGCCCCAAAATGATGTGATTTTGGTCTCCATGATGTCACTCTTCAAATCCTCCTTGATGAGGTCCTGCCGTGCTCCAGCCATCGTTCACCTGTGAGAGATGTTCAAGTTAGTTTTATGATATGATAATCTATTTGCAAACACTCTAACTAAAACATGATCATCTGAAGTAATAAATATTTGTGAATGCACAAAAGATGATCAAAATTCATTAAAAGAGCCTCCAATGATTGAAATTGTCAAGCAATAAGATATACCAGCACTAAAGTAAGGTCTGATATGACAAAACTAATTTGTCTCAGACCTGCAAACTATTCACAAATTTGCTGGTAATCAATTTTGGACAAAATTTTCTTCTTTCAAGACTTTTGCTGATGTCTAGGGCTTTGGAATTCGTCCAATTGCTGACGTAGAAACAGTAATCTTGCTTCCAAATTCACTGTTGATGAAACAGCGATGTTTGACAAAATCGCTGGTAAGTGAGTTCACTGTGGTTGATGCCTAACAGAATCCTTTTCAATTTGAAAGTCGCTATCCCAAAATGAGACCAATTCACCAATCCAAGAGGCTGATTTGTTGCAATTGATGATCAGATTTGATGCCTAGGATGTGTTTGTTGCAACCTAAGTCAAAATCGTGCTCTTAGATTGAGTGTGCTGTTACTGTGTATGTTTGGTGCTGCCTAGATCAAGATCACAACCCCAAGGTGGATGCGCTGGACCTATATGTAATCCGAACTTGGACTTTTATCACTGCTGGTGTGACTCACTCAATCACAAAGTCGCCATCTCCAGTGACAAATTCGCTTGTTCTGATCAAAATCGCTGTTGAATGTGGTTCAGTGCTTTCCTTAATAACAATTTCAATTGAAGGGGAATCGTTGTCATAAAGAGATCAATTGTAACATTGATCTTGCATTGATCAAGTGAAATGATCAATATGAACTTATAATGGCCTAGAAGATCCAATACCTCATCACAAGTCATTTGGCATCTTTCATTAAATGTGCTGTAATTAAAACAATGGGGTGGCCTGGTTGCACACATTTAATGCTGCATAGTGATCATCTCAAATTT
This sequence comes from Cryptomeria japonica, assembly GCF_030272615.1. Lineage (NCBI taxonomy): Eukaryota > Viridiplantae > Streptophyta > Pinopsida > Cupressales > Cupressaceae > Cryptomeria > Cryptomeria japonica. The sequence goes on from NC_081411.1 coordinate 676,224,623, forward strand.
TAAAAGGGAGCCTCCTTTTCAAAATTGTGGTACCTTTGAAATGAATTCGTTCTAAATCTCCACTCACATTAAGTGCGCTTCATGAAATGCAATCGCCATGCATTAAATATATTGCAATCATTACTAATAAAGAACTTCAAGTTTTGCAATTCAGATCTTAAATGCAATCACCTGGCTCCATCACATTTAATACGTTGTATTGACCAGATCAACTTGCTGTTATCATCTTGAATGCTTTATCTTGCGTAGCGACTTCAATTAAATGCACTGCAATTGTGAAATATCCCTAGCCAATTTTTTTGAAATTTTTGATCAACTTAATTACAACAACTATATGAGTGATCAATTAGTTTTGAGAAAAAGTATTTGATTTGCTGAAGTAACCCTAACCAGAATGGCACCGTGTGGATGAGCATTGGTCAGAGGATCTTAGTTGCTTATGCAAAGAACTCTAACCAGTATGGCGCCGGGATGGCGAGCATTGGTCAGAGGATCTTAGTTGCTTATGCAAAGAACTCTAACCAGTATGGCGCCGGAATGGCGAGCATTGGTCAGAGGGTCCCTGAAATCTAGAACTGAAAGGAACTCAACGCCAAGTATGTGCTACCCACTCCAGACGGATAGGGGCTACCATATGACGGAGTGGAACTTAAATGCTTGAATTTAATTGATTGCAGAAATTAAAAAGACACTCGACATCCAGGATGTGCTTTCAATCCCAACAGGGAGAGGAGCTACCATAGGATGGAGGTAGATAAGATAAGTTTGGTTAGCTTGACAATTACAACCAAGATCACAGTTCAAGACTGCCAGTACTACTGGCCAGATTACAATCAAAAGAAATTCTTTCACAACTCCCCTTTTTGAAGAGAGTTTCTGATTCAACATAAATCTGCACATTCAACCGCGAACCCATGGATCACTGCCCACAGCTCATTTCTTCCTCGTACAATCTTCTTTCCTCCGGAAACTAGTTGCAAAATGCCTTGGTGACATGGAAACCTGCGAAAGACTCAAACAACACTGCAAAACCCTCACAATGAAAAATGGCACGATTTCCAATGCATTTAAAATGGTACGGCTGGCTGCAAAATACGATTTGTCATTAAAAATAAATGCATGAACCAAACTTGCTGAAACCCTAGGAAATGCAACGCCTATGTGAGGCAAATGCAAAGAACTAATACCCACAATGCAATTTTTTTGTATTTTCTGGTTGTGAACAAAACATGAAATTAGTCGCAGGAATTCTAGATGCAGAAAACTGAATGAACTATAAGCCTAAATGATTACAATGAAAACTCTGATGATAAACTACGGCTAAATGCAATTACATAGAGAATATAAACACCCTAGTTGCTATCTTTCAAGCAAGAAGAGATGCCTATGCTAGAAGGCTTCCATTCCTTGAAGCATGTCCAGAGCCAGACGGCTGCCCAAATACAAATTCTGCCAAAAGATCCCTTCAATCCTCCCAAGACTCCAATAAATAGCTTCACTTGCCTCCTCAAAACCCTAATTCGATTTCCAAGGCAAACCCTAATCCCCTCCTCAACATGGCGCCATCACACCTAGCCAAAAAGTCAAATGAAATAATATAAAAATATCACCTTGGTAAGTTTTCGCCATGTTTTGACTTTGGCCAAGGATAAAATATTAAATAAATCCTCCATGAGGGCGCCACCCATAAAGTCCCCCTTTTAAGTGATGTTTTTAAGTTGTTGGACTAGGCCAAGGGGGGATAAGCAACTTTATAATTATAATGATTATTTAATTAAAATAAAGTTACTTGACCACACAACTCCAAAATCTGAAGCTAGAACCTGACCATGCTCCTGGAGTTAACTGAACAGGATGTAGAGATTGCCCGATGCCACGCGAGCCCTGCCAAAAATAGAACTTACTAAAAATAGTAAATTCTGAAAACTGCTCCAAAAACTGAGATGAAGACATCGTTGCGAAGCCCTCTGAACCATCAGGAAAAGCCGACGATGAACCCATCCAAAAAAACCTCCTCAAAAATAGGAAACCCTAATTTTACCCTCCGACTGGCCTCCGAGCTTCCTAGAAAGAGACCAACGGTTGCAGAAAGGATCAGGTTTGAGAAGGGGACATTACAGTCCGCCCTCCCCAAGATTGCTTGCCCTCAAGCAATCGCAACCCAGGATGCTGTAATATCTCATCATTTTCCCATGTTGCATCCTCCAAAGGTAGGTTCTTCCACTTCACTAAATATTCTCTGACAGTTCTATTCCTCAAAGAACGTTCTCTGACATCAAGTATCTCCTCGGGAACTAGAATCAATAGTCCTTCTTCGTCCAACGGTGGCAATTGTGAAGAAGCAACCACATTGTGTCCAAGTGCCTTCTTGAGGCGAGACACGTGGAAGACGTTATGCACTCTGCTATCTGAAGGTAGCTCTAATTCATAAGCTACAGCCCCAATCTTCCTGATGACCCTAAATGGTCCATAGAAGCGCGGTTTCAGCTTCTCAGCTCCACTCTTCTTGAGAGTAGACTGTCTATAAGGTTGTAACCGGAGATAAACCATGTCCCCAACCTCAAAAGAACGCTCTACCCGTCTCTGATCAGCATATAACTTCTGCTGATTCTGTGCAATCTGCAAATTATCCTTTAAGGACCTCATTATGTCTTGACTCTGCTGCAATAAATCCTTGGCTAAAGGGGCTTTGCTATCCCCAAACACCAAATCTGCAAAGCTGGGTGCTTCATACCCATAAAGTGCCAAGAAGGGAGACATTTTGATTGACATATGATAGGTAGAGTTGTAGCAGTACTCGCCTATATGCAGCCACTTAACCCAAGCTTTCTGCTGCTCTGACACATAATTTCTCAAGTAGCCTTCCAGCCACTTGTTCACAACTTCAGTTTGCCCATCAGTTTGGGGGTGATAACTTGTGCTTGGAGTCAGCACAGTACCACTCATTCTAAAGACTTCCTGCCAAAATGTACTTAGGAACTTACTGTCCCTATCACTTACAATATTCTTTGGCAATCCATGAAGCCTAAACACTTCTCGAAAAAATAAATCTGCAACTTGGGCTGCAGAAAAAGTACTGGTAATGGCAAAGAAATGAGCAAACTTGGTTAATCTGTCAACCACCACGTAAATGCAATCCCTCCCTTGGGCCTTGGGCAACCCAGTGATGAAATCCATTGAAATGCTTTCCCATTTTTGATTGGGAATGGGAAGTGGTTGCAGCAATCCGGCGGGCAATGTATGCTCATTCTTATTCGCTTGACAAACAGGACATTCCTGAATGTAGCGTTGCACCTCCTTCTTCAGACCTTTCCAAGAAAACCTTTCGCGGATCTGCCTATAGGTCTTGAAAAAACCTTGATGGCCAGCAACTGGGATGTCATGAAAATTCACAAGGATCTTTCTTTTGAGCTTAGAATCAGCCACCAAAAAGATTCTTCCCTTATAGTGAATCAATCCCTCAACCACCTGATACTTCTCATCATGGAAAGTACCTTCTAAAATGCTGGTTGCAAATTGATTTTTGGCATAATCAGCAAGCAACATGTCTCTCCAATCTGCAGTAAGCTCACACAATGAGCTAAGATGAGGCCGTCTGGAGAGAGCATCGGCCACGACATTATTTTTCCCTTTGACATATTCAATGTCAAAGTCGTAAGCTTGCAGCTTACTCACCCATTTCTGTTGCCTCTCATTTAAATCCTTCTGGTGCATAAAATGCTTGAGGCTATTGTGGTCTGTTTTTACCACGAACTTGTTTCCCACCAAGTACTGCCTGAACTTGGCTAATGCATGCATAATGGCAAGCATTTCTTTGTCATAAATTGAATAGGATCTCTCCACACCCCTCAATTTTCTGCTTTCAAACACAATAGGGTGTTTGTCTTGCATCAGGACAGCGCCAACTCCTTCACCTGATGCGTCACACTGCAACTCAAATGGTTTGGAAAAATCTGGAATGGCTAGAACTGGACACGAGCTCATGATTTTCTTAAATTTATCAAACACCTCTTGAGCTCTTTCGGACCAAACAAAGGCCCCCTTTTTGGTGAGATCAGTAAGAGGAGCTGCATTCTGGGAATACCCCTTAACAAACCTCCGATAAAAACCACATAGACCTAGAAATCCTTTTAATTGAGTCAAGTTCTCGGGAGGTGGCCAATCCATTACTGCTTTTATTTTCTCCGGATCCACCTTTACTCCCCCAGCACTGATTATGTGACCCAAGTACAATAACTCCTCCATTCCAAATTCACATTTGGAAGCTTTTGCAAACAAACTTTCTGACTCTAGGGTACTCAGCACTACCTCCAAATGTTTAAGGTGCTCATCCCAAGTCTTGCTGTAAATCAGGATGTCATCAAAAAATATCAGCACAAATTTCCTTAACTGATTCTGAAAGACACGGTTCATGCAAGACTGGAAGGTGGCTGGAGCATTAGTCAACCCAAAGGGCATGACTAGGAATTCAAAATGGCCATAGTGGCATCTGAAGGCTGTCTTTTCCACGTCAGATCCCCTCATCCGAATCTGGTGGTAGCCCGACCTCAGATCGATCTTCGAAAAGAACTTGGCCCCATGCAACTCATCAATGAGTTCATCAATTCTGGGAATGGGGTATCTATTTTTGATGGTGCTTTGATTCAAAGCACGATAGTCCACGCACATGCGCATGGTCCCATCTTTTTTCTTAACAAGCACTACTGCTGAAGCAAAGGGACTCTTGCTTGGGCGAATGAAACCCATCTCCAGGAGTTCTTGAATATTCCTTTCTATTTCATCCTTCTGCCTCTTTGGATACCGGTATGGAGTTGTGATCACTGGTTTAGCTCCTTCCTTGAGCTCTATAATGTGTTCTGAACCCCGTTCAGGGGGAGGTCCAGGAGGCAAGTCGGCAAAAACTGCACTCTTCTTGGCAAGCAGAGACTGGATATCAGGAGGTTGATCACGCTTAGCCTCAATGGGACTTGCAGGGAGGATCATACATTCGGCAACCCATTCAACTTGATCATGACGGATCAGTCTTGCCATTCTTTTGAATGACACCACTCGCGGACCTCCATTAGACATACCTCTTAGAACTACTCTCTTCCCATCTGATTGAAACTTTAACTCCATAGTTTGCAGATTCAAGGAGATCTCTCCAAGAGATCGCAGCCATTGAATACCTAAGACAGCATCAGTATCCCCAATGTGTACTACGTAGAAGTCATCCTTGACTTCGTAGTTTCCCAACTGCATGGTCATGTTTGAAATCTTCTTGGTGCAAGAGATATGAAATCCATCTGCAACCATGACCTTGAACCCTTCAAACTCTTCAGTTTGCAGCCCCTTCTTGGCTACTACAACTTCATCAATGAAGTTATGTGTTGCTCCGGTGTCGATCAAGGCAACAATTCGCTGCCCTTTGATCATCCCACGAACCTTGAATGATTCGTTTCTTTGAAAACTAGAGAGCTGGGCCAAGACTCCACCACACTCCTTTTCATCTCCAGATTCTTCTGGGGCTCTATCACCTTCACTTTCTTCATAATCAGATTGCTGGTCGGATAAATCAGACCCACTTTCACCAGCAGAATAATATTCAATCTGATTGAACTTAACCCCCTTTTGACAAACATGATCTTGAGACCATTTTTCTCTACACCGAAAACATAACCCTTTCCTTCTGAGTTCATTCAGGGTTTCTGGATCCAACCTGGTAACATTTGGATTGCGGTTCTTGAACTCTTGGTGTTGAGGTCTCAAGGGTGGTCTATGCTGAGGCCTTTTTCCCTTATCCCTTTTCTGAAAGGGGGAATTTGACTGAAACTTGGCCTTAGGAGCAGCCCACTCCATGTTCCTTGCCTTTTTCATGGCTTCTTGCAGTGATGGAGGGTCAAAGGCTTTGATCCAACCTTTGAGAGGTTCTGTCAACCCTTCACTAAACAAAATCACCAGTCTCCTTTCCGTGATTCCAGTCACCATGACTGAGAGCCTTTGAAACTCTGCAATGTAAGCCTCGACCGTACTATATTGTCTCAGTTGAGCAAGCTCTCTGAAATGGATTTCAGGATCCTTCTTCTCAAACCTCTCGATGAGCCTAGTGGTGAACTCATCATACGTTGTGATAGACCGATGACCAAGAGTAATGAGGCCATGGTACCACCACTCGTGCGCTACTCCGTCCAGGTGCAGCGTAGCGAACTTAATCGCTTCTTCTTCTGCCATTGGCCTAAGAGCTAGATAGTTATCCAGCTTCTGAATCCAAGCTCGGGCTGAATTAGTCTCACTCCCGTCAAAGTGTGGAAGGATGACTTTGTTGACAGCTTGGTACAAATCCCCTTGATTGAATGATCTCCTTTGGTCATAATACCTCCCTTGTCCTTTGTTTTTCCTTTTATGATCCACAAAATCATTATAGGACATATCCATTTTGATGTCTTCAGGCAGAGAATCATACTCTGCTCTACCGAGTCTCAACTGCTCCACAAATGAAGCATTCTCCTCGGGATCTGGCTGGTTGATTGTAGGTGCCAGGAAAGTGGGTTTAAAGGGTCTGGAAGAAATGTTGGTATTATTAGGCACTATTCGGCCTACATGCTCATCATGCGGTTTGGAAGCACTATACTCTCCTCTATGGCCTGAGTTATTCTGAGGAGTGGTGTTCTGACCCATTTTTCCCATCATGAGGGAGACCATGTCCATCAAAGCATCCATCTTTCTTTCAAACCTCTTCCCGGGACTCAGAGATCTTTCCCTTTCCTTTCCGCTATCTTCTCTGTTGTGGGTGTGCCTCTCATTACCCCCAACTGATCTCTCACCCTCTGCCATATCAGATTCCTGAGAAGACTCCCAGTGAGCCCACAAGACTTCTGAGGCTGTTTGACCCTCAGGAGGCTGATGAAACTGAAATTGTTTCCCAACCTTCTTATCTTCTCTTGCCCAATATCGTTTTTCTCTGTCACTCATAGACAAGTTGCTCACAGGATGGCAGAATCTTGGCTCTGATACCACTGAAATATCCCTAGCCAATTTTTTTGAAATTTTTGATCAACTTAATTACAACAACTATATGAGTGATCAATTAGTTTTGAGAAAAAGTATTTGATTTGCTGAAGTAACCCTAACCAGAATGGCACCGTGTGGATGAGCATTGGTCAGAGGATCTTAGTTGCTTATGCAAAGAACTCTAACCAGTATGGCACCGGGATGGCGAGCATTGGTCAGAGGATCTTAGTTGCTTATGCAAAGAACTCTAACCAGTATGGCGCCGGAATGGCGAGCATTGGTCAGAGGGTCCCTGAAATCTAGAACTGAAAGGAACTCAACGCCAAGTATGTGCTACCCACTCCAGACGGATAGGGGCTACCATATGACGGAGTGGAACTTAAATGCTTGAATTTAATTGATTGCAGAAATTAAAAAGACACTCGACATCCAGGATGTGCTTTCAATCCCAACAGGGAGAGGAGCTACCATAGGATGGAGGTAGATAAGATAAGTTTGGTTAGCTTGACAATTACAACCAAGATCACAGTTCAAGACTGCCAGTACTACTGGCCAGATTACAATCAAAAGAAATTCTTTCACAACTCCCCTTTTTGAAGAGAGTTTCTGATTCAACATAAATCTGCACATTCAACCGCGAACCCATGGATCACTGCCCACAGCTCATTTCTTCCTCGTACAATCTTCTTTCCTCCGGAAACTAGTTGCAAAATGCCTTGGTGACATGGAAACCTGCGAAAGACTCAAACAACACTGCAAAACCCTCACAATGAAAAATGGCACGATTTCCAATGCATTTAAAATGGTACGGCTGGCTGCAAAATACGATTTGTCATTAAAAATAAATGCATGAACCAAACTTGCTGAAACCCTAGGAAATGCAACGCCTATGTGAGGCAAATGCAAAGAACTAATACCCACAATGCAATTTTTTTGTATTTTCTGGTTGTGAACAAAACATGAAATTAGTCGCAGGAATTCTAGATGCAGAAAACTGAATGAACTATAAGCCTAAATGATTACAATGAAAACTCTGATGATAAACTACGGCTAAATGCAATTACATAGAGAATATAAACACCCTAGTTGCTATCTTTCAAGCAAGAAGAGATGCCTATGCTAGAAGGCTTCCATTCCTTGAAGCATGTCCAGAGCCAGACGGCTGCCCAAATACAAATTCTGCCAAAAGATCCCTTCAATCCTCCCAAGACTCCAATAAATAGCTTCACTTGCCTCCTCAAAACCCTAATTCGATTTCCAAGGCAAACCCTAATCCCCTCCTCAACATGGCGCCATCACACCTAGCCAAAAAGTCAAATGAAATAATATAAAAATATCACCTTGGTAAGTTTTCGCCATGTTTTGACTTTGGCCAAGGATAAAATATTAAATAAATCCTCCATGAGGGCGCCACCCATAAAGTCCCCCTTTTAAGTGATGTTTTTAAGTTGTTGGACTAGGCCAAGGGGGGATAAGCAACTTTATAATTATAATGATTATTTAATTAAAATAAAGTTACTTGACCACACAACTCCAAAATCTGAAGCTAGAACCTGACCATGCTCCTGGAGTTAACTGAACAGGATGTAGAGATTGCCCGATGCCACGCGAGCCCTGCCAAAAATAGAACTTACTAAAAATAGTAAATTCTGAAAACTGCTCCAAAAACTGAGATGAAGACATCGTTGCGAAGCCCTCTGAACCATCAGGAAAAGCCGACGATGAACCCATCCAAAAAAACCTCCTCAAAAATAGGAAACCCTAATTTTACCCTCCGACTGGCCTCCGAGCTTCCTAGAAAGAGACCAACGGTTGCAGAAAGGATCAGGTTTGAGAAGGGGACATTACAAATTGATGTTTGAAATCAGCCTTGAGCTTTAAAACACATATTAAATTCAGTTTGAGGTGGTTCCAACCATACATATATCACAAAAACTTATCAAATTGAATGTTTCACCTTGCACAAAATAAAGACATCATCTTTCTTGTCTCATGTATGCAGCATTTGTACAATCTCATGTATGCTGCACTTTGCAAAATGAATCCACCTGTTCAAATTTTAGCATGAAAATGCCAAACGCTAAGCTCTTAAAGACTTCTAACTATTTTATCTCTGATTCCATTAACTCTAGTCATCTTTAGATGCAAAAAGAAAGAGCTTTCACTGATACACTTTATCAAATTTATTTATGTAGTCCATAAACAATTGCATTGATACAATTTACAATTTTTTTTTTAACTCTTAACTGATCAAAGATTATCATTCATAAAGAGAGATAAATAGTTAGTCTTTTATTTGGTTCATGTACTTAAAATATTAACATAAACTAACTCACAGTTCATCTATAGTATACTCTCCACAATCATATTAGAGATAGTATCTTATGTGAATCAAATTTTTTGTTTCTTTAATGCTACAAATGATGGCATGAATCCAAAATGCTCTATTTTGTGAAGCCAATAATTTCACATAGTTTCAGACATGGCAGAAGAATAGATGGCAATTGATTTAGATATACCCAAGGTTGACTTGTGGAAAGAAAAAGAATAAAAGGAAATCTGCATCTAATTAAGTACAATAAGCACCATTACAATATCTGAATGAGGTAAATAGAATCTATGAACGTGTTGGCAATAACAATGAAGGAAAACTGAGAGGGGGGGGGTGTGAATCAGTTTTCATCGGATCAACAAACTTAACCACAAAACATAGATCTGATAAATTGCAGCAATAACAAAGATAAGCAAATTGATAACACAACACACAACACCAAGATTTTGACGTGGAAAACCCGATTAAGGGAAAAACCACAGTGGGAACCTACCCACAATCAGATGATACTCTGCAGTACCATGTGTAAATATTACAATGGGGAATGCACATGTATTCAGGCACACTGCCTAGAGCTCACTGCTCAAAAGATGATAACCCGGAAGGCTACAACCCTCAGGGAAGTCTTACTGACTTACAACAAGATTCGGACTACAATCCGTAAGGAATGAACTACAATAATAGCATCTCCAAATGCCTAATACAGTTCCGGTTAAGCACAATTGTCTTCTCTACAACACCAATCTATGCTCAATCACAATGTCGAAGGATGAATCACTTGATCGCACGTACACCACTCTCTAATAATGCAGAGACAATCTTGATACCTAAATTACATGACAATATCACCTATTTATACAATTCATCAACCTTGATAACAAGGTCGGCTAAACCGTTAACTCACAATTACAAAATTACATCACACAATACAAAGATCAACCACCGGACCAATATAATGACATACATGACATAACATGGACCTAAATCAAATCTCCAAACACGCAACACCACTGGAAATTACGCCAAAATCAACTGCAACACGCTACACCACCAAGAAAACCGCATAACACGAAGAACATCACCAGTTTAGCAAAATCACCAAAAACTCGCACAATGATTAATGTGAATCGTCAAAACGAATAGAACACAATTAGGAAACACCAGCAAGCACGTTAGAATCATTAACAACAGCTGCACCAACACCACTTATCAAATCTTCATCGATCAGCATCTGAACTTCAAGAACACTCAAACAACAACAACTATCACAAAGAAAGATAACTTGCAGAACACCAAATCATGAACCATCTGAAATGAAGATACACAAGATCACCCCAAACAATCTCCCAAAAACTCAACTCAAGATCTAATCATACCGGTATATACCAAAGGAAATACTGAACTTTGCAAAGCATGATCAGAAAAACAAACTGCAAAACTAGATCATCAATCACAGGAGCAGGAATATGTTGACATCAATGACAGCAACACATCCTAGCAGCAACAATATCCAACAATCTCTCTCTTTGGCATTGATGGCAACATATGGATGTGAAAAACAATCAATGCAAAGGAAGAAAATAACTCCAACAAACTCCCCCTAAGATCAAAACATTTTTTCACATGCTTCTCTTCCCCGTTGACAGCAATGTCAAAGATAGAAAACCAAATACACTCTCTCCCTTAGAATATAAAACATGAATTTCCCCCCCTAAAACACATAACCAGATTACTCCACCAGAGGAGCAACACCAACTCATCAATCAGGATAAACAAATAAGACTGTGAAGTCCATCGGATTGATACAACTCAATGCATCTAGTTCTCATCAGGAGGGGTGGATACCCCTTACTTGTCTCTCAAATAGATAAATGTCTCTATAGGCAAAGGCTTAGTGAAAATATCAGCAATTCGTTCCTTGTAGACACATATTCTAGCTTCACTTCTTCATTGACTTTTTCTTTCAATTAATGATATTTGATTGACACATGTTTAGTCTTTGAATGTTGCACTAGATTCTTTGACATGTTAATAGCATTGGAATTATCACAGCATATGATAGTAGGCTCATCATAGATAACTCTGATATCCTTCAACATTTGCTTCATCCAAACCACCTAAGTGCAACTACTAGCAGCAGCAATATACTCAACTTTAGCAGTAGATAATGACACTAAATCTTGTTTCGTACTAGCCCATGAAACCAATTGCTTACGTAAAAAGAAAGCACCACCGAAGGTACTCTTCCGGTCATCAACATCACCAGCCCAATCAGCATCAGTGTAAGCACATAACATGAAATCATCATTCCTCGAACACCATAAGCCATAATCCACAGTTCCCTTCAAATATCTAAATATTCTCTTTACAGCATTGACATGACTTTCTTTCGGATCAGCTTGATATCTAGCAGCCATGCACACAACATTCATAATGTTCGGCCTAGTTTGAGTAAGATATAGCAGTCCACTAACCATAGATCTTTACAAACTCTGATTAGCTTTCGGAGATTCATCATTCTTAGACATTTTGCAGCCAGTCACCATAGGAGTTCCAACCGGTTTGGAGTCATCTAACCCAAACTTCTTCAGCAATTCCTTCACATATTTAGTTTGAGATATAAAAATACCTTTTCCAGTCTGTGAAATCTGCAAACCTAAAAAAAAAATCATCTCACCTATCATAGACATCTCAAATTCTTTTTGTATATCACCGACAAACTTCATGCTCAAGTCATCATCTCCTCCAAAGAATATCATCAACAAAGACTTTAACAATCAAGATGTTATCATTCTCAATCTTAAAGTACAGATAACTATCAGCAGTCCCTTTATTGAATCCTAATTTCAGCAAATATTTATCCAATCTAGCATACTAGGCTCTAGGGGCTTGTTTCAATCCTTAAAGAGATTTCTTCAGTTTGCATACCATGTCACCATCATCTGATTATGAAAATCCATCAGGTTGCTCAATGTAGACTTCTTCCTCAAGATCACCATTCAGAAAAGCTGAGTTGACATCCATTTGATACACTTTGAAATCTTTATAAGCATCATATGCAAGCAACGGTCTAACAGCTTCAAGTCTAGCTACTGGAGCAAAAGTCTCCTCATAATCAATTCCTTCTTGCTGTGAATATCCTTTCTATACCAGTCTTGATTTATTCCTAACAACTTCATCGGCTTCATTCAATTTATTCTTGTATACCCATTTAGTACCTATAACATTCTTATCCATAGGTCTAGGCACAAGCTCCCATGTGTTATTCTTTTCAATCGGATCTAATTCATTTTCCATAGCTCTCATCCAATTTTCATCTTTTCAAGCCTCAACATCACCTTTAGGTTCAATTTTAGAAATCAAACATGCCTTTTCAGCAACTAGCCTTCTTCTAGTCATCACACCTTTATTTTAATCTCCAATAATTTGATTTTCTGAATGATTCAATCTTACATACCTCGAAGTCTTCCGATTGTTCTGATTTTCAGGTTCTTGCACCTCTCCACCAGCAGTAGCAACATCCGGATTAACTATCTCTACTAGATCATTCTGCTTCAATTCTTCAATCTGAATAGGATTCAGATCAATGTGCTAACCATCATCATATCCGCAAGCTCTGATTTTTTTTCCATGATTCTCATCCACTTTCACATTTGCACTTTCCACTATCTTTCTCAATCTCTTATTGTAGCACCGGTAGTCTTTGCTCTTTGTTGAATATCCCAAGAAAATTCCTTCATCACTTCTTGCATCAAACTTTCCCCTGTCATCATCTCTCTTGATATAACATTTGCTACCAAATATTCTAAAATATCTCACAGTAGGAACATGACCAAACCATAGCTCATAAGGAGTCTTACCGGTATCACCTTTAATATGAACTCAGTTGAATGTGTAAACAACAGTGCTAATGGCTTCTCTCCAATAGATCTTCGGAACATTCCCTTCAATCAACATAGTCCTTGCAGCATCCAAAACAATTACGTTCTTCCTTTCAACAACTCTATTATGTTGAGGGGTTCTAGGAGAAGATAATTGTCTTCTAATCCCATGCTTCTCATAGAATGAATCAAACTCACAAGAACTAAATTCTCCTCCCCTGTTAGATCTCAGACATTTCACCTTGAATCTTGACTCAGTTTCAACCTTTGCTTTGAATATCTTGAATTTGTTTAATGCTTCAGATTTCTCCTTAAAAAAGACAAACCCACATTATCTTGGAATAATCATCAATTAGCAACATAAAATATCTATCACCCTACACACTTCTAACATTTGTAGGTCCACATAGGTCAATATGCACAAGATCTAGCAACCCATCAGATGTATACTGTTTTCTCTTGAAATAAATTCTTGTTTGCTTACCCAATTGACATTCCTTACATATCGAATTAGCAGGCTTAACAATTTTAGGCAGATCTCTAACAGCTTGAGTAGAACTGATCTTAATCATTAAATCAAAATTAACATGACACATTCTCCTATGCCACGACCAACTTTCATCAATCTGAGCAATCAAACAACTTTTCTCACCAACATTCAAGTGAAAAATATTACCTTCAATCTTAGTTCCAGATGCAATCTCTATACCGGAGGCATTTAGGATCTTACATTTACCATTCTTGAATTGCAAATCATAACCTATGTCAACCATCTGTCCAACACTTAAAAGGTCATGCTTCTAACCTTCAACATACAGAATATCATCAGTATTATGCTTACCATCAAAGGAAATAGAACCTCTACCACGGATCACACAGGCTTTGTCATCTCCAAATCTCACTATTCCACCATCATACCTTTCCATACTCACAAATTTGCTTTTATCACCGGTCATATGATGTGAACAACCACTATCAATCACCCATTCATCTTTTTCCTCAACTTTAGTAGCTAAAGCTTTCTCCTCAATAGTGCAGCTTGTGGAATCAACAGGCACCCGTCCATCTTCTTTAATGGAAAGAAACGCAACTTCGTCTCCTTCTGATTCTTCATCTATAACACCTTCATCAACAACATAATAGCAGTTCTTTTGATGCTTATACTTCCAATTAGACTTGTAAGGCTTATCATACTTCTCATATCTATCATTTTTGTCATGTTTATCAAATTTATCATGCCTATCATACTTAGTCATTCTCTTCAGGCACCTAGAAGCAAAATGTCCTACCTTATTACAAAAGAAACATTTCAAGGGCAATTTTCCATCATACTTACCAACATATCTCTTGTTACTGTAGTCACACTTCGGATCTCATCAATAGCAGCTACCTTTTGTTTATAAGCAGGAAGCAAAGATCTCAGCACCTTAGCAACAATTTCATCTTCTTCAAGGGTTCCACCGGCACATCTGATACCTAGGACAAGGTCATTCACCATAGCCATAAAGGTATTTATGTTCTCATCTTCTCCCATCTTCAATATCTCATATTTCCCTTTCAAACTCTGCAACTTAGTAACTTTCACTTGTTTATCTCCTTCATACAAGGTCTCAAGCTTCTCCCATATCTCATGTGCGGTTTGAAGTCCCATCACATTTGTCATCTTTGAATCAGTCAGGGCACTCAGCAATGCTTCCTTTTCTCTAATGTTATGTTCAGCTTCCTTGATCTCATCAACAGTAACTAGTCCATTCGGAGGAGCAGAATAGGTATTCTTTGTAATTTTCTAGTAATCTTCTCCAAGACATCTCAAGTGCACTTCCATCTGGTTATTCCATATAGCATAGTTAAACTCTCCTTCTTAAAGATAACACCTCCAGTTTCAGTTGCCATCTCGGATCTCCTCAAGCGATGAAGCTTCTTCCGGAGGATCTAGCTTTGATACCAATTGTTGGCAATAACAATGAAGGAAAACTGAGAGGGGGGGTGAATCAGAACAAACTTAACCACAAATACAAATCTGATAAACTGCAGTAGTAAAAAAGATAAGCAAATTGATAGAACAACACACAACGCCAAGATTTTGACGTGGAAAATCCGATTAAGGGAAAAATCACGATGGGAACCTACCCACAATAAGATGATACTCTGCAGTAGTATGTGTAAATATTACAATGGGGAATGCACATGCATTCAGGCACACTGCCTAGAGCTCACTGCTCAAAAGATGATAACTCGGAAGGCTACAACCCTCAGGGAAGTCTCACTGACTTACAACAAGATTTATACTACAATCTGGAAGGAATGAACTACAATAATAACATCTCCAAATGCATGATGACAGTTCCAGTTAAGCATAATTGTCTTCTCTACAACACCAATCTCTACTCAATCACAATGCCGAAAGATGATTCACTTGATCGCACATAGACCACTCTCTAATAATGCAGACACAACCTTGATACCTAAATTATATGACAATATCACCTATTTATACAATTCATCAACCTTGATAACAAGGTTGGCTAAACCCTCAACTCACAATTATAAAATTACATCACATGATACAAAGATCAACCATCGGACCAATATAATGACATACATGACATAACATGGATCTAAATCAAATCTCCAAATATGCAACACCACCGGAAATTACGCCAAGATCAACCGCAACACGCTACACCACCAGGAAAACCGCATAACACGAAGAACATCACCGGTTCAACAAAATCACCAAAAACTCACACAACGATCAATGTGAATCGTCAAAACGAATAGAACACAATTAGGAAACACCAGCAAGCATGTTAGAATCATCAGCAACAACTGCACCAACACCACTTATCAAATCTTCATCGATCAACATCTGAACTTCAAGAACACTCAAACAGCAACAACTGTCACGAAGAAAGATAACTTGTAGAGCACCAAATCATGAACCATCTGAAATGAAGATACACATGATCACCCCAAACAATCTCCCAAAAACTTAGCTCAAGATCTGATCACACTGGAATATACCTAAAGAAATATTGAACTCTGCAATGCTGCAGAACCGGATCATCAATCACCGGAGTAGGAATATGTTGACATCAATGACAACAACATATCCTAGCAGCAGCAATGTCCAACAGAACGTAGGCATAGAGAATTATATATACATCAATGGAACAAAGAATGTAGAAGAATTTATTAATAACATAGAATTGTCTGCTTACAATTGCAACCAAGGTTGTAACCTGCTTGAGACATTCGAATCTTCTACCATGCCAAATTCAATTTTCTTTCTGCACTTACTGTCTACTTCATCTTCTATAGACAACATAGCATGATTATTATATAAGAAATGTCCTTGTTTTGGGTAGTTGCCCATCCTCCAAGTCTGGAAAAATACTCAAAAAAAAAGTAGGCTTATTTTGTTGTGAGTTTCAGCAGTGGAAGGCTCATGAGAATTTTAATTTTCACACCTAAAACATTGAGTTGTCCAACTTGAGAGTTATCATCCAGTGAATCAAAGTCATTTCACATCACTGCACTGGGGAGTGCAAAATTGATTGATCTGTCTAATTTCAGTGGTGTCTACGTTGATTGATATCATTTAGATCATATCTTAGTTGATATAAATATAGATCATAGCATAGGTTTGGAGTAAAGAAAAATGGTGAGTAGGATATATGCATTATCCACCATCATGCACTGGATCCATATTATAAGATTTTATGTCAAATAGTTTGTTTGTCTTAGCTGTGAACCAAAAGTCAAATCATAGGGAAATTGAGTGTGATATCAAGTTGAATTCTTTGTAGCACTGCCCTTTGTGTGTGAAACCTTTTTTGGAAGCCCGTTTGGAGTTGTCTTTACCTAATCATCTTGAAGACTGTAGTGTCCTACCCTGTTCTGCACTAGATTTTTTGCACTTTCAAACTTCTTAGCTGATGCTCATTTCGTCAAACAATTTGCATGATATCTTGAGTGTATTGTTTTAGTTTGCATGTGCAAGGAAATGTTCTGGGGTATACTCAGACAGAGTGCTTTTACCAAGAATGTAAATAATGATTGAACAACAAATAATATTGCGACTTGAGCAACTTGAAAGGGACAAGGTTCTTTATTAATCAAAGTGATACGCAATAACAAAAAATATAATTTGCTGACCTCCCAAGCAGATTCTAAATGCTCAGAATTACTTTTTATAATCAGGTAATGAAGTTGCAGCAGTTCATATATACACAGCAGTAATTCTTGATGCACAAAGTAAGTCAGAATTATACAATTCTGGATAATTCTGGTTCACTGCCCTGTCCAAGAGTGTCTAGAAATCAGAATGAGCTGCTTCTCAACATACACAATATGCACCATTATCCTTGACAAGATCAGCAAGGCAACAATAGATCACGTGCAGCATTCAGAATATAGCAACAGCAGAGAAACAACAACAAGGTACAAGCTAATCAGATCTAGAATTACTCAATCTTGCTCAGAAAATTCATAACATCTTCCGGAAAACTCAGACTATTTTGTCCATGTCCAAGCTACAGCTGAGTCGATTCCCAAGGAATGGATTTAGCAAGGAACATTCCGAGCATGAGTGGCTAAGCAACGAACTCCCTTCTGTTATCGGGCCTACCTCAAGTTCTTAATTTCCATGCTCAGCAAGAAAACATTGAATCAACCCCTTGTGATTTGGCGTACAAGCTGAAAAGATATCCAAAACCACTACTCCCCTGTAACAGAGATTTCCTCCTCTTGTCGCCTAGTGAAACGCAGCTCCACAACTTGCATATACAAATTAATATACAAATCGTGCAGCATGACGATGTTCGGCTGATGGATAGTATGTAAGCCCTGGTTGTTTACCCTTTGTATTATTCCCTTAGTTACCCTCTGTCTAAAGTCTTGAGACCACATTCTATCAAATAGTTTTATACACCCTCGGTAGTATTACCCTTTACCCTTGAAGCTTTTGTTGTTGCTTGCATGACGATGACAGTGGTGGGCATGACATTTGATTTTGGACATAATTCAACGCTTCAATGTGTGATTAACATTTTCACCTAATACCCATCAGTTATTTTTGCCCCTTTGTAATATAGATCTATGGATAAAACACTTCAAATTTGGATGCCTTTTTTCTCTTAATATTTCAGTTTTTGCACGGTGTTTTGATTTTATTGAGAATGCATATTTTGGTTTGTCTTCACTGATGTTTATTCTAATGTTCTTGCATCAAAATGCTGGAAGGTAAATAAGGCTTGTTTTCTTGTTCTTTTAAATCCTTTCAACTTGAGTAAAGCACTTTGATGAAGTGAGATTCTAATGCAGACATAAGACGCAAGACCTGGCCAGAGTTCTCACCACCAGATTACTAACCTTCCTACAATGCCATGGATTCTGTCATGACATGAACCCCACGTATTGCAATTCTTCTGCTTTTCACATGTTGTAAAATAGCAACCCCACATGTTTAAACACAAAGTTGTTTCAAGCATTATGGGACTATCTTATTCAATTGCAAATTATTAGAGTCCAGTACCTAGTACTTGTGAACAAGAAGAGAAAAATCTTGTGGAAAATAGAGAGAAACTCCTGTCCTGATACACATCCAAATTTGCATGACATACAATAGTTGAAACTGCTAAATACAAGAAAATTCTTATGGACTATTTTTTGCTTGTTGCCTTGGTTTTTTCATGTTTTTAAAAGGGGTAAGTTACCCAAATATCAATTGGCAATGCACCTATATTGGCAGCATTCATGTATGCTGCACTTTGCAAAATGAATCCATCTGTCCAAATTTTAGCACGAAAATGTCAAACCCTAAACTCTTAAAGACTTCTAAAGACCTAACTGATGCAGAGAAGAGATGGGAAGTTCATTATGACCTGCTTTCAAGATCACAAGTAGCTGCTCTAGAAGCAAGCCATATTTCCAAAACTGCTAACTCAGTATTTGAATTCTCCGTGTTTTCAGGGCATTTGGGTTGATCTTCTCCATGTTTGAATTCTATATGAGTTGATTAATAATAGGAAGGGTGATTTTGTTTGGGTGAGCAGATATGAAATTGTTGAGGAAATGACTGTGCTAACTACACCTTTTATACATTCTGTCTTTTTTGTCTTTTTTTATTATAGAATTCCGTGTGTTCCATACTTTGTTGCCCATCAAAATATTTTGTAGGCTAAAAAATATAAATCACAAAATACTGTTTAAAAGTTTGTTACTTGAAATTATTCTGTGATTAAAAAATGTTAATTTGATATTATGGATTTAGAAAGCCTAAATGCTTATTATCATATATATTCTAACAAAATGTTTATTATAGAATTCTATTGGTGAACTACAATGGGATGGATGTTTTTTTATACTAGCAGTAAGCTGACATACAAGGTTATTGGGAGTTTGCTGGACTTCTTCTTTGCAGGTTCGTCTCCATTAAGATGTTGTTCAGTGGTTCACTGACCTCAGGATGAGCCATGGTTATATTGAGAGGGGGTGAATCAATATAACAATTTTTTTTACCAATTTAACTTTATCAATCACAATAGCATTATTCACTAACTTTCAACGCTCATGCACATAAGAACACAATAACACAATGTTTTACGTGGAAACCTAAATGAAACAAAACCACGACAAATCAATACTTTTATATAATTCTTCTTTTAAATGTTTGTAGGCACCAACCTACTAGAGGCACCAACCCACTAGAAACCCAAACTCCCACAACTGAACACTAACTCAGCAAGAGACTCCAATCTTTTATTTGATATGCACCAACCTATGAATTCTTTAATGGATGATACCATTCTCCCCACCTCACTCACAAATCTGATTACAAGATCTTGAATGATATATATCTTTCCTTTACAAATCTGATCCAAACTTATGTGTGCTTTTTTTTCTTCAAAAATCTGATCATAACTCAAATAATAATCTTCCTTCAACTCTTCTCACAATTCTGCCTGCAACCATTATTACAAATTTGCCATCAACTTTCTCACAAAACTTTTTCTTCAATATACTTCATGATGTTGCTCCAAAGTCATATTTATCTGCATGAAACCCTCTTCCAAAAAGTCTCCACGATTGGATTTATGGATTCTTCACAATATCCTCATATGATCTGCCATAAAACTCTTCGTAATCTCCTTCAAATAATCTTCTTATAATTCTCTTCATCTGCTGGTGTATATATATTATATTTAATTTTTCTTTTGTTCACAACACAACTCTTCCATCATTCAACCTCTATATATATAAAGAGGTAGGTCTTTTCACAAACGAGGAGTCCTTTGAAAGTTTATTAAGAATGTAACTTAAATCTACGCCCTTTTGTGTATTAATCATATCGCTGTTTCTAATGTTTATTGGTCGCTGCCCATCTCAAATGTAAATCATATTTATTCGGTCGATGATCAAGTGACTTAGCTTGCGCATTTCTCTCTGCCAGATCGTGATAACTTATGTCATGTTTCTTTTTACGTATTGATTGCTATTACTTAGCCATATTGTATGAAGTCGCTTTTTAAAATTTCCTAGCATATGAACTGATCAATGTCCTTGATTTGCTGTTATTATTACTGGCCATATGTAAAGTATTCACGTCTTCGTGACATCCATCTGATGAAGTATCGCATCTCAGTCTGTTGCTTTGTCCTGTCTATAGTGTCATTTTGTAGTATTGAGCTGCATATCAATGTCGTTGTGTAGCTTTACAATATATGACTTATTATCACTTATAGTAATCACTGTCACTTTTGTTCATTTAATCATTGTGCCTTTGCTTTATTGTCTTTTAGTTGGCTATGTCTAACCAATGTTTAAATCTTTATTTTAAACATTATCTTCTCTATCAATCTTTGTTCAACAATTGATGCAATTTGTCTTAGACATTCCTTTTGTAGCTGTACTTGGCTGCTCTCAGAACAAGTGGGTTGAAGGTCACTCTTCCAAGAATGGTTGTGTAACAGTTTGATAAAAGAGATCTTAAAGAGAGCTGGACAGCTTTTTGAACTAGTTATTTTTCATAGTTATGGTGGGAGATAGCCTAAGAGAGACATTTATGGTGTATTCAGAAAAACAAGGAATGGAATTAGGTATTGACCATTTCTTTAATAATATTTTGGTCAAGTGCATTGACCTAATACCATTGTAACAATTACAAATATGATGTTCAATAATGATAAAAATATATTAAAAGGTGCTAAAGGCTTGCCCCTTCTAAAGATCAAAGGGAATAACTAGTGGCCATGAGGTGTTTGTCTGACAACTTAAAGAATGGTCGAGAGGCCTAGGCCATTCTTTAAGCTATGCATCTCGTAAACTAACAAACAAACGAGCAGACAAAAAGAAAAAACCTGTCAAGCCCACAACACAAAACCTAGTCAAGGAGGGATAGAGGCACCCAAGCCTTGACAAGGAGGAGTTTGGGGGAGAGGGGAAGACTTCCCCTTTCGCCTACAACAAACCATAGTCCATGCGATATTGTCATTAGGACCATCAAGAGAGATATCATTTGGGAGGGATCTTGTAGGGTTACAATCAGTAGTGCTAGCCACGTGTTGCTGCAAAACAACAACAGTCTGTTGCAAAGGAACAACATCAGGAGCATAATTAACAAGAGTAGGGTGGAGCTGCGCAATAGGGGCAATAGGAGTTGAATCCTCAAGGATAGGAGTCACAATAGTGACATCAACCATAGCACCGGTAGCAACAAGAGGCTCCTCATCATCCTAAGAGGAGCTAACCAAATCAAAGTCATAAGCATAGATAGTGAAGTGATCAGTAGTAGAATCTTTCCACCAAGTAGTCGCACCTTTATGACTTGTCAATGGGTCATTCCACCTTTGCTCGCATCTTAGTCAATATCGACATCTCTTCGCCTCTTCCGGGGGATGTGGTTCTCATAGTGGGGGATAGGCCTTGGACACTACCATTGAATTTTGAGGGCCTCCCCTTTCGTTGTCGAAAATGCTTCTCTACGAGTCATAAAGGTGCTACTACTTGGTGGAAAGATTCGAAAGGTGAACCCAAACTAGTTGCACATTAAGTGGTTCAATAAGAGGGTTAAAAGAAGTTGTCTAGGGCTTAACAGTGAGAGAATGAACTCCCCAAGCCCACAACTTGTCCAAAACCAAATCCTAATCATTCGAAGATGTGAAAGAAGCAATGAAAAAGCCTTTAGCATAAGGAAAGAGCTCAATATTATGAGCAATCAAAGGCTTCCAGGAATCACTTACCCAGCGATGGAGATTTGGTAGCAAAGGCTAGAGTCCAAAGAATCTGCACACCAAGGCAAGGTGGTAGAACCCAATGTTATCCACAACATGCTTTCCACAAACCACCACAGAGGAGGACTTGGCACAAGGAAGCTGACGAACCCCCTGGAGGGTTGGGCAGTAGATCTGGCAACACGAGCAAAGATGCATTTACTAGCAAGAGGACTCATTGAGACTTTAGCACCCACAGTAGGGTCACCATTGGTAGCAGCATTACCAGATTGAGAGGCAGCCCCATGTGCTAAAGATTCAATAGCAATAATACCCACTTGAGGGGCATCTACATGAGGGGGAGGGCTCAAACTATCCATCGACAAGATAGGAGCACTACTGATAAGCGCAGAGGGACCCGAGTCACCCAACGTGAAGGGAAAAGTCCCTACGGCAAGAACATATGGGAGAGCAATAGGGCATGGGCATGCAGAACCATCGCTAGCCACTTTGCAGGTGGGAGTCTTTGCATTAGAACCAAAACGAGCATGCAAAGTCACTGCATTTGACACAACAGTGCCAATGGAAGCCACGCGAGGACCTACATCAACAGTATTAGCACCGAAAGGAGCATCCACAACCCCTTACCTGCCAACAGCCTATGCAGTAGATGCAGGGACAGTGGACGCAAAGGCAACAATGGAGAAGTTTGAACAAGGAAGAGTGGGAGGATTGTTGGAAGCCATATTGCCCATGTGATAAGGATAGATGCAATTGTTCTTAGAGGTATTGTTAAATGATAAGCTCATTAAGTTTTCTTAATGATGTAGTTTAAATTTTTGGAACCTCTAAGGTAGTCTCTTTATTTTGCCTTACTTTTGAGAATAAAAACATTTTCAACAATAGATAATTATGAAAGCATATATACAACACTCAATAACCAAAAGAAGTGTTTGCTTAGTAGTTCTATAAAATTGCGTACTATAGTTGTAGGATTGAAAAGTTGTTAGTAGTAACTTAAGCTAAAAATATTTTTTGATCCTTATTTCCTTTAAAGCTTGACTCTTCAATCCTACAAACTCCCTTTGATTACACATCTCACTAGAGATTCCAAACTCTCTCTCTCTCTCTCTCTCTCTCTCTCTCTCTCTCTCTCTCTCTCTCTCTCTCTCTCTCGTTTATATTAAGAGACAGTAAAATTAAAAACAAGGTAGGTAGTTTATCTCCCTCTCTCTAGTTTATATTTCCATTAGCGATCCCTCAACCATCAATGCTAATATTGAGAGACATCGTAAAATGTAAAGTAGGGTAGGTACTTTATCTTCCTCTCTAGTTTATATTTCCATTTGTCATCCATCTACCATCAATGCCAATATTGAGAGACATAGTAAAATGTAAAGTAGGTTAGGTACTTTATCTCCAAGCATTGTTTAAGACATACTAGCGAGATAAAACATGATTTACTTGTTACTCTATCTAAATATATTATTTGACTATGTCTTGTGTGACATATCATTTTGTTTACATGTGATGTTTGTATGTGCATGTCACATGGTTTAATGGGACATATGCATGAGTTAAGTCATTGTGTGTGCCTATGAATTTTGTAGGAGCTACCTTGTGCTTGTTTGGATGGACTTTTGCTAGTGGCAACAAGGGGATGTATGTTAAGATCCACCAAATCAAATGCTTAGTGAGTTGTAGAAATCTTGTTAATAGTCATGTGTTATATTTTGTTAGACATACACATTACTTGTCATAACCCTCTTACTTAGAATATTCAAATAAAAGGTTGGTATTGATTAATTATTTATTTGTAATAAAGTAAAAAACTAACTAATAATAACTCAAACAAACTCAAAATTAATAAATGAATTAAATTAAATAATGAACTTGATTAAATATAATAGTAGAATAATATATAAAAAAAACTAATTTTATTAAGAAACCAAATACACACATATATTCTTTAAATTATAGATGCAAGTAATTAATATTAAAATTTAAACAATAAGTAAATACTTATCTTATATTTATTTTAAAGTATATATTTTATTAAGCACATGGTGTAGGAGAAAAGGGGAAGGCCAAGACACTTTGGACAAGAAAATAGGAAAGTTATTATAACCATATTCTATGACAAGTGAAAGTTACAATATTATTTATTTGGAAGGAATAAATATTATTTTAGCAAATGCTATGACATGGGAGTTACAAATTAATTTTATGAGAGGAATATCTCTATTCACTGTATTTTTATGACAAGGGAGTTAGAAAATTCATTTTGGATAAAATGGAAGAAATAAATAAATTTGACAACACAGGTATTACAATTTTATTTTTTAGCATATCCTGAATTGGATAGATGAAACCCCATGTCACGTATGGACAAATGCCTAACTCGTATGGTTAGATGCCTACCTTGTATGGTTAGATGTCTATCTCAGTTGGATGGATGCCTATCCCATTTGGATAGGTGTACCCGAGTATGCAATTGAATCAAACACGATTAAATAAATAAATTAAAGAAAAATCAGTCGAAAATTTTGGGTCATTACATGTGGTATTAGAGCAGCTTACTACAAGTTGTGTAAATTAAAGTGTGGAATGTTTTGAACTATGAATTGATCTTTGTTAAACTTATTTTTATTGATGCATTTATTTTTTCTAACTCTTTTTATTTTATCCTCTTTTGAAACCAAGCTATTCACATAGTGTATGTTAATTATCTTTTAGATTTTGATATTAATTTTATTTATTTATTTATTTTTGATGAATTCTTTTAATATATACAAAGGTTTTTCCTTTATTTTATTTTGATCATTTGAATACCTTGGATTTAATGTTGCACTTGAACATATATATTTTATATTTTATTGTTGTAATTAAAAACACTTTTTGAAAATTTGGCTCATTATATGACTTATTGTTAAACCATTTTCTCCATTGATTGAAATTGAAGAGATTCTATTGTTGAACTAATTTTATTTATTATTTAATGTTGATATTGATATGATTTAAATTTTAATGTTGATATGTACATTGATATAGTTTGCTTCATATTATTTATATGATTACTTTATTTGACCTATTGTTGAAATGGATGGTATTTGATTTATTGTTCCAACAAGTATATATTTTATGACTTATTGATGGAAATCATAGACTTTAGATGCCTTATTTTGATACATATTATGATTTAATGTTGGAATGAATATATTTTTATGAATTGCTATTTGAATGGATAAACTTTTTACCTTATTGTTTAAATTCAATATATCTTTTATGCCTTACTATTAGAATGAATATATTTTAAGCTTTATGATATCTACTTGTGATTATTTTCATTGTGATTTTTACTTGGTGGTTTTGTATCCTTTCTATTGATGGGTTTTTTGAATGATTCAATTCATGTCGTATATTTTGGGTTATGAACAACCTAAAAGAATAAAAGATAACATATGTAAATGAACAAAAGAACTGATAAAGGTATTTAGTGAGTTTTATTTGGTGGACGATTACTAACTTTATAAGTGCATCGGGATGATGCACAATCTAAGGGGGGAGGATGTTTAGTGAGTTTTATTTGGTGGACGATTACTAACTTTATAAGTGCGTCGGGATGATGCACAATCTAAGGGTGGAGGATGTCATAACCCTCTTACTTTTGGGGGAAAGATTGCTATCAGAATTATTCAAAAGAAGTTGGAAGCGGGAGCATGGTTCAACAAAGATAGATTTAATCTTATAGTGAATCCAAGGTTTTATTCTTTTTGTTTGATCTTCTTGTAAAGCAAGTATTCTCGTTTTGTTAAAGTATGCATATTTATATCTTAAGTAAAATTTGAATGCATGTAGGTTTTAGAGTATGCATGTTTATATTTTGAATGCAAGTAAATTTCCTTTTGAATGCATGCTTTTTTGGGGGTATATTTGAGGAGAATTATTTGAATGCATTACATTGTTTGAGTTAAACCTAAATGCAAGTAAATTTTCTTTAGAACACATGCAATTTCTTAGGTATTGTGAAGAGGATTATTTGAATTCATTACATTTGAAAAATTAGGAGAAGATTGTTTAGATTTACTTGGGTAAATATTAAGTATTTATTGATATTAGAAATTCAATAAATAATATTATTAACTTAATTTTTTTTCATTTAATAAGGGTGGTTGCATGCACAACATTTTTTCATAATAATAAAGCTAGATTTGGTATAATGGTTTCATTTCAAGGGGAAAACATCTTTCGTGCTCTGCGAAAATGCAACGAAAAAACCAAGCAAATCCATCACAATTTCTGTTGCGGAAAGTACCAGACTTGGCCCAATACAAGTGGTTTTTTGAGCGAACCAAATATGCGCTCATGGTTTGCAATCCGGGGATAAGGGCTCCCCTGCCTTAGGAGCAGTCGGATTGGCAAGTGGTGAAACCTAGGAGGTCACGCAGGGCAGCTATGAAAAACTCTCTGAAGGTCGTGAATGGCAATGACCGATGCCATGGAAACACTAAGCCGACCATCTACAATAGGTTTTATCAGTTGTAGAATCTTGAGGAAGGTTTCATAAAACTAGCTCCCCGAGTTTGCTCTCACTCCAATAATATTAGAAGAAGTAATAATAATCACAGAAGATCGGTGGATATCCATCCTAGGGCTTTTGAGGGCAAGGGCAAGATAGTTGCGACACCTCCTAAACCCTTAGGGAACAAGCCGGTTATAAATAGGAACCCTAATTCAGATGTGGCAAATATTTTAGAGATTAATGATAACTTGGTTAAGAGGATTCAACAGTCATGTAAGGCTTTTGGGGTTTTCGCTAGATGGCAGGGACTTGAAATTCCGCCAGAAGTTATTGCAGACTGGTTTATGTCTTCCTTCACATGGATAGTAAGTATAGCTATCTTGAATGAAGGCTTTCTGTATATTGATTCTGGAAATTCAAGACATAAGGAAGAATTCCTAAAAGGTAAATCTCCAACTTTCAAAGGTTTTGATTTTAGTTTTTTAGACTCGCATTCGGATTTTAACCCTAACAATTTGAAATCTTTTAAAATAGATAGACCAGTTTTAATCCCTAACTACCAGTAGAATTAATGGACATCAAAATTATTAAGAAAATAGGTATTCACTTGGGTAAATTTGTTGAGCTTAGTGATAAGAATAGGAAATACTCAAATTGTGTAATGTTAATTAACATGGATATTAGAATTAAAACTTTAAAACCTATTGAAATTAAATCAGGGATGTCATCTTTCCTTATTTATCTCGAATTTTACAAAGGAGTTCTAGACTTAGACCCTGCTCCTGCATTGACCCCAGAATTCCCCTCTTCTCAATCTAGATCTAGCAAGATTCCTTGGGTAGACATTAGTTTCAATTTGGAGCTAGGAGGGTTTATGATTAGGGAAGTTTCTTTGTTGCCTAGGCAACCTGAGGAGATAGAAGATAGGGGAATTTATAGCAGACCAGAGCAGGGATGATCGGTTGATCCCCTCCTCTCCTTGCCCCTTTGAGGAATCTCTGTTGGAAAAGTCAGGCATGCCTGCTAATCCAATGACACCCTATGTCAAGAAGGGTGATCCTTCTCCAACTTTTAAAGATGGGATGGGTAGGGAGATGGAAGCTCTTCCTCTTTCCTCAGATCAGGCTACAAGATTGGATGATTGAAGCAACTTTAATGGTTCTCCCCATCTAAAGGAAGGGGACAATATTGAGGAAAGGGTTGATCAAGAGGAGGATCTTGCCCGCAAAGAGGAAGAGGTTAACAACATTATTATCTACGTGACTCAGTTACTGAGGAAATCATGGACAAATTATTGGATGAAATAATAGATAAGGACGAACTTAATCTTCAGAAAAAAATTGCTTAGTAAGGTAATTTTGGCCCTTTCTCCCCCCCTGTGGTCTCTGACACAGAGGAACTTCTTTTAGATTTAGATGACAAGGAAAATGAAACCTTAGGCATCGAACTCTGGGCAAATGATAAATCTACTCTAGATTGTGCCAAATCTTGCAAAAAGAGAGGTAGGAAATCCTTATCAGAGCTAAGAGCCAATAATGGTACAACGAAAGGTTAGGTTAAACTCACGGACATGTTTCATGTGGGGAAGGGGAAGGTCCTTCCCAAGGCACCATGAAAGTTGTGTCATGGAATGTTAGGGGTTTAAATGCCCCTAACAAACAGAGGTTAGTCAAGCAATGCCTATCCTCTTTCAGTCCAGAATTAGCTCTGTTATAGGAGACTAAATTAGGGAACGGAGATTTAGTCTCTTTTGGCAAGCAATTAGGCTTTAGATAGATGACAAGGGGCGCAGCCAATGGGGCCTCTGGAGGACCTGCTATAATCTGGGATCCACGCAATATCCTTTTTTCATTTATGGAATCTCACAATAATTGGATGAGTGAGAGGGTAACTAGCCTAAAAAATAATCTAGATTTTGTCATTATTAACGTGTATGGGCCTATCCTTAATGAGGATTAAAAAAGAGTATGGGAGGAAATTGAGAATTTCACAAATACCCTTAATCAGATATGTATCTTAGGTGGGGACTTCAATGCAATTTTGCATCAGCTTGAGAAGCGAGGAGGCTTAGGTATAAATTTTCATGCTTCTCTTGACTTTGCAGATTGGATCCATCATAGTGGCATGAGTGAGATTATTATTGTTAAGGAATCCTTTACCTGGAACAATCGTAGGTTAGGGTTTAGTAACATTGCAGAGAAACTAGATAGATTCTTTGTTTTGGGAAGTCTCATCAACTTTCCCTATACCTTGGATGCCTCTATTCTACCTTTCTCAAGATCGGATCACTTTCCTATTCAACTTGACATTCAAGGCGAGGTTGGTCCAAAACAATGCCCTTTTAAATTCGAGAATATGTGGTTGAAAGATGATAACATCCTTGAGATTCTAAAGGAGTGGTGGAATGCGCCAATGTCTCCGGGTCTGGGATCTTTAAGATTGTTAACAAACTTAAGATTATTAAGCAAAAGCTCATTCATTGGAATAAAGAACACCTTCGCAATATTTTTTACAATAAAGCCCAAGTGGAATCTGAGTTGGTAGAAGTTAATGAGAAAGTGTTGAGACATGAGATGGATGAGACTCTGTTTCTCAGAGAAAACAAACTCCTTGTCGATCATGAATCAATTCTTGCCAAAGAAGAAGTCTTCTGGAAACATAAATTTAGAGAGACATGGCTGGAAGAGGGTGATAAGAACACCAAATTCTTCCATAATAGTGTGAGGATGAGAAGAGTTATAAATCATATCTCCAAGATTAAGTTAAGTGATGGCTCTGAGGTGGCTAATCCTAAATCCATTGCGACAGAAGTTGTAGACTTCTTTTTTCTTATCTTCAATTCTAATTGGAGCCCTCATGGCTCTATCCAGGACAAGTTTATCAAGTGTATCCCAAAGCTTTTGAGTAAGGACCAAACTGATTCTCTTACTGCTAAATTTTCTTTAGCAGAAGTAGAAGAAGCTCTTATGCAGATGAGCCCAGATAAATCCCCTGGGCCGGATGGCTTTCCGACTAGTTTCTTTCAAAAATGTTGGCCCTTCTTAGGTGAGGAAGTAATGATAGCTCTGGAAGGAATGAGGAACTCAGGGAATATTCTCAAAGAAATTAACAATACTTTTTTGGCCTTATCCCTAAAAAAGGGTAAACCTAAGCATTTTGATGAGTTTTGACCCATTGTCTTGTGCAATACTATCTATAATTTTTTTTCTAAAACTCTAGCTAATAGGCTTCAAAAACTCCTTCCCCTGCTGATTAGTGAGGAACAAACGAGTTTTGTTCTTGGAAGATCTATTTATGATGGGGTTATTATAGCTCAGGGGGCTATCCACTCTGTCTAGAAGAATGGCAATCCCAGTATGCTCTTAAAGCTTGACATTAGGAAAGCATATGATAAGGTGAATTGGAGATTTCTATGCAAATGCTTAGAAGCTTTTGGATTCCCCCCTGTCTGGATTAATCTGATTTTTGAATGTATCTCTATGCCTAAATTCTCAGTACTAGTTAATGGCACTCCTGAAGGATTTTTTAGTTCCTCTAGGGGTTTGAGGCAAGGAGATCCTCTATCCCCTTTTCTCTTCATTATTATGGCTGAAGCCTTGGGGAGATCGATTTCTAGGGCCAAGGAGAATAGTTAGGTGTCAGGTATTAGAATCACTAGCAATCGTGACCCTATAACGCATTAGCAATGTGTGGATGACACTATGTTATATGGGCTTAGCAATCTAGGTGAGGCTCGAGATTTTAAGAAAATCTTGGACTCTTACTCTATGGCTTCAGGTCAGGAAATCAATCCGGCTAAATCGGAAGTCTTCTTTTTTAACACTAAGTTAAGTATACAAAAAGACATTTGTGGTATTCTGAATTTCAATCTAGGAAGCCTTCCTTGTAAGTATCTAGGCTTGCCTTTGGATAAGGGCTCTGGGTCATCTAATCTGCGAGATGGAGTAGTAGAAAAGATTAAAAGTAGGGTACCAACCTAGAAGGGTAAGGGGCTATCCTCTGCAGGTAGAGCTACTCTGTTCAAATCGGTTATGGCTACTATGCCTATCTACCAACTTTCATGTTTCAACTTGCCCCAGTCCAAAAAGGAAATACTAAACAGACATCTAAGATCTTTCTTTTGGCAAGGGGCGGAAGAGAAAAAACGAATCTCCATAATGGCTTGGGACAAGATTTGTAGGCCTAAGTCGGCGGGGGGTATTGGGATTAAGGACATTAAGGTCCAGAGTAGGGTGTTAGGGGCCAAATTAGTATGGAGAATGTTCAGATCTCCTCATCTTAAGTGAGCCCAAATCCTCTACCATAAATATCTTCGTGGTAGGGATCATATGAGTCTCTTCAGGGACTCCTCCCCTCTGAGAGGCTCGCGTATATGGAACTTTATGCTGGACTGTAGGAAAATCATCTTAGACAAATTATCATGGAATCTGGGAAAAGGGGATAAAGCCCTCCTTCTAGTCAGACTCTTGGGGAGGTTTTCCAGTCCTTCAACAAAATGTTAACTTGAAATCATCTAGAGAAGTGCTTGAATCTGTGTGGGGTAGGAATGTCAAGGACTACATCATGCCTTTTGAGGGGGACATCCCTTTTGGGGAGAAATTGTTGCTTGAAGACATCCTTAAGAATAGGCTAGTTACCTTCAACTTAGGGTCAGATTCGCTTGTCTGGGATGGGTCAAAATCAGGAGAATGTACCTCAAAAGATGGTTACAATCTCCTCTTGAGTCAACAACTTTCCTCTTCCACCTTTGTCCCTGTAGCCTTGTGTTGGGACTGTGTTGGGACAAGATGTGTCTACCAAAGGCAGGATTGTTCTCATGGTTAGCCCTCCAGAATAAGATTTCAATAGCAGATAGATTCAGAAAGATGGGCTATGCAGGCCCTAGTAGATGTCCCTTGTGTGAAGAGGTTGAAGAAGACAAAGACCACATCCTTCTAAATTGCAATTATGCCTCTAAGTGTTGGATGTGGTTGTGCAACAAATTTGGGTGGTCCTCTGCCTTTCCCAATACCATCCTTGGGATGTTTTAGGCATGGCCAATCCTTTTTAAGAATTCCCTTTATGGGGGACTTTGGAACCTTGCCCCATCTTTGGTTATCTGGGAACTCTGGAAGGAACGCAATAGGAGGCTCTTTAAGGAGCAGAGGATGGAGTGGACTCTTTTGGTGAATAAAATAGAAGCCTCAATAGTGGAGACTTTAAATAGTAGAACCTCTAAATTTCCTAGTAATCTCTCAGAGATGACCTACTGGGATGAGAAGATGAGGGGGAGGTGGTTTGGTTTGAGGATCCCTCCCTTTATTGGAATTGGCAACCTTAACAATCAGGAATTGAGAAAGCCTGCAAGTGGCGAGCCCCTAAAAAGGGCTAGTTTAAACTAAACTTTGATGGTGCTTCCCATGGTAATCCAGGTCCTGTAGGCATTGGATGTTGTCTGCATGATGAGGGTGGGAGGGAATTGGCCAGGGTAGCAAAACCCATAGGGTTTGAATCCAACAACAAGGCTGAAATCTTAGCCCTAATTGAAGGTCTCCTTCTTTGTCAAAATAAAGGTATCTGCAAACTGGCCATTGAAGGAGACTTGACCATTATTATTAATGGCCTTAGGAAAGGTTCTCTGACTGATTGGAAGCTGAATGCGCTCTTATCTAGAGTTCTTGGTCTCCTTAAAGATTTCAAGAAAACGACCTTCAACCATATATACAGAGAAGGAAACTCCAGAGCGGATGAATTAGCTAATGCTGGAGCTGATGGACAGATCATTAGTTAGGAGGGGCTAACCCCAGATCAAAGAATTTATTTTTTGGCTCTCTGGTCTTTAGACAAGAAGCTTAATTTCTTCTTAAGATCATCTCTTAGAGCCTCTCGATATTTTATACTAATAGGAATAAGAGATTACAGTGCTTCAAGAGTCAACTTTATTTCTATAAACTCCAAAGCGGATTTAGCTAATGATGGAGCTGATGGGCAGTTCATTAGTTAGGAGGGGCTATCCCGGGATTGAAGATTTTAGTAAGCTTGTCTCTGAGCTCTCAATTTTTATATTCTGGCTCTTTAGTCTTTTAGTGGAAAGCTTAATTTCATTCATCTTCTAGAGATCATCTCTAAAGGGCCTTATAAGATTTTATTTCTATTAATATACATATGTATATATGGATATGCATGTATACAATTATTGAGCTCTCAATTTTTATATTCTGGCTCTTTGGTCTTTTAGTGGAAAGCTTAATTTCATTCATCTTCTAGAGATCATCTCTAAAGGGCCTTATAAGATTTTATTTCTATTAATATACATATGTATATATGGATATGCATATATATATAGACATGCATGTATACAATTTTATATATATGTGTGTGTGTGTGTGTGTGTGTGTGTGTGTGTGTACACACACACACACACATATATATCCATGCATGGATGTATATGTATTAATATTCATATAGATATAGTGTATACTAATAGGAATAAGAGGTTATGGTGTTTTAAGAGTTAGCTTTATCTACATTATTATTCTATTTTTAGCATCGATTTAGCTCATATTAACCTATGGCTTTTTAGCCATTTTTCAGAGGTAGTCGATTCCTTTTACGGGATATTTCTTGTCAAAAACTTCCCTCGATTAGTACCTCCAGGATGGAATTCTTATGATGTTGATGTGACTCCCTTTCTACGTTTTGCAAGCAATTGCTTAATAGTTCATTCGTATAAAGGTGGCGGTAATAATTACTGTGATCGTGGAGATTGCTTTCATGATATCTTGACCCTCCGATCTCTGCCACCCATCAATATCTATTGTCCCTCTATGGTAAGATGAGTTGTATTTCTCAATACATTTAACTCTAGCTTTATTTAAGTTTGTTTTATCTGGGTTTTGGCTTATAAGTTTTTTCAAATAGTTCTGATGGATACGCCGCTATGACTAATAAGGCTCAAGTGGCAAACGACTTTCGTAGGAGAAGTTAAGGAGGAGATATTGAAAGGCATCCTGGTCCATCAAGGAGGAGATATTGAAAGGCATCCTGGTCCATCTAAACCCTCTGATCATCAAGGCGGTTCTGAAAACCCTTGGGAATGACTATATTATGAATGAAGACCACACTAGAGCCAATTCAGACATTGTTGCAATGTTCTTGGCAGTGGCTATGCATTTTGAGAATGACAGGAATGTGATTATGAAACTATGTAAAAGGGTCTTTAAGAAGGAACTGCTTGGTGAACTGGAGAGGGTGGTGGTCAATATCAACGAATAGCTCACTGCTATGAAGCCTCATGACCATGATATTCTCATCAGGATGAATAATCCGGTGCCGAGATACCCAATTCTGTCAATATAGGACCTAATAACATATGAAGCCTACAACCCCATCAGGCGGAGGAATCTCTTCTTCCTTATGTGGCTACTACAGGCTAAGAAGTTGATGTGCAATAGATGGTTTGCTAACTATCTGGAAGCTGAGAATATTGAAGCGGTTCCAGACGATGTGGCAATTCCTCCTTCCCCTACTTCCCCCCCTGCCAATTTACCAACCAACTCTAGAGAAAAGGCCCCACAGGAGCAGGTTGGGAGAGGTCGGGCTGGTTAGAGGGGCTCATCTTTGTTTCAAGCCTCTCACCTCCTTTAGTCTCTTAAGTGCTTATAGTTTTATTTTGTCTTAGACTAGTTAATACTTTTCTCAAACATATGACTGTTAAGGCAGTTATTTCGCTTGAAACTATAGTTTTGCTTATTTTCCTTTAGTTGGGTTGTTCCTTTGAAAGTCGGACTTAGTTTTTTGAACATAGCTGTGATAAAGATTATAGTTTTTTTCTTGCAATAATTTTCTTATCCTAGATAAATTGATGGCCTTGATGTTTGATAGCTAATTTTTGCTCATTCTAAGCTTTTAACAAGTTGATAAATTTAAATTTAAATTGATTTTGTATTATATATATACATATATATCTGTGTGTGTGTGTGTGTGTGTGTGTGTGTGTGTGTGTGTGTGTGTTTGTTCAAGAAGAGATTGTCGTTGCTTTCTTTCGAATAGTTATTGAATGATTCAGTAAGGTGATTGTCCTTATTTGCTATTGTAAGCTTCTACGGTGATTATGAGAGCTTCTTCCTTTTAATCGATGTTGGGTCTTTAGCTTTGTATGACATGAGCTTTTATTCTTAACATCTCCTATAGTCTCTGAGGATGTTGCATATTCATTATGAAGGTTTGGCACTACTAGTTGTGAGGTTTTTCTAGGCTAACTTCTCGTTAAGTGCTTGTTGTAGGATTAGGCTAGTGATTTTTATGCAAGTTTGGTCATGATTAGCCTTGCAGAGCCCTCCCATTTTTAGGCTAAAGAAACTCTTCCAAAACTTCTAGATTTCTAGAATGATATCTCTCAGTCATATAGCCCTAACTGGATGGACGAGATTTCCTAGGGGCCATTGTATCGGTGCCCACACTGAATGGAGCTTGTAATCATTTTCTTTAATTGATTAAAAATTTCAAGCTTCAGCCTTTTACCGATTAAAAAAAATTAAAAAAATAATAAAGCTAGATTTATTGTAGAAAATAATTAAATAGAAACATTTATAATTTAAATGTTAAAAATATCAATATTTAGTTGAAAGTGATAAAAGAGTTGATTTTTTCTAAATTGAGAATTAATAGTATATTATAATAGAAATTGAAAAAAAAAAGAAAAAGATATAATATTATATATATAAATTAAAAATTTGATATAAAAGCATATTGCATTGTTAAAAGGAATATAAAGTAAATTTTAGATTCTATTTTTTAAATTTAATAGTTTACCATTTATGATTTTAAATGAGAAAACTATTATACATATATAATAATATGAGTGATTTTATAAAGTTTAAAAGATTGTCTTTAAAATAAATAAATATAATTTATGAATACAAGATGAAGTATTGATTTTATTTTCATTGAAAGCTTTGAAGGTGGAAAACGAATTCTATTGGATTAATTATGCTACATGTAACAACTTGAAAGATAGATTGATCAAATTAATTTATATATTTAAAATAATGTTAATAAGTAAATATTGGGGATAGATGTTATACTCCAAGTAAATAATTTTAGACATATTATTTTATAAATAGTCCATCAAATAAAGGATATAATGGAATTTATGATGTTAACTTCTTAGAAACTTATTATAATTAATATATCACTATGATGATTAGATAAATGCTTAATTCTTCCATAAGAAAATTAGTTTATTTTATTTGTTAAGTATACTTATTCTTAAAATGATTTTAAAAATTAGACTATATCCAAGCATAATTGAGCTTAGCTTTGAAAATTAGTTCTATTTAGTCCAAAGTATTTTAATTATATTAATTTTCATTTCAAACACTTGTCATCAATTTCATACACCCGATCTTTTGATTCAATAGTAGTTAATTTTCCCCTCTAAGCAGTTAGTATTAATAATTTCATTTTAACACTAGATTCATTTCTAAAAAAAATATTATTGTCCTTTCAAAAGTGTATTTGAGTATTATCCAAGATAATTAGATAAACTATCCATATATTTCAAACTATTAGGCAATTACTTTGGGAATGAGTTTTATTCTTCAAACGAATAATATTGAGCTATTCATGCTATTTGAAAGTGTTTTAAGGATGTGTGACATAAAAGGAAGGAGATCATCTATTTTCATAAGCTTTTTATGGTTAAACTATTTTAGTCTTATAGTGTTCGCAATAGTAGTTAAATTTATATAAGACTGGTTTAATTTACTTAAAATGATTGGACAATTTTGTTAGAATAAATAATATTTATCTCTCTAAGAAACAAGTTATTATTGGAATTAATTAAATCTCTTGAGTAATTCAAGCTTAGTCGAACTAATCCAAGTAGTTGATTCATTTAAAGAAAATAGTATCGATTAAATTTAAATAAACCTTCAAGTATTTAGCAATAATCTTCAAAGGTAGTAGATTATTAATAGTTGGGTTCCTTCAGCACAATTCTTTGTTAGGCTTGTTTTAAAGTCTTATCTCAACTAAGTAGTGTTATTTATAGTAATTAGATTCATTTCAAATTTTAGTATTAAATAGATTTTATTTCAAGGAACTACTACTCTACAACTATAGTTTTTCTTTCAAAATATTTAGTATCTTACAAGTATTATATTTACTACTAAAGATTCATTCTTGGTGCAATTAGTACCTTTCAAGCATTTAGACTCATTTCCTTTTTGAAGCAAATGGTACTATGGATTTTAAGTTCAAGTTCCATTATTTTATTGCTTTCATTGCAAGCAAAATTAATTTATTTCTTTATAATTTTGCAAAGGATTTAGCATTAGTCTAAGAGAAACTAGAAATAGATTGATTAAAAATTATTTTTTAGGAGCCTTATTAATATTTACATTGGTTAACTAGCAAGTGTTTAGACTCTTTTCTAATCTTATTTTCAAACATTGTGGTTATTTTGAAGCTTATTGTTACAATAGTTTTTCCCCTTCAAATAAGGGTCATTTGGAAGTAAATTCCAAGGGGCGGGTAATCCCCCTTGGATCGATAATCTAAAAAGATAAATTTTAAAATGAATTTACATCCGCTAAGTTAAACCTTAGAAAACCTCATTAGGGTTTGGTTGTGTGTGATATTTTGAAATTTATTTATTTTGATGAAAATTGAGCAAATGATAATAGGTCAAGGGAGGCATATATAATAGGAAATGGGACTTTGTTATTTTAGGCCACAAGCAGAAGGCTACCTTGAGCCTTTATGCTAAAGAACTGCCATGTGGGTAACAACTGCAGAGAAACTGTTTGGGACATTGACCCTAGAAAGGGTTGTGTACCCACCAAACAGTTTACATTAAACCATAGTTAGAAACCAAAACTACATATTTTACACCTTGATCCTGTACCGAAACGTGTATGGGGATTAAGATTTGGTTAAGAGTGAGTAGCTGGTTTTTTGAGCTATTTAGTCCCTCATTCAAAGGGTGTAGATAATATAAATGAAAGATTAAAATTAATTCATTGCATACTCAGAAGGAATCCCATATGGATTCGCTTGACTTCCTGAGGCTTTAGGCCAAATTCCGAGGCAGAACTCAAGCTTGTTTATATAATTATTTTTATATACTCCTAAGGACGGCGACCTCAGTGCACTCTTAGTAGGGGAGTGTAGTCTTTAGAGAGTGACTCGGGACTCAGATGGTCCCAAGAGTCTAAAGTCTCTGGCCAGAGCATTTCCTATTCTTATGAATAGATGCCTACTCTGTTTGGGTAGATGCCTATCCCGAATTGGATAGATGAAACCTCTTGTCTCGTATGGATGGATGCCTATCCCGGTTGGATGGATGTTTATCCCGTTTGGATAGATGTACCTGAGTATGCAATTGAATCAAACATAATTAAATAAATAAATTAAAAAAAAAAGTCAAAAATTTTGGGTTAAGTTAAGTGGGTCATTACATTACTTGGTGATGACGATGAGCAATATGTGATGCTTGTATTGTTAATGCAACCAACAAAATATAACTTGGATGAATTAGATATCAAAAATTATAGATTCATTAATCAATCAAGATCTCATTTACTAAATGATAATATGTTATCTATAGTAAATGTGGGAGAAATATAAATAATGTAAGAAATATATTGTCAAAATGGACAATCAATAATTAAAAATACATGTTGATATTTTAGCGAATAGTTCCCTCCCTTATAGAGCAATGAAAATTGCCACATGGAATGTTAGGGGATTGAATGTCCCTAACAAAACATGTATGGCCAAGTGCCAAATTAATAAACTATTGGTCAATATTAGTATATTGCAATAAAAAATTGTCTTTAGATTTTAATATCTTTTTGAGCTACTACACAATGAGAAATGATTATGTGTGTATGCAATTGGGATAATAGGGGTTTTGGGAATATTTTAGAAACCCATTTGAGTATTTTATGGATTTAATCCTCTTTTCATCAAATTGGATGCTCCTTGAGGCAAGGGATGTGGATCTCATGAATGTAATCCAAAAGCATGGGGCCTATACATGGACTGATAAGCATGGAAGGTTTATTTACTAAAACTCTTGATTGATTCTTATTTGCCATCAATTGGTCACAACCCCCTCAATTTTTTAGATACCCAATTTCAAGCTCTAATC
This sequence comes from Cryptomeria japonica, assembly GCF_030272615.1. Taxonomy (NCBI): domain Eukaryota; kingdom Viridiplantae; phylum Streptophyta; class Pinopsida; order Cupressales; family Cupressaceae; genus Cryptomeria; species Cryptomeria japonica. Next base: position 676,263,696 of record NC_081411.1, read on the forward strand.
ATTTTCTTTTATTGAAAAAATGTTTTACATCAAAATAAAGCTCAATTTTGGAATAAAAAATCTTTCAAATATGTTTTTAAGGAGAAGATTATAATACAAAAGGAACTAAAATAATTAAATCAAAATTTTATTTCCTCTTGTATCTTTAATTGGATTGCATATAAAAAAAATATTCAATGTCTCAACAAGCATAAATTTTATCTAGAGAAGAGATTTTCTAGAAATCCAAATTTAGAGAAACATGGTTGGTTGCGGTAGATTTAAACACAAAAGGATTCCACAATACTCCAAAAGTTAGGAGAAGCCAAATAGAATCAACGACATTTCATAAATTGACAATCATCATCTAACAAAATGTGAATGTATCCATCTTGACTTCACTTCCGAATCAAAGTCATTTTGTATCACACAACATTTGGGAATAGGAGACTGGTCGATTTGTCTAATTTCTTTGATGTCTTCTATGTTGATTGATGTCGTTTAGATCATGTCTTAGTTAATATGAATATAGATCACATAACATAGGTTTCGAGTAAAGAAAAATGGTGATAGGTATATAGGCATTATCCACCATTGTGGATTGAATCTATATTAAAAGAATTTATTTCAAATATTTTGCTTATCTTATCTATTCACTAAAGTCAATTCTTAGGGAAATTGAGTGTGGTATCGAGTTGAATTCTTTGTAACATTGTCCTTTGTGTGAGAAGCCTTTTGTGGAAAATCTTTGGAGTCGTCTTTACCTAATCTGTAGTACCCTTGCCCTAATCAAATTTTTAAACCCGATTTGATCTTGGTTGACTTTTTAAGTGGCTTTCTTGGATGGTTGATTTACCATGTTGTAATGTTATAGTTAGGTATTATGCTTAATAGTAAATGTTGATTTCGCATCAATTCTTATGTAAGATTAGTTATTCTTCTAATTCATGTTATTAACCCAGGGCTAACACTTTCATTGAATATATATGTATGCATGTGTGGTTTATTGTTGCAGGAGATTGCAAGTACAGTACCGCGTAGGTACGAGGTTTCATCGCCACCTGGCTTCACAGGTCTGAGTGTACCTTTTTGGTCCATAGGAGGTGGTTTAGGTGGTTGTAAGACCTCACGTTTTACCCTAATCGTGCTCAAGTGAGCGTCGTCAGTTGTCCGTCATTTTTCCCTTTGGTTGGGTATGCGGGTCGTGTATTTGTTTGGTTTTCTTGAGTTGCGTGTTGTGCGTTTGGTAAAAAAAATTGATTATTAAATCTCAAGTATTTAATTAGATTAAATGTCTTTTTATGCATTCGTAAATTAAAGGGACTAAATTAAATAGGACCCCTTTATGTGATTAATCAATTATTAGATTGCTAAATTCATATTTGTAGCAAGTTGGTTAAATGGTTATTTTTAAATGATGAATTAATTAAGTATATGCATTTTGAAAAGAAAGGTTAAATAGTATTGGAAAATTAATATCTTACCCTCATTGTCATTTTGGAAAACAAAAATGTTAGTTTTAATTTGTTTGAGAAAATCAATTTTGGCAAGAAAAGCAATTTTTGCATATTAAATTTATTGGGAAATTATTTTCATTTGGGTAGAAAATAATTTCAACCTAAAAAATGGACTTTTGGTCAAAACTTTCCTTTTAACCTAGGTTTTCAGAAAATTTTTAGGGAGTTGTTTTTGGAATAGAAAATGGTTGGGCATTTTTGGTTGGAAGAAATTCTTGAGCTTGCAGGTTAGGCCTCTTCATCAAATCACTTCCAGGATTGCATATGGAGGTAGGATTATTGTTAATCTCCTTTGTTGTAAAGAAATTACTGATTTGTTTTTGAAGAAATATGTGTCTGTTTGTTGAAAAATCATTCAGATTTGTGGAATAAGGAAGAGTAGTAGTTAAATTTCAAATTTGAATCCTCCTCGCTTTCATTTCCAACCTCCAGATCAATTCTTGTTTGTTCAAATTGATTTTTATACTGAAAATGGGTGTGGCTGTTCTCAGTAGGTTTTGTTAAGAAATTTCATTTTGAATCTCTTATTTTAGTTCATAAATTGTGAAATTAGTTTGTGTCTGGCAAAATTGGTTGGATGAACATGTGTAGTTGGTTCCATTTGCCCAAATATGGAATTTTGTTGGTGAAATTTTCCCAGTTTTAGCTTTCTGGGACTGGTTATTTAAAAAAATAGTATATGCAAATCATTGGTAATCTGGAAATTTAATTCTCATAATTTTTGTCTCAGTCTAAGACTGTGCAGTAAATTGGGGGTTTTCTAATTTAAAAAAAAATAATAATAATAAAAAAATATATGTTAACCCCCCTTGCGTGGCAACGCTACCGCTTGGTAGCGTGCTACCAAAGGTATCAACCACCGCCATAACCCTTCCTTTTTCAGTGTATAATTGGACCACCGTATAAATTGGTTCGTTGTTCTATAACAGCATGGTTATTAATTTATGCTTTCGTTTCTTTTTTTAAATATAGCTCGTTAAAAGTAAAATAATATATATGTTTTTGGTAAATTCTAGAAAGTGAAATAATATATATATATATATATATATATATATATATATATATATATATATATATATATATATTTTTATATTTATATATTTATATATATATATATATATATTTATATTTATATTTATATTTATTTATTTATTTATTTTTATTTTTTTGAAAAATCTTAGGAAATGAAATAATATATGTTATCTGAGAATTTTTAGAAAGGAAATAATATAGTATTTGAATATTGGAGAAAGAAATATTATATTATTTGTTAATTCTTGGAAATTAAACAATCTATTAGTTGGAAATTTTTTAAATTAAATAATATGTTAAATGGGGAATTGGAAGATGGATAGATATAGTTAGAAATTTGATGACAATTTCTCTTAATGAAATATGGATATTAGGTGAGAAAATACATTTATTAATGTTTTGTTTTTATGTATTGGAATATAGGCACGATCATATAATTGCAATTTTGGTATTGAAATTATTATGTAATGGTGATTTTGTTCAAATATTGTATTTGGAAATGTAGATCAATTAGAAAACTTGATCGATTTGAATTTTTAGCAATATGGAAAAATGATTTTCATTAAAGATCTATGTCAATGAGTGTTTAAATTTTTGTATTCGCATCTGATTAAAGAATGGCAAGTCCTTGATTGTGAGTGTTGAATATTGTCATATGGTTATTTTGTATCTCGTTATGTCTTTGATCTCGAGTATTGACTGTTTTCATGTGATGTTTTGTATCTGGTCATGTCCTTAAATGCGAGTGTTGGATGTTTTTATGTGGTTGACTATAGCTGGTCATGTCTCTAGTCAGAGAATCGTCAGTCAGTACACCTAATGTGAGGACTCGTTTGACCAAGTGGGTATTCCTACCGTATTGAACTTTGTAAACTAGCCCTTGTGTATACCTTGGTTTTAGGAGTTTCATTTGATTGCAGTTCAGTGTCATATGCGAAAGTGGCTTTCGAGTGGGGGTCGCGCCCAAAGTGGTAGCAAGGTAACCCATCGAAAGTGTCTAAATAAGTGATGACTTAATAGTTTGTTTGGAACTTTAGTAGATAAAAACATTAAGTAAAATAATTGTGCCTCACACATGGGATGAGTTCTAGTATAGACTCAGAATGCAATGAGAAGGCCTGGAATGGCAAACCGACAATCTTGTCTTCACGAAAGGATGTGTTGGGTCCACATGACTTGGATGGGTCGGAGGTTTGGGAAAGGTTACTAGGGTAACCTAGTGGATGGGGTTGGGACCTATGGAGACCTGTCAAGGTAACCATACCAAGCTATGTGATGACACTCGTCGCTTATGTTCACTAGTGTGCAGTTTGTGCTGTCTTGCTAGGAGCACTATTGCAGAGTCATATTTGGTTGTTTATGCCTTTGAGAGTACCTAGTATTCATGTTAGACCATGGGTTTCTTATGATGGGTTGCGAGGACTTAGTGTTACGGGTGCTCCAGTTGTACTTTTGTATTTGCTTCTTATCATGTTTCAGATGGATCTTTTTCCTTCTTCTGGGATCATTCATGTATCTTTTGACCGGTGTGGTCATATGTATTATTTGTATGTATGCCTTATTGGCAGGTTGTAATGGATGTGAACCTTATGTATTCTTCACCCTATTATTTATTAGAGGGGTCTTGCAGTTGAACAGACCCAAAGATGTAGCCCATTAGGGGTGAACTCCAATATCAATTTGGTGTTATGTGGTGTTTGTGTTCATCTAGTTCCTTTTTATTTTGCATGTATGGATGGCATTATGGTTCAAATGTATAATGTAGATTAGATGATATTAATCTTAAATGTATGCATGAAGTTATTAAATGCAGTAATATCATGAAGAATGTAGGTTAGCATAATGGAAAATATTCATTAGCTTTTAATGCTATTAAAGTATGTATGGAAATTAGATGCATGACATATGTTTTAATTTAAGGTTGGATGTAATGTATGGTTAAATTGCAATGGATGAACTTAATCATGTTACCCATATTTTAACCTATTGAACGAATTTAACCATTGTTTAAGTATAATCATGTCATTAAGTTAATCAACTTAATTGGATTAATTAGCGTGAGTTGAGTTAGTGTTGAACCAAGTAATCATGTTGGGAAACCCTTTAGGTGTTAGTTAAGTCTTTTGTTATGTAATTTGAACTTAATGTTATCTCAATATATCATTATTTTGTTTTAACTTTTTTAAAAAAAATATTTGCACTCCATTCTTGTGTTTTAGTGTTATCCCTTCAGGGTTTCCTGGCAGGGTATTACATTTGGTATTAGAACAAATGTTGCAAACATTGGAATCTCTGGTGTCGCTTGTGCCCTTAGTTGGTGTGAGGTGTATAGACCTTATGTTGTATGCTTGTCCTACTATTGTATGCATGTGATTGAGGCATGGGATCTTGAAGATCTTCCGGATTTGTGTTCAGGTCTTTTGCATATTCTTTCGAGCAAATCCTAATTGTGTGTAACATGTGTGTTCACACCTTGCTTTCACCTTCTTGATGTTGGTGCTTTTGAGTGATTACATGTGCTTTGTTTTCTTATTAGACATCGTGGTCTATGATTACTCTTATTGCAGAGAGAGTCGTATGTTCCTCCCTTTTTTATTGTTGTACTCTTTAGACTAACCCATTGGGTTGGTCAATGCTTGTCTTTAATTTGGAAGTATGAAATGTGCTTGTATTATGATTATGATCTGGCTTAGGGTTGTAAACTTGAAGGACTTGTATGATAGATGTTGAGTGCTTAGGATGTAGCGAATTGAATGTATATCATCCTCCCTCCTCTTTCTCTCTAGAAATTAAAATGTTTGTTATATGTGTATTTATCACTTGTGTAAGTTTTCTAATTGCGAGAGAATGGTTGTGACTTCTTGAACCCTTGTGTGAGCCTAATGATTTTGCTATGCATTTAGATAATAAGGGGGCTATGGGTTGAAAAGATCATGATGTTATTGGGAGGAAATTGTATGTTTTTCATAAAGGAATTCACCATGCGTGTTGTAGGAGTAACATAATGGAATTTCTATCTTAGGTAATGTGTGATTTTGCACGAATAGCTGATATGTGAAATTGCCTTGTTTTTAATAAGATGTGTAAAAAGGGAGCATGTTATAGTGGCTAGGAGTGTAATTATGTGTGTTCATGAAAGATTTCATTATGTGTTTCATAATACCGACTAAATTGAGGACCTATTTGAGCAATGTTATCTTGAACTTGCTTTTGGATATATATAATTGACATAGTATGAATAGAAGGTGCAAATGAAAACCATGTATGATGTGCATGCATAAATATGTATTATTTAGTTGATAGCTCCTCTTTCACCTTCTTAGTGTACTTTGATTTTCGATGAAAGGTTGCAGAAAATGATATATGTTGTATTAAAATTAATAGTAGTAAGTGTTTACAAGAGGTCTTGCATAGACAAAAAGATTGTCTGTCTCGATTTTATTTTTTTTGAAAAGTTAGGACATTCAGTTGCAACCATAGTATTTGGAAATGTCATGATAGGCCAATTGGCATTCTTCTAAAATGGTAGTGAAATGAAAACCGTACAATTAAGATGATTGGCATATATAGAGAAAATTTAAGCATGTTGTGTGATCTTGTTGATTTTGTGCATATGTATGAAATGGGTTGACTATCAAACTCTCTTTCCATTCTCCCTACCTAGTTATAAGATTGTTAGAAATGCTACTAAAGAATGCGTTGATTTAAATAGAATGTATATAAAGCATTTGAAATTGAATTTTTGCATTTTGGCTTCATATTGAAAGATGGAAGTCCTAAGCTTCGGAAAGAAAATTTGCATGCTTAGTAATGTGAATATGAATACTAAGTGGAATTAGTGAAAGATATAGGAATTACGTTACTTTCCTATTTAATTTCAATTGTAAAGAATTACAGCACTTGTATCTAGAAATAAATTTCATTCAGTTATTCAATGTGGGAAAACATAATTAAGAACTTCCTTGAGTAGATGATAGTGTTACTGAAGAGTACTCCCCATAAATGTGAATAAGCCAGTACTGGTGCTTTTGTTGTGTATTGTGAGAAACCAGTGCTTTCTATATGTGCCAATGGGATGGTGAAGTAATCAAACATGGAGGATATGTTTACTTATGAGTATGGGGAAACCATACTGTTTATGTGATGTTGTTTATTTGTTACCCTACTAAGTGTCAACCTGCAGGTTGTTGGTAATTCATTATGTGGACGGGTAGTATCATAATTCATCATTCCTTGAATATTATAGATCGGCGTACGAGTAATGTCGACATGAAGCAACTTTAGCTTCTCTATTTTGAGGAAAAATATAGTTATATAATGAAACTATATTAAAGGTGTAGTTAATACTTTCCCTTTTGATGAACCAATTTATAAGGTTTATGTGTGTCAACCTATTCCCTTCTTTTATTTGAGCATATTGATGGGAGTTCTTGAGCATAGTGATGGTGTATCTTGAAGGATCTTTTGCCTTGTCTTCATGAAAGGTATGTTATTTCCACATGAGTTGCTAGTTGGTAGGCATTGGTAGACATGTGGGTGGACCTTAGCCATGTATACCTCTGGCTTACGACGAGTATCCTGAGAGGTACATCACTATGCGAGGTGTGACCTGTGATTTTTTTTTTGTGAGATACACTACCATGCGGGATATGACTATTGTGTGCCTTCTCTACTTGGAGTATTGCCATGCCATGCTGAGACACGATGCGGGATGTAGTAGGCATTACCATGCAGCCTACCGGCTTGTTTCAAGTAGATCCATGCTGCATGACGATGTGATGCTGGGTGATGTCGAGGTGCACACTGCCATGCCATGTGGATGTGTGACTAGGTCGCACCACATGATTATCTACTACGATAGCTAGATGATTGTTCTCTCCTTCCTTGTTGGTGGCTAGATTCTAGTCACATAGTGATGTTATGTGAAATTATGATATTCTTATTTATTTCTTATGTGGACCAGCAATTTATTATTTATTTGACTTTGAAGGTTTAGCCACAATCTTGTGATCTTTTGCTTACTTGATTTAGTGTTGCAATTTTGGATATTTCTTTCCTTACTGTTGGAATTGGTGATTTATTATCTTTATTCATATGTATTTTGGTGGCTAAACTGGTTTATCCTTATTGTTTTCGTATGCTGGTCCTGTGTTGAAATGTGAATTCCTCTCCAAGGACGTATGAGACAGTCTTGGTTGAGTGTATACGAGGAAGCAGACGTAGGGAACCTTGAGGATGGGGGTATGTGAGGTTGTGATGCAACTAGGATCCACTACCTACCTATGTGTGGTGACTATCTCTTGGAGGCTAACCACTTTACTCAGCAAGGGATGGTCACGAGGGTCTTATATGGAAGGTATCACCGCTATGTGTGTGCCCTAGCACCATCAAGCCCTTAAGTGAGATGTTGGATATTTATGATCTTGTTATTTTATTCTTAGATTAGGCATAGAGATGTTGATCGTGGATGTTATCTATAATCGAGCATTAGACATGCTCACATGTGGCCTTTTGAGTTGTACATTCCAGTTATGTGGATGGATATTTATGTGTAAACATGGACTAAAATGTGTTATTTGGTCACTATGGTATGGGGCATAGTCTTTAGAAAGGTTTGTATATGTCTGGCAAGTGTAATTAATTGTGTTATATATGTTGCTCTTATTTCATGAAAGTTAACTTGATTATAGAAGTTGGAATTTGAAGCTATTTCTATGTGATAATATGTTAGGAAGAGGATGGAACAATAAAAAAAAATTGATCATGATGGCATGTTTTCTTGTTGTATTTAGTAGATGAGTGTTGTAATTGTTGTTTACCTCAATTAATGCATTAATTTGGTTTGATGAAAGGAAGAAAATTCTTGTTTCGCCGCTATGATTATAGCTAGTTCCTAGAATGTTATAAAATGTATGAATTTGGATGTATCTTAATAATGGATAATGACATTCGTAAAGGATTTAGCAGTAATGTTTCATTTATCTGTGAAAAGATTCATATGTGCAATTTAATATTTGTTAAATAAGTTTCAGGACTAATGTGTGCTGCATGTTTTCCTTCTAGCCTTATGACTTCCAAGAGTAAGTTGGAACCTAGGGGGAGGATGTAGTACCCCTGCCCTAATCAAAATTTTAAACCCGATTTGACTTTGGTTGACTTTTTAAGTGGCTTTCTTGGTTGGTTGATTTACCATGTTGTAATGTTATAGTCAGGTATTATGCTTAATGTGTGTACCTGTAAATGTTGACTTCGCATCGATTCTTATGTAAGATTAGTTGTTCTTCTGATTCATGTTATTAACCCTGGGCTAACACTTTCATTGAATATATATGTATGCATGTGTGGTTTATTGTTGCAGGAGATTGCAAGTACAGTACCGCGTAGGTATGAGGTTTCGTCGCCATCTGGCTTCGCAGGTATGAGTGTACCTTTTTGGTCCATAGGAAGTGGTTTAGATGGGCATAAGACCCCACGTTTTACCCTAGTCGTGCTCAAGTGAGCGTCGCCAGTCGTTCGTCAGTTTTCCCTTTGGTTGGGTATGCGGGTCGTGTATATGTTTGGTTTTTTTGAGTTGTGTGTTGTGTTTGGTAAAAAAAATTGATTATTAAATCCCAAGTATATAATCAGATTAAATGTGTTTTTATGCATTCGTAAATTAAAGGGACTAAATTAAATAGGACCCATTTGTGTGATTAATCAGTTATTAGATTGCTAAATTCATATTTGTAGCAAGTTGGTTAAATGGTTATTTTTAAATGATGAATTAATTAAGTATATGCATTTTGAAAGGAAAGGTTAAATAGTATTGGAAAATTAATATCTTACCCTCATTGTCATTTTGGAAAACAAAAATGTTAGTTTTAATTTGTTTGAGAAAATCAATTTTGGCAAGAAAAGCAATTTTTGCATATTAAATTTATTGGGAAATGATTTTCATTTGGGTGGAAAATAATTTCAACCTAAAAAATGGACTTTTGGTCAAAAATTTGCTTTTAACCTAGGTTTTCAGAAAATTTTTAGGGAGTTGTTTTTGGAATGGAAAATGGTTGGGCATTTTTTGTTGGAAGAAATTCTTGAGCTTGCAAGTTGGGGCAATAAATAATAAAAAAAAAAGTATATATGTTAACCCACCCCCCCCCCCCCCCCCCCCGCCACGTGGCAAGGTATACCCCACCATGTGGAGTAGTAGCTTCTGCTACCATAGGGTAGCAGCGCTACCGCTTGGTAGCAATGCTACCATTTGGTAGCGAGGTAGCAACCATCGCCATAACCCTTCCTTTTTCGGTGTATAATTTGGACCACCGTATAAATTGGTTCGCTATTCTATAATAGTGTAGTTATTAATTTATGTATTCGTTTCATTTTTTTAATATAGCTCGTTAAAAGTAACATAATATATATGTTTTGGTAAATTCTAGAAAGTAAAATTATATATATATATATATATATATTGGAAAATCTTAGGAAACGAAATAATATATGTTATCTGAGAATTTCTAGAAAGGAAATAATATAGTATTTGAATATTGGAAAAATAAATATTATATTATTTGTTAATTCTTGGAAATTAAACAATCTATCAGTTGGAAATTTTTGAAATTAAATAATATGTTAATTGGGGAATTGGAAGATGGATAGATATAGTTAAAAATTTGATGACAGTTTCTCTTAATGAAATATGGATATTAGATGAGAAAATACATTTATTAATGTTTAGTTTTTATGTATTGGAATATAGGCACGATCATATAATTGCAATTTTGGTATTGAAACTATTATGTAATGGTGATTTTCTTCAAATATTGTATTTGGAAATTTAGGTCAATTAGAAAACTTGATCAATTTGTATTTTTAGCGATATGGAAAAATGATTTTCATTACAGATCTATGTCAATGAGTGTTTAAATTTCTGTATTCGCACCTGATTAAAGAATGGCAAGTCCTTGATTGTGAGTGTTGGATATTTTCATATGGTTAATTTGTATCTAGTTATGTCCTTGATCTCGAGTATTGATTGTTTTCGTGTGATTGTTTTGTATGTGGTCATGTCCTTAAATGCGAGTGTTGGATGTTGTTATATGGTTGATTGTAGTTGGTCATGTCTCTAGTCAGAGAATCGTCAATCAGTATACCTCATGTGAGGACTGATTTGGTCAAGTGGGTATTCCTACCGTATTGAACTCCGTAAACTAGTCCTTGTGTATACCTTGGTTTTAGAAGTTTCATTTGATTGCAGTTTAGTTTAATATGGGAGAGTGGCTTTCAAGTGGGGGTCGTGCCCAAAGTGGTAGTAGGGTAACCCATCGAAAATGTGTCTAAATAAGTGCTAACTTAATAATTTATTTGAAAGTTTAGTAGATAAAAATACTAAGTAAGATAATTGTGCCTCGCGCATGGGATGAGTGCTAGTATAGACTCAGAATGCAGTGAGAAGGCCTAAAATGGCAAACCAACAACCTTGTCTTCACGAAAGGATGTGTTGGGTCTACATGAGACTTGGATGGGCTAGAGGTTCGGGAAAGGTTGCCAGGGTAACCCAGTGGATGGGGTCGAGACCTATGGAGACCTGCCAGGGTAACCATACCAAGCTATATGATGACACTCGTCCCTTATGTTCACACGTGTGCAATTTGTGTTGTTTTTCTAGGAGCACTATTGTGGAGTCATATTTGGTTGTTTATGCCTTTGAGAGTACCTGATATTCATGTTAGACCATGGGTTGCTTATGATGGGTTGCGAGGACTTAGTGTCATGGGTGCTTCAGTTGTACTTTTGTATTTGCTTCTTATCATGTTTCAGATGGATCTGTTTCCTTCTTCTAGGATTATTCATGTATCTTTTGATTGGCATGGTCATATGTATTATTTATATGTACGCCTTATTGGTAGGTTGTAATGGATGTGAACCTTATGTATTCTTCACTCTATTATTTATTAGAGGGGTCTTGTAGTTGAGTAGACCCAGTGATGTAGCCCATTAAGGGTGAACTCCGATATCAATTTGGTGTTATGTGGTGTTTGTGTTCATCTAGTTCCTTTTTATTTTGCATGTATGGATGGCATTATGGTTAAAATGTATAATGTGGATTAGATGGTATTAATCTTAAATGTATGCATGAAGTTATTAAATGTAGTAATATGGATCATGAAGAATGTAGGTTAGCATAATGGAAAGTATTCATTAGATTTTAATGCTATTAAAGTATGTATGGAAATTAGATGCATGGGATATATTTTAATTTAAGGTTGGATGTAATGTATGATTAAATTGCAATGGATGAACTTAATCATGTTACCCATATTTTAACTACTGAATGAATTTAACCATTGTTTAAGTATAATTATGTCATTAAGTTAATCAACTTAATTGGATTAATTAGCGTGAGTTGAGTTAGTGTTGAACCAAGTAATCACGTTGGGAAACCCTTTAGGTGTTAGTTAAGTCTTCCGTTGTGTAATCTGAACTTAATGTTAGCTCAATATATCATTATTCTGTTTTAACTTTTAAAAAAATAATATTTGCACTCTATTCTTGTGTTTTAGTGTTATCCCTTTGGGGTTTCCTGGTGGGGCATTACATAATCATCTTGAACTCTTTGGAGAAAGTAACAACGAACACACATTTATGTAACAAAAAAAATACAGAGATATCAACTAAGTATGACAATCATAGATTCCTAGAAATACTAAAAGACCATGTAGGTTATGCTAAACTAGTTATATAGTGTTATAGATCTTTACAAAAGGGGGACACAATTACATAAATTTGCATTTTTTTAAAAAGAGTTTTTAGATTTATACTATTTGTTGTATATATTATTAACCAATATAAAGTAATAATCGTCTTTTTAATAACATCAATAATTTCTTCTACCACAAATTGAGTTTGTCTAATTAAGAGTTTAACATTGGAAATTTGATTAGATTCACTTACTAGTTTACTATCATCCCAAACAACGTTGATGCTCTCTTTAAAATTCTTACTCTTTAACAATTTTAAGAGGAAACTAGATCCTTTATTTGTTTTTTTTAACCATTCCATCTTGGATCAAACCCTAAGGCCTTCAACTCTATATGTATAGAATTTTCTTGATTGAAGGGATCAATTTGAAGCTTAGATTGAACAGAGCATAGTTCTTGTAGTTTACCCTTTTTTCTCCTATTACCAATAGATTTATTTTTCCCCATAATTTGAAATAGACATATCCATCTATTTACATTAAGATTCAACCTATCAATGACAACTTCCCTTTTTAATAGAGTTGTGGTGATCTTTTTAGTGTGAACATGACAAAATTGTTGTAATCTTTGTTTGAAATTAAGCTTGACTTTACTATTCCTCTTGATATCATTAGGATACTTCTTATAGTGGAGAAATATATTACACTCAATAGGCTAGTGGTCAAAAAGAGTGCATGGGTGGACTTGGACATAATTTCCTTGATCAACTGATCAAGACTAAAGAATTCACTATTTGCATAAAACATTGTCCAGCATATAGTTAATTATTTTAGGGTATATTATTTATAATCACACCATTAGAGTAGTAGATACTTATGTTTTCTCTTTTATGACCTTTAAGGGGGTCCAAAAGCTTGAGACTTTTTTCATCCCGATCCAAAAAACAAAACTTCTCATTACCTTTCCAACCCATCTCCATTCCAACAATTTTGTCTTCAATACTTTCAATCATGTTGAAATATCCTCCTTGAATATATGAGATATTAAGGAGGCTACATAACCAATTCCATAGATTTATTGTGGTGCAGTCACGATGGGGGGTCCTTAAAGAGAATAGTCTGGACTATGCAACAAGAGTTACACAATAGAAACAACTCAAAGTGATGGAGGTAATGAAGAAACAAACTATATTAAATCGTGAAAATCAGTTACAAATTATCGGCAACATGCGAGCTCCAAGATTCGGCTCACAAGCCTGAATACAAAACATGTGTGCTATGCAACATTCAACTCAAGAAAGAATGTGAGCCAACTTTGGACCTCCTAACCTACAGATCTATCTCCTATCTTCAAAAACTTTATTCTAAATGCTTAGTTACATTGATTTATATGATCAAGGATGATCCACTTCAGCCCAAGGTGAAACAATCCCTGATGAACAAGATGAAACATGTAAAACAACATGGTCGACCTCTGCCAAAGAGATCCATCCAAAAAATTGATAAGATGAAGTGCAGACCTAAGGGAAGGTCGGCCACATGCCAAGGAACGTTGGAAATAATGAATTGAAGCTCTGCAAGCTATGGAAATGATCCGCAAGATTCACCAATAGCAAAATAGGTCTAAGTGGTTCCGGTGTTCTCAACCAGAAAATAGTCTCAAATTTCAGAAGCAATAACTTATCGGGAAAAGATCCAAACGTCCCACAAACTTAGGATAAGTCAAATGAACATGTCCAAAATCAAAATATAGCTCCGCAAGATCTGGTGAGAAAATAAAAAAGAAACAAAGAATGAAATGTTGAACTACAAAACGGGAACAAACTAAAAGAATTTTTTTGGGGTTGTTGCAAGGTTGCCAAGAACCAGGGATGCTTCTGCATCAGATATCTAGGTTGTTGAAAAATTGAGTCCCTCACTTTGTTGGGCTTAGAGTAAAGCCAAGGTGGTCTACCTCTTCTTGAGAAATCTAGTATGAATCTTCAACTGGTTTGTCCTTCCACTTCTGTATTGGCTGCTTTGGGTGCTATGCACAACCCTATTATCTGAAATGTCTTCAATTTGATCTGGTATTTGTTGAGGTATCTTCTTCTTCAAGTCTTCTATATTGCACTCACTGAATTGTGTCTCATGATACTGATGTAGATCTATACTATTGAATATAGGTGAAATACCCAAACTATCTGGTAACTCCACTTCATATGCATTTCTAGAACTGAATTTCCTCAAGATCTTACAAGGTCCAAAATTTCTCATCTTCATCTTGTTATAAGTTCCAACTGGAAATCTCTATTTTCTCAGATACACCATCACTTCATCCAATACTTCAAATTCCTTATGTCTTCTCTTCTCATCCACTCTCTCCTTATACTTATTGTTCATGTCCTCCAGATGTTGTTTAACCTGTATATGTACTGTCTTCATATGCTCTACAAATGCTTTTGCTTCTACACTCCTCTTGTCTTCATTACTAATGTCTCTCAATTCTGATATGCCTCTAGGGTGTACTCTGATAGCAATCTCAAAAGGTGTTCTTCGGGTACTCTTGTTCACTGAATTATTGTAGGCAATTTTTGCTTGTGCAAGAATCAAATCCCAACTTCTAGTTTTCTCTCCCACTAAGAATCTCAGCAAATTTCCCAAGCTCCTATTCACTACCTCTATTTGTCCATCAGCCTGTGGGTGAAAAGTAGAACGAAACTTTAAATCTGTCTTCATCTTCTTCCAGAGTGTTCTCCAAAAATATCCAACAAACTTAGTGTCTCTGTCTGAAACTATGCTCTTAAGTAATCCATGCAATCTTTCCACTTCTTTGAAGAATTGGTCTGTAACATGTACTACACCTGTTGTCTTTTTACAAGGTATGAAATGCGCCATTTTTGAGAATCTATCCACCACCACAAATATAGAATCATTTCCTCTCTGTGTTTTAAGCAATGCAAGTATAAAATCCATGCTTATGTCCTCCCAAGGTCTCCTTGGAACTATCAAAGGCTTATACAATCCCACATTCTCACTACTACCTTTTCCAAGTTGACAAATCCTACATCTCTACACAAACTTCCTAACATCATTATGAATCTGAGGCCAAAAGTAATTCTCATTCACCAATGATACTGTCTTATCAACTTCAAAGTGTCTGGCTAATCCTCCACTATGCTTCTCCTTTATTAGACTTTCTCTCATATAGCTTCTAGGTATGCACAGCTAAACTCCTCTAAACAACATCTCATCATGAATGAAATACTGCCATTGACGCTTTTGAGAGGTATATCAATCCTCTCATCCTTCGACACTTTTTAGAGGTTTTCACTGTTGGATACACCCTTTCTTTTTACTTTTTCATGATCTAATACTGTCATTGCATGGTTTCCACCATTAGATCTATTGTTTGTTTTATTCATTTTATGAATAAGAGACTTGGCACTCCCTTGATTGTGAGCTTTGTATTCGAATTCACTAGTGGAACTTGTTTCAAGATTTACCAAACTAGAGGTAGTGAACAATATCATCATCATTTGGAAATATGGCTATATTAGGAGGTTATTTTTTTCCCTAATCAATGAGTTCTGGGTGTACCAAGAGTAGGTAATTGTTTGGTTGGTCAAGGTCGAAAGCTATAATGGTCATGATAGAAACATTATCATGGGGCTTAACAGCAAAGTCAAGATCTATGATGTTACTCTCCTCAAGATTGTCTGTCTCACTCGATATCTAATCATCCTCACTAGAGTCATCATCAATATGTTGTGATCCAAATTCAAATGGTCGAGATCTTGATCTTTGTCCCTCATAGAGTATAGGTGCATATGTTTGTACCACATTAATACCTTTATCTTCACAGGACCATTCAGAAGGTGAATCCCATTCCCTTTCATTTGAGTCTATTTCAGAACTAGCTTGCAATCTATGGATTTGTTCATAAAGATTTTGAGTGGCTTTTTCTTTTATATCTTCTAAGTATCCCAGTCTTGTCATGTCCCTTTTATTAGAAGAAGTAGGTTGTATTAGTTCTCCAATGTCTTCTTTTCATTTGCCAATAGGACCTTTTCCATCATATCCCATCCTTGGCATGATCTTGAATTTGTTATCATATTGATTTGTTGGTAATCTGATATTTAAGGCCTCTTTGTTAGATTCATCTTCATCTTTGTAAAGCCATTGTAGGACGTCTTTGTCATCATTTTAATCAACTAGAGTACGTTCTTTTACAAATGAACTGTCAAAAATCTTGATTGGCTGTGAAGATTGTTATTTGGATGTTGATGGTTGTCCATATGATCTTGGAGAAATTGGTAGGTTTGAGAGACATAATGAATGCTCAAAGGACTACTCTCCAATCCCTTTGTCTTTCAATTGAATCTTTTTCTCAAAACTCTTTGATAACGAAGTGGATAAACTTCAATTACTTGAGGAACTAGAAGCAAGAGCCTTCTTGTTATGTGGTACAATAAAATCTTGGACTAGTTTGAGATTCATGCAATATTGAAAGGGATTGGAGTCTGCTAAAATTGTAATTTCCTATCCCTTGCAGGGAAACTTCAAACATTGATGATATGTTGATGGTACTGCTTACATTTCATGAATCCAATGTCTACCCATGAATATGTTGTAGGTTAAATCTATAGCTACGACTTGACAGATTGTATCCTTTTGGATTGGTCCCACTCTAATTAGTAACACCACTAGTCCTTCAGAAGATATTTCTTCATCATCATAGGCCTTTATGGTGATTTTTTAATTTTGGATTTATTGCATTTTCTAAAAATCCTAATGCACGAATGAGAGGTAAGGTACATACATTTAAACCGGATCCTCCATCTATTAGAACACATTTAACTTGGTGCTTATAGATTAGGACCTCAATATGAAGCAGAGCATTATGTGGATGACTCAAGGATATACCATCTTTCTCGAAAAATGATAGATAGTGAGGTGTGGTTAAATGTCCAACCATGGCTTGGAATTGCATGGCTTGGAATTGAGTGGTATATAAATTGGTAGGTAGGGTGGTATCCAATAGAGCCTTCTCTAGAATTTATTTGTGTGTAGGTGACATTTTCAGAAGCTCTAATGTGGATATATGTGTTGGAGTCTTTTGTAATTGATCCACTATGCTATAATTATTTGGAGAAGGAGAGGTTTCGGATGTAGTACCTTTCAAAATGACTTTAGCTTGGCCTCTTATAGTCACATTTACAAGGGGTTTTCTATTTTTTCTTTGATTTTGATAACATTTACTTGTCAATTAGATGTTGAAAGGTGGTTAATCACATTGTCATAGACATAGTTTACCTTGGCCACTTTGTTGTTTGATGAAGAACATTCTTCTTTTTCATAATTTGGAAGAGGATCTTTAAAAGCTCCATGTGTATCATGTGTATTATGTCCCTCAACAGTTATATCACCTTTATCTATCAAATATTGTACCAAATGTTTTAATCTTTGACAATCATTTGTTCTATGCCCCTTACTTCTATGATAATCACAATAGTGTGCGTCATTGCACCATGATGGTTTGACTCTTGGTTCAAAATCCTATGTATCAGGCAATGTTATGAGATTATTTGCAAGGAGTTCTTTAAAAGATGATTCAAGTGATTTTTCCAAAGGTGTGAATTTCCTTCGTGGTGGATTCGGGGTGGTTTTGGTCGATTGTTCCCTTGATTGTTCATGGGTGTGGTACCTAATAGATTTAGGATGGGTTGTTTTGGTTTCACATTGTGTGCATCAACCACACCATCATTAACAATGTTTTTGTTCCTTGTCCAGAATTTTGATTTATCATTGTTGTTAGGAAGATTAGAGGAATTTTCCCCTTCTTTGTAAATGTTTATTTCCCCTTTCTTCCCCTAATTTTCATCAATTTTGATTCCATTTTTAATGAATTTGTTAAAATCAGGTGGGCATTGCAATTCAAGTGCATATCTCATCTCATCATTTAGGTTGTGCATAAAAATATCCATCTTCTCTTGTTCTGGTATGCGTCGTGGATATTTGGTAGGTAATTGTCTCCATCTCTACAAGAAATTGAGGAGGCTCTCCACTTTTCTATTTAGTATTGCATAAATGAAGCATGGTCACTTCATGTTAAATGTTGTATGAGTAGTGAGTAACAAATTTATCTACTAATTTTGTAAATGATTTGATACCAAGAGTAAGTTTTGAGAACCATTCCATGGCTTGTCCTCCTAGACATGTGATACCTCCATGCTTGTTGTAGAAATTTTTTTAACATGATCTTGTGGATTTGTTTTGCCTCTATACTTGTCATACTTGGGGATTTCAAAGTTAGGAGGAAATGGAATCATTTATAAGCTCCTAACAAAAGGGTATGGGCATATGTCCTCCAATGAGTATGTTTTTGTTGTTCCTGTTTGCATGTCAAGCATTTGTTGTTGAAGGGCTTGAATTTATTGAGTCAGTGCATCTAACAACTTGTTTTCTTTATTCCTTGAGTCGCCATCCTTTTTCTTTGGATCCTCTTTCAATTTGGCTACATTGAAATCAACAGGTAGTTTAACACCTTGATGTGCCAACATGAGGAAGTACTTTTCTTTGTTAGATTGTAGAACCTTCTCCATGAATTTATGAATTTTAGGATCTTGTTGAGCTTCTTGGATCAATTCATTAATTATCTCCTATACCTCCACGTCTTGATATTTGTGAAGAGGATTCTCTTCTCTGCCTTCCTTGGTTGGTTGTGTTTCTCTTTCCTTCTCTTTGATTTTTTTCTTCTGGGATATGGTCAATACAAGCATACAAGTGATTTAATTATGAATCTCTACAAAAAATTTATTGCAAATACTTGTTTGTATCAAGTTTACAAAGTTGAAATAGGAAATTGTGATGTTTCCCTATTGATATGACTATGTCTGTCAAGATATGAATGAAGTTTCCTGATTTAGGATGATAGATCCTTATTTTGAAACTTGGTTGATTTGACTAAGTTGAGTGGATAAACAAAGTATTTGGTTTATATGTTTTGAAATGAGTAATTGTGTCACTTGTTAAAATTTGGTATGTTTTGCTCAGAGAATAATTTTGTAATGATATGATCCAAAAGAGGATTGAAAAGGGTATCTGAAGCAAGTTTTGAATTTTGTGTACAGAATGTCAGGAAATGTCTTTTGTATCAAATGCACCAGAGTATATGCGCTAATAGAATTTGTAAATGTGCCACAGGATTTGTCAAATGAGCTAAAGAAGGGATCACATGCACTAGAACAGAGGTCAAATGCACTACAATAGAGATCATATGTGCTACAATATTGGTCAAATGCATTATAAGATGAGTCAAATGTGTTAGAACAAAGTTTTAATGCGCTATTGAAATGATTAAATGCACTAATCTGCTATTTTTCTGAGAGTTTTCTAGATAATTTCAAATTTTTTGGAGAGTTTTCTAATTTTTGGTCTTTTAGCAAGATGATTTTATGATTTCTGATGAAACACAACAAGTATACATGAACATCGGTGTGTCTTTCACTATTCTAAGCATTAAGTGTATGTTCTAGGATCTTTTCAAATCCCATTCATTTCTATAGGTTTTGCACAATTGAAGATGCATCAATCAGACTGTCTTATTCTCAAGGGTCATCATAATATCACAGCTCACAACCTGGAATCTCTATTGGATCAAACAACCTTGTCACATCCTAGGGTGCACCCATTTTTTTCCCTTTTTCTAGAAGTTGATCCAAAGAGAATTTCTCCTCAATTGGATCATTCTCTTGGGAGCCTTATGGTGAGTATCTTGGGGTCAAATTCTTCCCCACCCTTGCACTGTGATATTACAATTTTGGCTATTGATTATTACAATTTTTGGCTACTAATTTGGCTAGATTATATGCTTATGGTTTGTAGTAAGGATTTCCATTCAGTGTGTCAATGATAAACTCCCTCAAGAGGCCTCCCAACCTTTAGAACAAAGGCTTTACACATCGCAAGGATACTGGGGGAGGGATACCAATTAACACTACCATTGGAGGTGATTTTCATCACCACCACATTTGATTGTAGTGGGTTGGAATAAATTGGCTTTAGCTATTTCCACTTAGGTCATTCCCCTCTCACCTAGCCTTATGGCCTACTCGGAAGGGCAAATCTTCTAAAAGGTGATATCCTAATGCAATAAATTGAAAGAGTGAGTCTATCTTTTTGGTCACCCAATTAAGGGGAGAGCATATGCCTATCACTTTACAAGCATGGTAGACAATGTTCAATTAACCCTCTACTTAAACTATGTGCCTGTTTTAAGCATGTAGATAAAAGAAGTAAGCAATTATTCAAAATATCTCAATGCTAGGTCTTGCAACACACTGTCAATAGTTTGATTTATTCTCTATCTGGCCTTCAATTGTCAGAACTTTACCTACAAAACAAACAAAGACACTGTTCAAAAAATATTCTGGTTTTTGTTTCAAATGTGCTAAAATAGAGATTGAATATGCTAAAATAACTATTAAATACGCTAAAAGATGAATCAAAAACACTACAATAACTGTCAAATGTGCAAAAATAATAGTTAAATGCACTAAAAGAACTGTTAAATGCGCTATAACAGAGGTCAAATGCACCATAAGTTATGTTCAATGCGCTAACCTATGTGTTAAATGTGTCGAAACGAAACTTCAAATCTGTATATGTCAAAAACCTACAATAAAATGTTAAAAGCAAGGCAAGGCCCCACGGTGAGCACCAGAAATATGTGTACTAGAATTATGTGTCAATCTAATTAAATCCTAAAACACATCAATGAGACTAAATGTTGAAAGAAAATTAAGAAAATGAAACTCAAATTCAGCCTTCTTATGAGCGTCCCATTGTCCTCTATCTCTAAGGATTTATTCAGCCATGCTTGCTCTCAAATTTATGCACTTGTGGCTTTCTAAATGACAACTTAGAGAATGAAATTGAACTCAAATTCAAGAAACTTTCCTACAATGCTAGATGATATGCAAGCTTGATTCTATATGACATCGAAGTGTTCAATTGATCTAATGCTAAATGTTAATGTTGTGCTAAATGTTATGCTAAATGATTCAAAGATTGCTAAAATACTTAAATAATAAATACTTGTGCAAAATGAACTTCTAGATATCAAATCTTGATTTGTGCAAATGAGAGGTTATTTATAGATTTTCCAAGGCTCATGTTCTAGGTGGCAAAGATGAACGAATGGGATTCAATTTGAGCAAATGAATGGCTAGAGATGGATAAGTTGGAGATAAAAGTGGATCATGTTTCCTTAAAGGGGGAAAAAAAAGGCTATGTGGATGATGGAGATGCAAAATGAATGCCAAGTGTCTTCAGTTAATACAAATGCCAAGTGTCTCTCCAAATTTGTTGAAGATATTTTATCAATCAAATATTTGAAAATATTTGATTCATGAGTCTTATATTGATATGGCAATTCTGTTGAGAATGAATGTCTCATTTGTTGGTTGAAATCTCAATCGAATTGCATTTAGGCTCTGTAATGTTCATTTCGATGAGACTCTGATCTTGTCTGGACAATATTTATGATTAGTTCGACGAGACTCTGAAGTAGTCTGGGCGACATTGGATAAAGAATTGCTCTTTGTGAAGTCAAATTTGTGTCTCACCGAACTCACATGTCACAACGATAAAGGTTTTGGGTTTCAGTGAGACATCGAAGTAGTCTTGGCGAAAATAATGGATTTCAATGTGATATTTATGTTTGGTAAGACTCCTCGAGTCGATAACCGGTCATGTTGTCATAGCGATGAGATAGGTTTTGATGAGATTCTGCATTGGTCTTGGCGAAAAAGACCATTTCGCTGTGATGATTGATTGGTCTTGTTGATAAGCTAAAAAGATTTCGATGAGACTTGGGGTTTCGATAAGACGTCCGAATGAGTTCACATAAGTCTCATTTTGTGGTGAGACAACTATTTTGATGAGACTTTCACGTGATCCTATTGACAAATGTCTCTCGTCGCTGTGATATTAGAGTTCATTGAGATAGGTTGAGCAGATGGTCAAAGTTGAGGATCTCTCCGATATCGATAAGACAATTGTGAAGTCTTGGCTACTCGATAGGATTTCGATAAGACGACAAATGAGTCTTGGCGACATGATCTGATTTTGGCATGACATTAATGTTTGATGTGACAATCAAAGGGGTGAGCCAAAGTGATGTTATTAGGCTGATAAGACAATTTCGATAAGACATTGGATCGGTCTTGGCCACATAGTTGCTTTTTGGTGTGAGATTGGAGTTCGGTGAGACATGTCAATGAGCCAAATGAAGACATGTTCTTAAGCCGATAAGACCATATTAGTGAGACTATTGTTTGGTCTTGGCAACAAGAATATTTCGCTGAGACTTTTTAGTTCGATGAGACATGTTAAGGAGATTGAAGAAGTCTTAATTATTGTCGATAAGCCATGAGATGAAGAGGTGGGACCCCATTTGACCCGTGTTGACCTTGCTAAGATGTCTAATGATGATTAATCAAATTGTATGATTGGTCCAAACTAGAGCTTCATTGTGAAATTCTCTTAAGTTGATTTTAGGTGTATACACCTCCAATCATAGATCTATACTTCTTCTAATTAACTTCTAGAGACACATCATCTTTACACAATTTACAACCAACAATTAAAGGGGTAGCAACCAATTTAAAATTTTACATTTTAAACTTCTTTTGTATCTCTTTGACATATTTATCTTGAGAAATAAAGATCCCATTCTCTAACTAAGTAACTTGTAGACCAAGAAAGAATGACAACTCACCAATCATTGACATTTCAAATTCCTTTGGCTTCTCTTCTGCAAACTCTTTACATAGACTATTACTTCCTCCAAATATAATATCATCAACATAGACAACAACAATCAATAATTTGTTACCTTCAAACTTAAAATAAATATTGTTGTCAACAATACCTTTCCTAAAATTTTGTTGTAATAGATATCTTATCCAATCTAGCATACCAAGCTCTAGGTTCTTGTTTAAATCCATACAATACCTTTTTTAATTTGCAAACTATGTCTGAATCTTTTGACAATCTAAATCTATCCAGATGTTCAATATATATTTCTTCCTTGAGTTCTTTATTTAGAAAAGTTGACTTAACATCCATTTGATACACCTTGAAATTCTTATAAGAAGAGAAAGCAAGAAACATTCTTATAGCTTCCATCCTAGCTACTGGAGCAAAAGTTTCCTTAAAAGTATGCACATGGATTTTAAAATCTTTTAAAAATTTTAATTGCTATTTTCATCCATTTGTCATCAAAATTATCAAGAAAAGAAATAGTGAGCATAAGCACAGTTGAATCCAAAATAATTTTGCATTTCTAAAATTGTATTATGTGCTATTTGAATTAATAGGAATATTTGTCTAAGTTTCCTTCCATTGTGTACTTGTGGATATTGTTTGTTGATTTTATTTTATTTGGATGGGACTATTGAAAATAGTTCCAATAGTAGATGTTTTGATTGATAACGCTAAATGAATAAGTCTTTGCCCACTTGTGTAGTTGTAGAATATCACTAGACCTAAATGATGGGGTATACCCACTCACCACCAATGATTAATCCATCAATCCATAGAGTATCAATCTTACCATCATGTATTACTTTTAAGATTTAGAATTTCCCAACCTTTATGGGTTTATAACTCGTGTCCTCCTTAATACACTTTTTAAATGAATATTTAAATATTTTCTCCAATATGACTCATAGATGCATAATAATTTCTAATCATTCATATAAAGATTTATGCAAAATATAAATTTTTATGATAAATCTATTGTATATATATAAATAAAAGTACTAATTAAAATTCTTTAAGATAGAGTTATGAAATTGCCCTCCTTTGCTCTACTTTGTCCAACTTTGGCTTTTGCAAAAAAATATTGGTGAGTTTGGTTCATGTGTTGTTGGTGTCGTTCTATCTGCAGCTAGGGTTTGTTGTGCTTTCATGATCTCTTCTAACTAATAATGCAAGCAGATATCATTTGACCTAGCACCCAATGACAACTAGGTTTATGTTCACAATGCTTTGGTTTCCTAGTCATTTATAGTTTTGGCTGATGGAAGGCTAGCTTTGAAGACTCTAGATAATGATAATCCGGTCTCGAGTGCTTTGCACTATGGAAGTAAGTTTGATCGGATTTCTCCCAATGGTTGTGCTCATTGTTCGGATGACAAATATTGAGGATTTCTCCATTTATCAATCACAAGATCACAAAAATGAACTTTATGATTGCCTTATGCCTAGGGAATCTGAGTATGCTTGTCTACCCTCCAAAATGTTTTTCCCAGCCTAGAACTACTTCTCCCCACTTCCCTAAAATCTAAATCCCCCTTTCTCAATTTTGCATTCTAATTTTGTACCCGAGATTAATGTGGGCAACATCATTAGCGAAAAAGAGGAAATTTTTCAAAGCAATGCCCTTATCTACCATTATGCGAGGACTTTGCCAAACCTAAGAGATCTCCATAAGTAGATCTATGAAAAGTGGAAGGAATTTCTATTGGATGAGATTAACATTTATCCCTGTGCCAAGGGGTTGTTTATCTTGGAATTCCAATCCGAGGAGGAAAAAGATTTGGTCCTAAATGTTGGGCCTTATTTTTTGGTGGGAGTTTCCTTGCCATGAAATTGTGGTTCCCTTCCTTTGACCCTCAAATGGAGATTTTCTCTTATGATTTTCTCTAGGTTCAACTCCCATATCTCCCCTTAAAAATAGCTTCAGAAAGTGTCAATGCATATCAAAAGAGACGATCAATAATGAATGATCCACTTATGCGCAACTTTGCATGGAAATGGACCTATCGAAAGAGTCACCAACTAAGATATCAATGAGGGTTGGTAATATTAATAGATGTTGTAGACAACCAATTGACTATGAGAAATTTGTACGTAGATGTCACCTATGCTTTTAAATAGAACATCTTTCATCTTATTATAGTAAGAAGCACTCTCATTCTCAAGCTCAACCTACTTGATGAAAGGGGACGAATTCCAATTACTATGTTGGTCCTCCAAATGATTTAGTTGTATTTGTAGCCCAGCCCCAAGCCCTCTACATGTCAAAAGTCCTTTGTCTAGAATTCCCCCTTCACATGGTTTGAATGATTCAATTCTTGAGATGAAATGGTATTTGATTATGGTAAAAATGATAAAAGTTATATTTCAAAGGTGAAATATAAATATTAGTCAATATAGTGATTTGGAAATTAGGGTTTCACCAATGAAGATAATAAAATGACTAATCTCATTAAAGCAACCATACTTTAAAAGGGAGAGGAAATTTAATAGATCTAATCATAATTCAATTAGGAAAAAGGGTTGACATGTCAATTAAATTAACCTATAGGTTGTCTCCCATTTTAAGTTGAAATCGGATGTGAGTTGTAAGGTTTAGGGTAAAGTAATAGATAATTGAAGTGAATCAAGTGTATACACCTAAAAATGGTTGAAGATAGTTAATTAAATACGCAGTTATTTAATTGATCCCCCTTCCCAATTAATTGAATTCACAAGCAATTTGATTAATTTCTCTATTCATCTACTAGTAAATAAATCTACATGATTGATTTATATAGTTCATTTCATATCCCCTTTTGATTAATTAATCTAAATTAATTAATCCTCCCCCCATTTAAAATCAATTCTTCTAATCCCTAATTAAAATTAACAAACTCAAGTTTGTTGAAATTAATTATCTATTTTTAATTATTTGAATTTCTAAATTCAAATAAGCACATGGCTCCTAACTTTTAACCACCTAACCTAACCACCCCTAACCTAACCCATTACACCTAATCCCGGGTTTAACTAACCCTATCCAATCTTGCACATCCCAACCTCCTTATTCTAATCTCTTATGGGTTGGATATTCTCCCCTTGAGACACATGGCAATTTTGCCACATGTCTCCTCCCTTGGACACTTTCCCTCTCACGAGAAAGGATCCTAGACACTTGTCACCATAGAGATGACAAGTGTCCCTTCTTCCAACCTCTTCTCCAACTTTCTCAATCTTGACCCTTAATATCTTCAGATCAAATCTGGATCATCAATTCCTACCACCTCAGCTTTGGCCTTGGAATTTCTATAAATACCCCTCATTTTGGACAAATAAGGATCCCTTGCATTCATAGTTTTAGCATCATTACTATAGGCATTTTCATTATCTAGTAATTAGGATTTTGGATTAATCATAGTATATTAATCTAGTTTCTTAGATCATGCATTTCATATCATTTGCACAATCAATCATGAAGTAGCTACTCAACTCTTGAGTTTCCACTTTGGAGGTCATTGCTCCGTTCAAGGCCAAACAATCCAACACCTTCAAGGTCCTCAAGAATAGAGGAAAGTGGGACATCTCAAAGGAGCTTTTGGTTTGCTTTTGTTTAGCTTTCAATTTGCTTCGTAATTCCATTTATGTTGTCTCATTATATGTGTATGCCTATTCAATTTACCACATATTTAGCATCACATTAATTGGCGCCCACCGTGGGGCATGGCCCTTTGATCTTTAACAAGTTTGCTTGCAGGAAATCTCATTGACAGGTTGATTAGCTCTTTCGGTGTGCAGATTAGCTCTCTCGAGCTCCTGAATCGCATTCTTGGTCTCTATTGTACGTCCTAACACCTCAAATGGCATTTATGAGAGATTTATCAACTTTGTTTTTTATGTTTTTCCATACTTTAGCGTTTTCAATCTATACCTTAGCATTTTTGGTATGTCTTGTAGCATTTGTGGTATATTTGCTAGCGTTCTCGGTCTATTTAACAACATTTTTGGTCAATTCAGCAACGTTTTTGGTCAATTCAGTAGCGTTTTTGGTGTTCAAAATAGCATTTTGGGTTACTTTGATAGTGTTCTTGGCACATTTGATGGCGTTCTTAGTCAATTTGATAGCGTTTTTAGTTTTTCATTAATTTTTTGAATGTTGTATTCTGCATTTCTTATTTCTGCTTCTGGACTGTCATTTTCCCAAAGCTAAGTTGCAATTTGTTGGTTTTGCAGGTACTTATTTCACTGTGAAAGACCAGAGTCATAAATCATTTCATCGTCAAATACTGCAATATAAACTACTAACTTAATTCGTTTGCAGTCGTGGGATTTTGCACTTTTTTTTGATAAATTAGGCACATAGACTAATTACAATGGAAATGAACAAACATGTCTTATGTGTTTTGATGATAGGTGAGTATTCTCTCACCTTTCTTAGGTGATCAGAAAGCTAGACTCATCTTTTCTTTTCAATAGTGCATATCTTTAGCGGGCCTGCCCTCCCGAGGAGCCTATAAGGGCAAAGCCATTAAGGCTGGTGAGAGGGGAACGACCCAAGTGGGAATGGCTAATGCCAAGTACTCCAACCCACTATAAAATAAATGTGATTTGATGAAAATTAAGTCAACAACAGTGCTCGAGAATAGCTCTCCTCCATACCTTCGGGTATATCAAACCTTGATTTACAAGGCTAGGAGACCTCTTAATTGAGAATATACCTCGACGCGGTGAACAGATCCCTTACTAGTTCCAATTAAAATTAGAAGCTACCTGGTTTACCTCCGAACATTATTAAATTCTTAGTGCATGGAGGGGGAAGAATCTCTCCTTAAGACACTCACCATATGTCCTCTTGAGCGTATGTGCGAACTCCCCTTTTGAGACCTTATTGCTAGGCTCACAATGGGACTCCACTAGCTCTTGCAAAGACAAAAACATGGGCGCCCTTTAGGGGGTGACAAGGTTGTGTGAGATGACAGGGTACCAAGTGTGGGCTAAGAACTAATCTCCTTAGGATAGATTGAATGATGTGTTTTTAATTGTTCAAAACCCGTGAAAACTTGGGCTTTCTTTAAATCTTCTTGAACATACACTTTATGTGTCCTTTGGGACAAAAATACAATCTGAATTCTGTGTTTGTAAGTCAAGTCAAGATATCATCCATTGAAATACAACAAAAATTGCAAACTCAAACTTCAAATTGTCAAAATTACAAGTTTCACAACAGATTAGCTCTTTCGGTCCAAATAGTCGCTCTTTCTATCCAAATAGTAGCTCTCACAGTCCAAACAGTAGCTCTTTCGGTCCAAATAGTCGCTCTCACGATCCAAATAGTATCTCTTTCAGTCCAAACAGTCATTCTTTCAGTCCAAATAGTAGCTCTTTTGGTTCAAACAATCACTCTTTCAGTCCAAATAGTAGCTCTCACTGTCCAAATAGTCACGTTTTTTGTTCAAATGGTAGCTCTCACTGTAGTACCCCTACTCATTTGAACTCATTAGATTCATATTTTATTATAGGTTGTTTTCAGTGGATACATTACCATGATTTGTATTCAGACTTATATGATATTATTTCATGCTTTATCTAGATATGAGATGCATAATTTATTTGTAGTATTTCAGTACTTGTGATTTATGGCATTTTATGGATTATTGCTATAAACTAACACTTTACTTTATCTATGCAATGTGGAATTATATGTTGTGTGTCTACAAGTGTATTGGATGCAAGGGGACGATTTTCCTTCACTCATTTTGGTGAGACAGGGAACGTCTCTATTCTCCTTCATCGGTGTGTATGTCATGTTTTCTATATTGTATATATGCATGTGTGGTACGGTGATGCAAGATAATGCAGGTACAAGTACCGGGTACATATGGGGTATCATCTCCACCTGTCTTCACAGGTCTGAGTGTGCCTTATATTTTCCGATGGAAGTGGAGGAGATAGTAGTTGACCCTATTCTATTCAGTTACACTCGTGTGAGTGTCGTCAGTTGGTCGTCCTGTCAGTTTGTTTGGCCTTCATATTTTGTTGTTTGATCTTTTATGAGTATTTGCTTGAGGTTTGCTCAGTTTGTGTGTTTAGTGGTTTTAATTAATTAATTAAATTTATGAAGTTATCTCATTATTGGTATGTTTGGTTTTCGGAATTATACTATAGTTGTACGTATTTTAAATATTAGGAATCAATTATAAACTTATATATATATATATTCGAAGGTGAATATAGTTTATGACTAATTATATTGATTATTTTAATGTGATTTATGATAAGTTGAAATATTTGAATTCTACGACCTAGCATATAGAATGATTAATCGTTTGTTATATAGATGTAAGTTAAATGGTAGACAACTTGATTTTATCGATCACACATATTCGTATATATATATTTTGAGGTGAAGTTGTAAATTTAATTAATACAATTATTGTCTTATGCTATAAAAATGATTATTCATAAAACATATTTATAAATATTAGCATATACGTAAATTATGAATATATATTATAAAATTTAAATGTCTAAGTTTAATATTACTTTGCAAAAGATGATATAGTCGCATGTTTAAAATACATATCTTAACAAAAGGTGGCGGATTTAGTGCTAGGAGATAGCGACTATGTCGCATGGCAGGTTGGCTGGCCGATTAGACTCAAGTCGACTAATCCATGTGGCCAAACTAAACAAACAAAAACTATTAGTTAACTCCAACCTAAGGACAATGACTTTGTCCCAAACTAGCTAGCAGTTGATAGGTGGCTAACACGTAGGCAAAACCATCGGTTTAGATGCAGAATTTAGAGGTTTAACGTAGAAGCCATGGCTTAGACCTGGTAGTATAATCAAGGAACCCGCTAAAGACAAACACATAAGTGTTTGTGACACTTTGCCAACCTCTCCATGGAGCGATCAAACTGATATAGTCACGATGGATGAAAGAAATAAGCCACGTTAAAACTATAGTTTGACTTCTTCATTCCACGTAGGATGGAAGTAGACCAACAATGGTGGCATAAAACCACAGGAAAAGATGCTTATAACTGCAGTAAATAATAAGATAACAGACACATAGTACCATGAATCTAGGAATATAAATGATAGAAGGCAAATGTATAATTAAAACATGCACGATAACAACAAAATATGCTTCAAGAGTTTCCATCTCTGATAGACGTGGAGATGTGAGAAGAGTTTAAACGTAGACTCAAGTAGAAGACTTCAAATCAATAACAATCACCAAGCCTCTGAATGGGGAGAGATCGTAGGAAAAACTAGGATAAATAGAGATGGAAGATAGTAAGATGGGAGAGACATTCACAAGCAAGCAGAGACGATAGACTCGGGAAGAAAAGAAGAGAATAGAAGAGGTATTAGAGAAGATACTTTTATAGTATTGAAGAGAGAAAGAAGAAAATTGTTTGATAATAGAGTGGTAGGATAGATTTGAGATAGATTTGCAAGCAAGGTATAGTTCTATTTGGCGGAAGAGCGTCATAAGTCTTACAAACCAGCCCAAGCTTACAAGAGGTCGGATTTCTTTTAATTTTGGTTATTATTTGGAGTAAGAAAGTATGAAAGATTGTCTTCAATTAGATAAAATAGGCAAAATAGTGTTTATAGGAAAGATGATATTTCTATTTTTCAAAAGATTGTATTCTCAATTGTATTTATGTTAGTCGTTACTAAATATGTGTTATTAATCTTTTGGAAATAATGAAAGGAAATCATTAACGTGCAATCCATTTCTTATGGTTTAAAATTCTAAGTTTATATCGCCTAAGCTCTCTATATTCCCGTGTGTCTTGGTTCATTTACCTCTTTTCTTAACAAATGACAACATTGATTTATTTGTATTAATATAGTTGTAACTCTTATTTTCTGGAAATCCTAAATTGCAAGCTATTTATGCATTTGGTTGTTTTAAGAAAAGATTGCCTTTATTAGGATCTTGTGTAAATGGTGTTTGTAGTCAAGTTTAAATTTCATTGCAATTCTGGTTGAGTTGTCATTGTGTCCTATGTTATTATATCTCCTTAGTCAGGTGTTGTTGTATAACCGTATTGATGTGAGCCATTGTGTGTTTTGTCCAAATGGTCAATCTTGGGTTAGTGATTGTGTATCCTTCACCTGTGGTTTGTTAGGATTAGGTATGGCTGTCTATTTTGCCATAGAGTTCTCATAGAGAGACCTTTCTTGTAGTGTCCTATGAGAGAGAGTGGCTTTTGAGAGGGGGTCGTGCTCGAAGTGGATGATAGGATAACCCATCAAAAGTCAATTAAAAAGTGATAACCTAATAATTGATTTGGGATGGGTGAGATAAATATTAATTAAGATAATGTACCTCGTGCATAGGTGAGTGCTAGTATAGGCTCATAATGTTACGAGTAGGCCTGGAATGACAAACTTACCACCTTGTCTTCATGGAAGGATTGGTAGGGTCTGTATGAGACTTAGTTGGAACTGGAGGTTCAGGAGAGGTTACCAGGATAACCCAGAATGGGGGTTGGGACCTATGGAGGTTGTACCATGGTATCCATCTTAAGCTATGCGATGACACTCTCTCCTTAGAGTCACTAGTATTTGTGAGTTGAGTCACAAGGATGTTTGCGGAGTCTTGTAGTTCCTTCGCATTTGTCTTATTTTTGCTTGCTTGAGGGTTTTTGATTATCTCCTAGCATGGTGGGGTGGCTCCATTTCGGGATCACATGGTCGGGTGGTAGTGCCACTTTCCATTGGATGTTCTAGAATGTATCTTCAGGCGAGGAAGGGCTTCGCTGGTGTTTCTGGGTTCGTGGTTCATGTACCAGCTCATGTTTGTGATCATTGTTCAGTTGAGACCTTGTGGTCATTGTATCAAACTTTTATGTAACCTTGATATTGTAAAAGGGAATGCATTGGAGTACTTTGATTCTGTCATTATGGAATTCAGATGTATGTGTAGATTTTATCTTAAGCATTTAATTTTCCTAATTAGCTGAACAATTGGATTAACCGTGGTGTTAATATAATCTACAAATTAATATTCATGGGTAACCCTTAGGAAATCATACGTTAGACTTCCGTTGTGTCATTAAACATGCTATTGATATGATTATGCACTTAATCTTTAAAAAAAAAAAAATTATTATGCCCTTTTAGTTGCCTAGTTGTATTGTTTTCCTTTAGGGTTTCTGGCGAGGCATTACATTTGGTATCAAGGCTTAAGTTTCAACACTGGGTACTCTGGGTTTGTAGTGTGCCTATTCAAATTGACCTTTTTGCTTAGGTCTTAATGCTTGTGTTTCCCTCGTTTATCCTTGCCATAGATCTAAACCGTTTTCTCTTTTGTAGTGCTAGGTCATGGCTAGGAGAGCTAGGGGAGGTGGTCGTATGGGTGGTCGCAATAGAGGTAGAGGTGGAGGCAGAGGTGGAGGATGGGGTTGTGGCTCTTGCTAGGTTAGGCACTAGGCCTTAGGTTGATCAACCAGTTCCAGAAGAGAGAGAGAGAGAGAGAGAGAGAGAGAGAGAGAGATCACCCAGGAGGAGGGAGATTGAAGTTAATGGAGTTCCACCTTCGTTTGGTCACATAAAGGACTTGATGAGGTCCAACCCTCCTTTCTTTGATGGTATGGGTACCGGTCTCGAGGCAGAGACTTGGCTTATCGGTCTGGATCGATGTTTCACTATGTTCCCATACAGTAGCAACACCAAGGTGAGATGTGCTATTATGCGTCTCGAAAACTTTGCTTCGATCTAGTGGAGACTAGAGGAGGAGAAGATCGGTGTGTGCATTAAAACCGTGACATGGGAGCTATTTCTGGAGAGATTCAAGGCACAGTTTCTCTCACCCCAGTGGAGGTAGACTCGAGTAGATGAGTTCCACGCTTTGCATCAGTATGGTATGATAGTAGACAAGTATGAGCACAGGTTCTATAAACTCAAGCAGTATGTTGGGATTGGTAATGATGAGGCTATGCTTGTACAACACTTCCTGAGGGGTTTGAATGACCGCATCAGTGGAGGTGTTAGGGTGTTTGAGCCAACTTCAATGGAGATAGTCGTGGCAAAGGCCAGATTGGTAGAGTTGAACCTTAGTTATGCACTTAGTGGTCAGATGAGTGTGCAGATAGGGAGTGCACCTTCCAGTGGGAATAGAGCTCATGGGAATTAGTCCCAGTCAGCTGCACTGTTTAGGACTCCTCAGGCACTCGCTAAGAGTGGACAGCAGCAACAACAACCGTCAAAACCGAAACAGTTCTAGGGCCATAAGGGTGGCAATGCTCAGTATAAGAAGAACAGGAACTGGCAGGGGGGCGGATAGGGCCCTATAGGGTAGTCCTCGTAGAGTGCATCTCACGCCCCTAGCCAGGGAAGTTTTCAGCAGTCTAGTGGACCAACAGGTAATAAAGGAGCTTGCTTCTCTTGTGGACAGTTTGGTCACAGAGCTGCGCAGTGCCCTCAGCATTTCTACAACACAGGTAGTTAGAGGCCAGCAACATCAGAGCCTACAGTGGGAGATGCAGGGAGATCCCACAGAGTGTTTGCAGTGGTGGATAACCACCAAGCTGATCATCAGGGTACATTTATAGAGGCAACAGGTATGTTGCATGGAATCCCTATCTCTGTACTTTTTGATTCCGGTGCTTTAGATTCCTTCATTTCTTCATCTATTATGAAGCGGTGCGGACTCGCGTCTACTAAGGAGGTGGATAGGTGGCAAGTAGAGTTGGATATAGTTTATGATTAATTATATTGATTATTTTAATGTGATTTATGATAAGTTGAAATATTTGAATTCTACAACCTAGCATATAGAATGATTAATCATTTGTTATATAGATGTAAGTTAAATGGTAGACAACTTGATTTTATCGATCAAACATATTCGTATATATATATTTTGAGGTGAAGTTGTAAATTTAATTAATACGATTATTGTCTTATGCTATAAAAATGATTATTCGTAAAACATATTTATAAATATTAGCATATACATAAGTTATGAATATATATTATAAACTTTAAATGTCTAAGTTTAATATTACTTTGCAAAAGATGATATAGTCGCATGTTAAAAATATATATCTTAACAAAAGGTGGCAGATTTAGTGCTAGGAGATAGCGACTATGTCGCATGGCAGGTTGGTTGGCCGATTAGACTCAAGTCGACTAATACATGTGGCCAACCTAAACAAACAAAAACTATCAGTTAACTCCAACCTAAGGACAACGACTTTGTCCCGAACTAGCTAGGAGTCGATAGGTGGCTAACGCATAGGCAAAAACATAGGTTTAGATGCAAAATTTAGAGTTTTAACGTGGAAGCCATGGCTTACACCTGGCAGTATAATCAAGGAACCCGCTAAAGACAAACACATAAGTGTTTGTGACACTTTGCCAACCTCTCCATGGAGCGATCAAACTGATATAGTCACGGTGGGTGAAAGAAATAAGACACGTTAAAACTGTAGTTTGACTTCTTCATTCCACGCAGGATGGAAGTAGACCAACAATGGTGGCATAAAACCACAGGAAAAGATGCTTATAACTGCTGTAAATAATAAGATAATAGACACATAGTACCATGAATCTAGGAATATCAACGATAGAAGACAAATGTATAGTTGAAACATGCACGATAACAACAGAATATGCTTCAAGAGTTGCCATCTCTGATAGACGTGGAGATGTGAGAAGAATTTAAACGTAGACTCAAGTAGAAGAATTCAAATCAATAACAATCACCAAGCCTCTAAATGGGGAGAGATCGTAGGAAAAACTAGGATAAATAGAGATGGAAGATAGGAAGATGGGAGAGAAATTCACAAGCAAGAAGAGACGATAGACTCACGAAGAAAAGAAGAGAATAGAAGAGGTATTAGAGAAGATACTTTTATAGTATCGAAGAAAGAGAGAAGAGAATTATTTGATAATAGAGTAGTAGGATAGATTCGAGATAGATTTGCAAGCAAGGTATAGTTCTATTTGGCGGAAGAGCATCATAAGTCTTACAAACCAGTCCAAGCTTACAAGAGGTCGGATTTCTTTTAATTTTGGTTATTATTTGGAGTAATAAAGTATGAAAGATTGTCTTCAATTAGATAAAATAGGCAAAATAGTGTTTATAGGAAAGATGATATTTCTATTTTTCAAAAGATTGTATTCTCAATTATATTTATGATAGTTGTTACTAAATATGTGTTATTAATCTTTTGGAAATAATGAAAGGAAATCATTAACGTGCAATCCATTTCTTATGGTTTAAAATTCTAAGTTTATATCGCCTAAGCTCTCTATATTCACGTGTGTCCTGGTTCATTTACCTCTTTTCTCAACAAATGACAACATTGATTTATTTGTATTAATATAGTTGTAACTCTTATTTTCTGGAAATCTTAAATTGCAAGCTATTTATCCATTTGGCTGTTTTAAGAAAAGATTGACTTTATTAGGATCTTGTGTAAATGGTGTTTGCAATCAAGTTTAAATTTCGTTGCAATTCTGGTTGAGTTGTCATTGTGTCCTATGTTATTATATCTCCTTGGTCAGGTGTTGTTGTATAGCCTTATTGATGTGAGCCATTGTGTGTTTTGTCCAAATGGTCAATCTTGGGTTAGTGATTATGTATCCTTTACCTGTGGTTTGTCAGGATTAGGTATGGTTGTCAGTTTTTCCATAGAGTTCTCGTAGAGAGACCTTTCCTATAGTATCCTATGAGAGAGAGTGGCTTTCAAGTAGGGGTCATGTGCAAAGTGGATGACAGGATAACCCGTCGAAAGTCAGTTAAAAATTGATAACCTAATAACTGATTTGGGATGGGTGAGATAAATATTAATTAAGATAATGTACCTTGTGCATAGGTGAGTGCTAGTACAAGGCTCATAATGTTACGAGTAGGCCTGGAATGGAAAACTTACCACCTTGTCTTCATGGAAGGATTGGTAGGGTCCGCATGAGACTTAGTTGGAACCGAAGGTTCAGGAGAGGTTACTAGGATAACCCAGAATGGGGGCCGGGACCTATGGAGGTTGTACCATGGTATCCATCTTAAGCTATGCGATGACAGTCTCTCCTTAGAGTCACTAGTGTTTGTGAGTTGAGTCACATGGATGTTTGCGGAGTCTTGAAGTTCCTTCGTATTTGTCTTATTTTTGCTTGCTTGAGGGTTTTCTACTATCTCCTAGCACGGTGGGGTGGTTCTATTTTGGGCTCATATGGTCCGATGGTAGTGCCTATTTCCATCGGATGTTCTGGAATGTATCTTCAGGCGAGGAAGGGCTTAGCTGGTGTTTCTGGGTTCGTGGTTCACGTACCAGCTCATGTTCGTGATCATTGTTCAGTTGAGACATTGTGGTCATTGTATCAAACTTTTATGTAACCTTGATATTGTAACTTTGTAATCCATGGTATTATTGGAAACCATGTATTTATGGATACTGTAAAAGGGAATGCATTGGAGCACTTTGATTCTGTCATTATGGAATTTAGATGTATGTGTAGATTTTATCTTAAGCATTTAATTTTCCTAATTAGCTGAACAATTGGATTAACTGTGGTGTTAATATAATCTACGAATTAATCTTCGTGGGTAACCCTTAGGAAATCATACGTTAGACTTTCGTTGTGTCGTTAAACATGCTATCGATATGATTATGCACTTAATCTTGGAAAAAAAAAAAATTATTACGCCCTTTTAGTTGCCTAGTTGTATTGTTTTCCTTTAGGCTTTCTGGCGGGGCATTACACTCATGGTCCAAATTTTAGCTCTCTTGGTATGAATGTTAGCTTTCTCATATTTCAGCATTAACTCTCCAAGG
Source organism: Cryptomeria japonica (assembly GCF_030272615.1). Lineage (NCBI taxonomy): Eukaryota > Viridiplantae > Streptophyta > Pinopsida > Cupressales > Cupressaceae > Cryptomeria > Cryptomeria japonica. The sequence continues at coordinate 676,300,490 of NC_081411.1, forward strand.
TTGAGCTTGCTACGTATAAACATCAATTTTCTCAGTCTACATATCAACTCTTGGAGTCAAAACAATCATTGTCTAAGTTCCAACATCTTAATTTTAAACAGAGTTTCTGGTTTAAACAACAGAGTTTCTAGTCCAAACAACAACTCTTTTGGTCTCAACAGTAGAGTTTCTGGTCTAAACAACAGATTTTTTAATCCAAACAGCAACTCTGTTGGTCTCAACAACAGAGTTCTTGGTCTAAACAGTAGAGTTTCTAGTCTAAACAACAGAGTTTCTAGTGCAAACAACAACTCTCTTGGTATAAACAATAGAGTTCCTGGTAGAAACAATACAATTCTTAGTCTAAATGGTAGCTCTCTTGGTCTAAATGTCAGCTCTCTTGTTCTAAGCAACAACTCTTTTGGGTTGAACATCAAATTGCTCATGTTTCAACACTAGATCTCATAGTTTGCACTTGCTAGGTCTAAATATCAATTATCTAAGTTTGAAAATCAAAAAGTTGGGTCAAAATAATAATCTCCTAAGTTCAAACACCCAATTTGTTGAGTCTAAACATCATTGTTTTGAACTTTAGAGTCACTGCATTGTAGCATAGCGTTTCCGGTCAGTATAGCACCATTTTTGATCTGTTCCTTAGTGTTTTTGGTCAATATAGCAGCATTTTTGGTATGTTCCTTAGTGTTTCTGATCCGTTTGTCAATGTTTCTGGTCAGTATAGCAGCGTTTCTGGTCATTTTGTCAGCGTTTCTAGTCAACTGCACAAAAATCAAAAAATAAAAATAACCCATTTCTCAGACAGTCAAACATAGAGACTAAGTCATCTTCTTGGGTCACTCAGTCAGGTTATCTTCTATTAAAACATATTCAAGACTAGACATGCTAAAGGTTCTCAAGTATTCATCTCCAACAAGTTCAAGATCTAACATCTTAAAGTGCAACATCACATTTTCTTTGATAAACTGATCATTCAAACATAGTTTCTCATCAAAATCTATCATCCCTTATCATGAAACTACAACACTTGATCAAATCAACCTCGTTCTCTATCATAGGATATATCATTTCTATTGAGCCTAGTCATATAAAAAATCACAAATTTTGCACTCCAAAACTAAGGTCGAAAAATGTGCAAACAAGAAAATACTTGAAAAGATCATTTCGAGTCTGATCAATCTATCATATTTACCTCAACAATTGATCACTTATTACGATACATTATAGATAATTTAAACCTTGCAAAAACATTTAGAACATGTGTATGCCTGTTTTAACTAGGGCTTAGAGACGAAAGATCGAAGAAACAAAAATAGAAACATTTGAAATGACTGAAGATTATAGGGACATGGCATACCAAAATGAAATACAAGAAGAGGAAGAGATAACTGATCAACAGATCAGAGAAATCAAGAAAGATCCTAAAAACAAAAATACTTCCTAATGTTAGAAAAATTTGGTGCTACACTCCCCCAAGATTTTGATGTGAGCAATTTAGGACAAAGGAGAAGTAACCTTTTTCCATGATAACAAACGACAAGAGGAGATTTTCGGTTAGAAAAAGGATGACACATCAATTCCTGATAACACAAGAACTAATGAGAAAACTTCCATTCCCAAAAAGGATGACATAGAAATTCTCAACAATGCCAAATCTAATGAGGACATAAGAAAGAGTCAGGATGATAGGAGAAGAGACCAAGATCATACTATAGTGTGAACTCATGGTTATGCAAGAATATATCATGTGGATAATCCTCTAACAGCTCTTACACAATAAATACAAACGCTACAAACACAGATTCAAGATATGCAAAGAGGAACTGTTAGAAGATATTCACTTAAGGAAATATGTCCTTACCCATTCGACAAAATTCTAAACATGATACCATTTCCTATAGGTTGTGAAACTTTGAGATATGATAAATATAATGGAAGCACTAATCCCCAAGATCATGTTGGACACAATGGATCACTGAGAGGGGGATGAATGAGTGATTTAAACACTTTTTCTCAAACAGGGATATACCAGTACAATATAAAACAAACAGTGTTGACCGGTAGACAAAACAATGCAAACTAAGTTTGTGAAAGGATTTTCTATAAAATCAATTTAACTCATACACAAGAATGCATCACATAACACCAGATATATGAGGAAAACCCAATGTGGGAAAAACCTCGGTGATAATAGTTGTTGGAGATCTTCTGCTCCAATCCAGCCTCACAATGTAAATGATCTGATTACAATTTTAGGGCACCAACCCAAGGAGCACCAACCCCTGATTTAAGAGCACTGACTCCAAGGAGCACCAACCCCTGAATAATTTATAGGCTACAACCTAAAGGAGCTACAACCCCTGCACTAAGCACCTACTTAGTGAAAACAATATGATGATTCAAATACAAAAATAACTTCCCTTTTGCAAATGAAATTTTGCAACCCTTCAATACACAACTCTACCGATCTCAATCTTACCGATCTATGAAACCTCCACACTCACTGCAACACTGCCTTTTGCTGGTTCTTACTCTGTAAAAACTTCCCTTCCTTTGTTTGCTGGATTCACCTCACACGTACTCACACTCCGACATGTTTTGTCTCTATCGGTTTTTCTCTGTCGGTTCACACCTTATGGGTTTCTCCTTCAATACATAGTCACTTGATATTTTTTTTGTTTTTCACTTAAACAATCTTTTCTATCTCTCTTTCATTCACTAGCATAATCACATATAATTCCTCAGCAGCAACCTTATCGATTTTAGACTTGTATATTAAAAAACAAGTTTTCCCACCAAAAACAAATTTAAACATTAGGCGGTTAGGGTTTCTTTCCTTTGACCAAATCTGCATCAAATCTTGTTTGATCCGCCTTGGATTGTTCACCTACTTTTGGGGAGAAGCATTTGCACACATTTTTATCCATTCGATACATGTTTTCTAAAAATAGTAAACCTTACCCTTCTTTTTGGCCTTGATCTTGGTCGACCTCATTTCATCCAGCTGTTTCTACCTGGAGGTAAATGTGCAATCAGTTTTCGTGCCCTGATCACCATGCCAACAACTATGTGATCATTCTTTGTCGTCCATTCTTCCTCAAGCCATAATTGTTAGATAATATCTCATGATTTTTGGATTTATCATTTAATGACCACCAACTGCATGGACAACCATGTCGATGAACATTTTATCAACCTCTGCATGTTTGCCACCTCATCTCCCCATGGCACACATCGACATTTAATCAACTCACTGACTAAGAATCGGTTCAACCTTGAACATCTTTATCAGTACAAACCCTTCTACCAGTATGCCAAATACACAAGACAACCACTGTTATCGACATTACACAATATAGGCAGTTCATCTAATCTTCTGGTATGTCTTCATGCCATTCATTTAGTTCAGCTCACTGGCTGTTGTTGTGATTCATCTAGCATTCTGCCTCTTCATCACAAACAAAAAATCGGCCTTCATACTGGTTTACCAGTTTATGCCTTACCGGTTAATACTCAGGCATGCCAACTTAATCCTGCATCTCACCTTATACCGGTGATATCATTTGTCAACACATAATCATACTTCTCTTCTATATGCCAGTTCAAACTTCTTCATACCAGGTTGACACACCCTACCGGTAGCTTGCAATACCGGTTGACATCAATGACAACTCAATGCCAACAGATCATGTATGAGAATTTTGTACGATGAGTATGGATTTTTCACATGAGGATACATATTTGATGAGATTATTTCCAAAGAGCTTAAGTGGACTAGCTATGAAATGGTTCTCCAAACTTCCACCTGGAATTAGATCATTCCCAAAATTGGTGGATAAGTTTGTTTCACAATACTCTTACAACATACAACATGAGGTCACAATTCTAGACCTATGTAATACTAAACAAAATAGTGGAGAACCTTTCATGACATTTCTACAGAGATGGAGATGGTTAGCTTCATGATATCCTCGTACAATGCCAGAATACGAGAAAATGGATATATTCATCGACAACCTAAATGATCAAATGAATTATAATCTAAAAAATGCAATGTCATCAAAATTTTGAAGAAATGATTGATAACAGAATCAAAATGGAAGAAGATATGGTAAAGAAGGGTGAGTTGAAGCTATACAAAGAAGGAGTTCATCCTCCTAATAACAATAAAAACAACAACAATGATAAGCCAAAATTTTAGAATAGAAATTGAAATGTTGTCAACGATGGGATAGTGGATAATGACAATATAAAACCAAAGAAACCATTTTTTAATTTATCCAATCACTCAGTAGCGGCTCGACAAAACAACAATCATCAAAAATCAACTTTCAACAATTTTTTTCGAAGGAAATTTACAAACATTGGTGAGCCACTTGGGTCAGCATTAAAGACGCTTCTCACAAACAAGTTGATTACCTTGCCAGAAGCAATAAACTTTGAACCCAAGGTAAAACCTGCTTGGTGGAATGACAACCATTATTGTGATTTCCATTGAAACAAAGGACACCAAACAGATGCTTGTCAATGGTTAAAACATGTCATCCAAGATTTGATTGATAATGGAGTGATAACTATGGATGGACATACGACAAACAAATCTCACACAACTTTCAAAACTCCACTTCCTAACTATGAGAAGGGTGAATCATCAACAATGCATAATGGTAAAGGTAAAGGAAAGGTGAACTATGCTCATGCATATGACAATATGGTAAATGCGATTGTGGTTAAAGAGAAACAACATCAAGAACCTGCTCATGCTATCACAAGAAGCAAAGCCAAAGTTGTTTTGTCTGGTCCTACAAATAACACGTCATCCACTTCAAAACAATACATTCTAGTGGATCAACTACAAAAAACTCCCGCACAAATATCCATCTTAGAACTTTTAAATCTTTCACATGCACACAAAGAAATTATAGAAAGAGCATTAGTAGATAGAACAGTGTCCAAAGATCTTGATATAGATCAATTCCAAACTATGGTGGGACACCTCACAACCCCTCATTGCTTATCATTTACCGAAGAAGATGACATGTCCTTGCAACATCACCATAACGCTCCCTTGCATATTGAAGTCCTCATCCACAAGACATGCGTTAAATGTGTCCTAATAGATGGTGGAGTTGGCTTAAAAACATTTTCTCATTGAGTCTTGTTCGTGCTCTAGGTTATTTAGAAGATACAGTTGATCCCCAGAAAAAGATCACCATCAAAGCATATGATGAAGAAGAGTGTTCCTCTAAAGGAATTGTGATATTACCCATCAGAGTGGGATCTTTGCAGAAAGACACAACATGCCAAGTTCTAGACTTGGACTTATCATACAACATACTCTTGGGAAGACCCTAGATACATGACATACAAGTTGTTCCATCAACATATCATCAGTGCCTAAAATTTCCCTACAATGGACAGGAAATCACGATCTCAGCAGATTCAAATCCATTTCAATACTGTAGTAATCTAAAACCAGCTCAAGAGGTCATTGATCCTCATAATAGGGAGGCACAGTCTTCAAACACACAATCCAAAGAAAATTCATTTGCCTCAATTTTGTCAAGTATGGAAAAACAAATGCAACTAAGAGATCAAGGGAACGGAGAATATTCGCTATCACAATTACCACTTTCTCCTAAATCCTATGGAAAACCATCAAACTCTAAACAACAACCAATTGTGAAACATCATCCAATATTTGATGGAGCATTTGTTAGTGTTGGAACCTTATCAGAAAAAATAGAAGATAAAGATGTGCTACAGTGACTATACAAGGATGAAGAAGTCCAACAAAAGATCAACGATGTCATAATACCTACATAAAAGTATGGAAAAGGATTTAAAATCCTTCAAAAAATAGGATACAATGGAACAGGTTCTGTAGGAAAAAGAAAAGAAGGTATCTCAAAACCTATCCAACCTCATACTCAGCAGGCTATAGACAAATCAGGCTTAGGGTATGGACAAGTTACTCTACCAGAGAACACATCTCCTAGCGAACAACTTGCAATTGAAAGGGAAGAAATAGCTGTCAAACAACGAGAACAAAAAAACATGAAATGGCAAAAGAAGAAAGCTTCTGATCAACAAGAAAAATAAACTAAAGGCACTTCCCAAGCAGCATTAACTCTCACTCAAAACAAGCAAGAAGCTAGTACAAATCAAGGAGAGTTGATAGCAAGGCTGACAAAACTCAATCTCAGTCCATAAGAAGTTGAATATGAGAGAAGAAATGATATAGCAAGAAGAAAAAAAGAAAAAAATCAAACGCTATATGAACAAATCTGTAGATTGCAAGCTACAAGTGAGACAGATTCTAATGAATGGGAATGAGATTCCTATCAACCAAGGAAACATAGGAAACCTGTGTGCAATAAAATATACAACGTACTCATCTGCCATCCTGCTATCTATCATACCTGATAGATAATCCCAATTCAGTTGCCACAATTATTGGTACTCTGCACACACCTGCTCATATGAAATAGAGGGCCCCCAAGTAGCCACATCCAATCTCCTGCGAGCATAATGAGTTATACCCTGTGGCATCCCCTGTATCCTGCCATACTATCTCAGTACCCTCATGCAAAGGAATCGATCAATAACATAGGTTGTCGATCCGATCAAGTATCGAGTCGAGAATACATACGACATCTCCACTGAATCCTCAGGCCAGATCTCACAATCTTTGTACGGTCTCCATATCAGGGTATCCAAATCATCTAGTGTATGTTGCCAATACTCCAATTTTCCCAGCTTTCATTGGACAATGGTGCCTGGATACCCGTCAGCATAGAGCCTACCTACAGGTCTATCTATGTCATCCAATGGTCATGTTATAGGTAGGTGCTCCCAGGCCCATATCTAGAGAACTATCACCCCTGTCGATAATCTGGCAGATATTTGGTACAATACTTGATGCAATTCATAATACAAATGAGCCAACATGCATGACCCTCATGCAAATCGGGTCCCTTGTGTCACCAACTACTCAAGAAGGCGACCCCATCCAACAAATAATCCCTTTGACCTGTGATCGGGACAAAGGAAACCCCCAATGAATCTGGCAAGAATAGTAGGTAATGTGGCATAACCTAGGTCTAACATCTCCTACCACACAATGTCATATCCACCAATCTCATCATCATAAAAAACTCGACAAATTGCATCTGTCCCACCCTGCTCACTAAGATTGTAATACACTAGCTCACCCATCACTGGGATGTGTAGTATCTGGTAAACATCCTCGGGTGTCACCGTCATCTCATCCGTCGGTAAGTGAAAAGTATCGTTCTCACTATGCCAATGCTCTACTAAGGCTGTCAATAATCCTCAGTTAATCAAAGGTCAGGGCATGTCAAGAAGGAAAGATAAACCAAACCTGTCAATGTGGTCTTGCTTCGCCTGGTTAAGGTGGGGTATTAGCATCCATTTCTTTAGGAAGCGCTCTCGAGACTGGAGGACACTAAAGTGCTCATGTAATCAAATCATCTCATCATATTAGTATCTCGATTTATCTATCTATCAGTCTATCTTTCTCACTTGAGATTTCTGTCAAATCTCTTTGAGCCCCTATCAATGGCGTTCATCTATAATGAAGTCATTATCAATCCTATCTCATCTCGCACGTAAATTGAGATAATCAAAACTAATCATCGAATTTCATCAATCAGGAGTATCTAATTTTATCAATTAGATACATAATCAAATCTATCTTCCCCTATTAAAATAAAAAATCAAATCAAATTGACAACATTTCAGCATCTTAATCGACAATCGTGACGTTTGGGTGTCAGAGGAGCAACAATTTTTTTTATCAAAGTCATCAAAATCAATCATCCGAAATTTACATCAAATCATCCAAATTCATAAAAAATTCAATCGCAATAAAAAACTCAAATGATCAAGAACCAAAAGTCGGCTTCAAAAATCAAATCAATTCATCAAAAATCGAAAAATCAACTCAATAATCCGAAATCGAAATATCACCTCAATAATTTGAAATCAAAAAATCAAGCCAAAATGGTCAAAACTCGAGAAAATCATGTCAAAAATCATTTGCAATAATTGAGAAACTTGAAAAAAAATGAAAAACGCGTCCAAAATAAAATTGTGTCATTAAAGAATGGCAACCTCACGCGACATCGATAGCGGTGCCCGTAGCACTCATGGTGGCACCCACGGAGCCGGCCGCGATGCCTGCCACGATGCCCATGGCACCTGTGGTGGCGCCGCTAGGGCACCACCTTTCCCCCCCCCTCAACATGCAAATTTCAATAAAAAAATTTTTGGACAAATATTAATTTAAAAAAAAAAAAAAATTTCGAGAAGCCAAAAAACTCTAAACCCAAAAATCCCATTTTGTAATGCGCAAAACCCATCTCAAAGATGCAAAAAAATTTAAAACCCACATGACAAAAATTGATAAAAATATTTTTTTCTAAAACTAGCTAATTTTTTTTCAAAAACTCAACTAAAAATTGACAAAGCTAGTTTTTTCTCGAAGTACGTATCGATGGACCGTAGGCTAGAGGACGCTCGTGTCGCCAAACTCACTTGAACCTATGTTGGTGATACGAGATTGTCATTCCTTCCTCCATAGCACATTTTTCAGCCAACTCAAGTGCACAAATGAAGAGTGGTAAAAAAAATTCACCTTTTTAAACTCAAAGTGGGGCATTTTGGTGGGATTTTTCTTCCACTTATTTTCGATCATCTAATCAACTAATCAACCTGGCAAGGCAGCATTTTCAAATTTCTTATCAGGAAATGAATCAGATCAACTCTGAAAATATCTAAAAATCAGAAAATCATTAAAAATTGTAAAAATTTCAAAACTTTCAAAAAAACAAATTAAAAAATTGCGAAAAATTCAAAAATATTGAAAAATTGTCTGATTCATCTCTCGAGGGGGCATCCTCACATCAAAATCTATCAATCAACGTATGGGGCATCATATCGAGATTTATCATCTCAAAAATCTATCAACCGCATCAAATCCACATCATATCGAGATTTATCATCTCAAATTGAATCAGTGTCATATCGAAATCAAGATCAAATCTACATCCTATCAAAATCAATATCAACAACATCATCAATCGAGTTTTCTTTGAACCAACACGTCGTCACACATCACTTCAAAGAGGGGCAAAACATATACACCTAAAAATGGTCTGAAGATAGTTGATTAAATACATAGTTATTTAATTAATCCCCCTTCCCAATTAATTGATTCACAAGCAATTTGATTGATTTCTCTATTCATCTACTAGTAAATAGATCTACATGATTGATTTATATAGTTCATTTCATATCCCCTTTTGATTAATTGATCCTCCCCCCATTTAAAATCAATTCTTCTAATCCCTAATTAAAATTAACAAACTCAAGTTTGTTGAGATTAATTACCATTTTTCAATTATTTGAATTTCTAAATTCAAATAAGCACATGACTCCTAGCTTTTAACCACCTAACCTAACCACCCCCTAACCTAACCCATTCCTCCTAATCTTTGGTTTAACTAACCCTATCTAATCTTGCACATCCTAACCTCTTATGAGTTGCATATTCTCCCCTTGAGACACATGGCACTTTTGCCACATGTCTCCTCCCTTGGACACTTGCCATCTCATGAGCAAGGCTCCTTGACACTTGTCACCACAGAGATGACAAGTGTCCCTTCTTCCAACCTCTTCTCCAACTTCCTCAATCTTGACCCTTGATATCTTCAGATTAAATCTGGACCATCGATTCCTGCCACCTCAGCCTTCGAATTTCTAGAAATACCCCTCATTTTGGAGAAATAAGGATCCCTTGCATTAATAGTTTTAGCATCATTACTATAGACATTTTCATTATCTAATAATTAGCATTTTGGATTAATAATAGCATATTAATCTAGTTTCTTAGATCATTCATTTCATATTATTTGCACAATCGATCATGAAGTACCTACTCAACTCTTGAGTTGCTACTCCGTTGAGAGCCAAACAATCCAACACCTTCAAGATCCTCAAGAATAGAGGAAAATGGGACATCTCAATGGAGCTTTTGGTTTTCTTTTATTTAGCTTTCAATTTGCTTCATAATTCTATTTATGTTGTCTCGTTATATGTGTATGCCTATTCAATTTAACATATATTTAGCATCACAAAAAGTAACAGAGAACTACAAATATCAGACAGATCCATAGACAAGCATCTGAGCAGAATGATGGAATAAGAACCTATTGCTAAAAGTTTAACCAAAGTTGTTGGGATTGTGGTGGTAGGTCTCCCTACTCTTGTAGCTCTTGGATAGGCAAGTGGGATCTTTTTTAGATTAGAGAGATGCACTAGATCTATTGTTGAAAGCTCAAGAAAATTTCTTGAGATTGTGGCAGTAGGTCATCCTGGTCCTCCACTTTTTGCTCCAAAATATGAACTTGTTCATTGACATCAATTCTATCAGAATCTTGGGCCACGACTCTTGAATCAATTTCCTCATATCTGCAATGGTTGATAAGAAGATTGATGATGTAATTCTCTTTAGAAGCAATCACGGATGTCGAATGCAATAACATGACAAACACATGAACATGAATGACCTAGTCAAACAAACATGCTTGTATGAAGATTGATGTGACTTTTCTCCATGATACTTGAATGATGAAGTTCTACTTCGAATGCTTCAGAATATTGGATGACAAATTTTTGATAGATACATGAATGATGGGGTATGTATGTTATCAATTGCTTCTCTATGTTTAAAATGAATTGATAGGCTATCTATATAGGCTTCCCTAGGTAAATTACCAATTAGGCCAACCTCTGACAGTCACATTGAGGCATGAGGACCAAAACCCATTGAGGAGGGGGAGAGCTTGCCCATATCTAAAATGGGTCTTGGTTAAGGAGGATCAGGGTGCTATTGTTCAAATAGGGGTGTCACATCACCCTTGTCCTCCAAAAGCAAGGCAAGGAGCCACCAAATAAAGGGGGAATAGCTCTGGGATGGGGTCATCTCAACCATGTATACAAGTGACATCAAGTTTAGAGTAAAATGGGGCCAAAATGGGCCTAGGGGGAATGGAGATAGGACACACCAAACTAGGAGTACAAATTTATGAGGTGTGAGTTTTATCGCTTACAATTTACAATGCTACATTTATCCCCCACTTTAACGGGAGTATGAGCCTAATAAAATTCTTGTAGTAAAGTATAAAGATGAGGAAGAGAGAGGAACAACTAGGAGAAAGATCACAAAGAGATAAGACATCACTAATATCGAGGAACCAATCCTCCAATCTTAGGATCTTAACTCATGAAATCACATGCAAGGACATAAAAAAAGACAAAGACACAAAAAAAAACCAAACAAAAGACAAAAGACAAAAGACACACAAAAAAGGGGTTAGTACAAATAAAAAAAAGCTCCAAGTCAACTAGTTGAGGAGATCTCAATAGTCAAAATGTCTCAACCACTAATCTTATTCTCGGAATGATATTACAAGAACACAACTAGTCACATGAAAAGAGAAAGAGCTTGCATCAAATGATGAACCATGATCCAACAAGTAGCAAAGCTATGAGCTCATGTGAAGGAGAAATAAGAGAACATGGATGCCACATGCTAGCAAGTTGCATTATGCTAGATGATTCATGAGAAGAAAAACAAGAGAGACTGTGGAACCTACAAGCTAGCAATTTGTGTTATGCTAAGTGATCCATGAGAACATGAGTGCCCATGGGACAACACATTTTGTTATGTGGTGTGATTCATGTAGAGAAGGAGAGCCATAATAGTCTAGAAAGTTGTGTTATGGTTGACTAGTCTAGCAAGTTGTGTTACACCAGTCAACCTACCTCAAAGAAGTTGAAAAAGGAAGAACTGAAAGGTCTAGAAAGTTGCATTATTCTATTCAACTCACCTTGTTGCATATGTTGTCATTTTGTTTTAGGAGTTAATCATATCGTATAATGTGACAACTTGTATAATACATTTAAAAAACAATATGACTAGTTTAGAGAACATCTCATTTAAGAGTTAGGTTTGGTTTCGAGCATGTACACCCTATATATGACATATAAAAGGACCGCATCTGGTTTTGGGAAAGAACATCTCATCTAAGAGTTAGGTCTAGTTTTGAGCATACAACAACCCATATAAGATATGCAAAATAAAAAATATGGTACAAGGAGGGTGTGATGTATGCCCCCCCAACCCCCCCTTAATATGTCAACATAATGGTATGTTGATGTCTTAAGGAAGCTAGGAACAAGGATACACACGTTCATCACCAAGGAGATATCCTTTAGGAAACGATGTACATAAATCTAAGCTAAAGAGGCATGACTCTTATAAGCAAGAAAAATATAGTTGTAAAAGAGATACCTTGCAACAAGTGTAAATGGAGTCCTTTGAAGGAGGAGAAAGATATTTTTGCTCAAAGACATCTACCTCCAAGAGGGGATTTTGAACAAAAATGACATCATTGACCAAAAGAAATGAAAGAGAACAAGAATTCATACCTTCCTCCTATTTCTAGGTAAATGGATTCTTGATGAACGATAACAAACTTTGACCCTAAGTGAGGGGTTTGTTTATAATAGACATACATCATCAAGTGAAGAAGAGGTTGTACTCAAGGATACACACCTCTTACATAAGAGAGAATCCTTGAACAAACAAACAACTTCACACAAGTAATGACATCATATCATAACAAAACACCACTCATCATAGGAAAAGTGGATCCTTAGAAAGGATAGGAGGTAAAAGATATAATCAATGCCCCCCAAGCATAAGGATAATGAGAAGGATTATACACCTTCTTAAGATATTATACATAAAATATATATCTTCAATAAAATAATAGGTACTGACCAAGGAAAATACATGTACTCACATTAAGAACAATTCAATGAAATAAAAGACATCAAGTTATGGAAAATACAACTTAAAAGAATAGCAATCTTAAAAAAGGAGAGAGAGTTGAATATATTATCCTTTCCCCCCAAGCAAGGAGACAAGAAATAAATATTTTGTTGTCCAAGTATGATTGTCATTGAAGATGCATCACCACACATGACAAAGAGCCCCTAATAAAGTTAAACTACCAATTTCATAAACATAATAGGATGAATAAAGTGCTAAGGCACTACCTCTTCACCAAGTAAAATTGTGAGATTAGTTGTAAGAGCTATGTGAGCTCAATCGTACTGGTCTTGAATAAATTCTTTAAAATATTTAAAATTTCCAAGAGAATGAGAATAACAATGATGAAAAAGACAATCTCGTCACCTTCTTTTTTCTTATTATTATTTTTTATGAAAGGAAATATCACATGCTTATCATACTTCAATCTCTAAAATATTATTGTAGCTATTTTTTGTTAATTGTCAATATGGCTAGGTCTTGTCTCTTGAGATGTGGGACAAGGTGTGTTAGTGGAAGGAGAAGGAGTGTTTTCTTGAGGCAAAAGAGTTGGTAAAGAAGGAGGAGGATTATTTGATATAGAAGCATGTTTGGATGAGAAAATAAAGTTTCTAAGTATTTGAACCTTATGATCATGTTCCATAGATGTTTTTGAATTGGTATATCCTAGGCCTTCTTTAGTAAATTGTGCAGGAGGGTCTACAAAGATCTTAATTCCTTGCTCATGTTTTCTAAGTCCTTGTCCTCTGTAACCTTGTTTTGAAATAATTTCATATCCAACTTCATAAGATGTTCTCAATTGTGAAGGAGAAAAGCTTTCATTATTAATTTCTTCAAAATTTGTAGTGTAATGACACATAGAAGGATCAAAGGGATAATTATATGAACAAGGGATATCCCTTGTAGGGAGATTCTCCTTTCTATCATCATTATTCATGTCCTATTTGGTTGGTTGGAAAGAAGGGTCCTTGTCATCTAAGGCTTCATTTTTTCTTAATGTTATGTGAGGAGATAGATCATGAATAAAATGCATAACATCATATTTCCTACAAATATGTTAATTATTAAGATAAACCCTTGAAGAATAAGGAGGATCTAGAGAGATTGATGCACCAACATTTTGATCTTGTCCCCTTGCACTAGAGCATGCATATGAGAATAAGGTGGTTTCATGTTGCCCTTCAATGCTTTCTCTCTATTAGAGAGACCGTTGATAGGAGTATTTATCTTTCCTCATTCTCATTAGATATCTTATGAGAGGTACAAGTGTTAGCCTTTTCAATGTCTTATGTAAGATTATAATTATCTACGAAAGCTTTTATGTGATTTACATATGTAATGCATTTTCTCAACAATCGCATCATAAAACAACATACAACATGGATTCAATTCTAAACTAGCTGGTTGGGAAGGATCCCTCCTTAGCCAAGTGGGTAATGTGACACTGCTTAAAGCTACCCTTCAAAATTTGCCTATCTATGCCCTTAGTCTTTTCAAAATACCCAGGAAGTTTGTTGAGGCTATTGAAAGAATTGAAGAAATTTTTTATGGTTGGGAGTGGAAGATAAAAATAGAATCCCCCTTATTGCATGGAATAATATTTGTACTCCTAAGGCTTTTGGGGGCTTGGGATTAAGGAACATCATAACTATGAATAATGAATTGTTAGCTAAACAAATTTGGAGAATGAAAGGGGAGGAAAGGGAATGGAATTTAATTTGGAAAAAGAAATACCTTTACATGCAACCATCTGAGGAAGAATTTATGGAAAATTCTTTTTTTTTGGAAGGTTCTGCAATTTGGAATGCAGTTCAAACGGCTAAAGCTTGGGCTACAGCAGGAAGAAAGTGGAAATTAGGGAATGGGAGAACTATTAGATTCTGGGAGGACAAATGGCTAATGGATAAACCATTGGAGGAAATCCCCATTCTTAAGGAATGGAAAGACTGGTTCAAAAGAAGGTATGGAGTCTTTGTTAGAGACTACTGGAGAAATGGGAAGTGGATTGAGTTCAACCAACTTTGTCGAAGATTAAATTTTTTTGAGATCTTGCTTTCTTCTAAAATTTTTATGGACAATTCTGAGGATTGTTTGATTTGGAGGGAAAATTCTGATGGGAAATATTATGTGTCTTCAGCAGTGTCTATCCACAACAAAGTTTCAAAAGAGATCCCTTTGTGGGCTAAAGTGTGGATAAAGAAGTTGACGCCTAAAACTAATATCTTCTTTTGGATTTTTATTCAAAATAAGGTGCTAACTCTTGATAATATCCATAAGCGTGGATTTTTTTTTCCTAACAGGTGTTCTCTTTGATGCAGGGAGGAGGAGTCTACTTGTCATATCCTCTACCAGTGTATTTTCAGTCAGGAAATTTGGAATATTATTTTTAGAAGGTGGAAGTTGAGTTGGGTTTTCCCGAACTCTCTGGAAGAGTTATGGCGGCAATGGTATTGCCCTAGTTCCAATTCTAAGAATGTGGAGCTTTGGAAAATAACTCTCCCTATTGTCATATGGAACATCTGGAAGGAGCGAAACAATAATATTTTTAGGGATAAAAGTGCAAACCTTGAAGTGGTGGTGGAGAAAATCTATAGAGGGATCTTTGAATGTTTATATGGAATTGATAATGGTTTAGCTACTAAAGAAGACTTTAATGAAAGTTGGAACCTCTCCAATAACAGAAACAGTAAGGATAAGGGTAGGGATGGTCTTTTTTGGTGCTTTCCTTTATAGGGATGGATTAAGGCCAACTTTGATGGAGCTTCTAAGGGAAACCCTGCAAAGTTGGTTATGGGGGCATTGTCAGAAATTTTGCTGGAAGTTGCCTTGTGGTTGTTGTTGGCCCTTTGGGTAACCAAACTAGTCATTATGTTGAAGCCTCGATGGCTCTGAATACTTTGATTATAGCTAAAAATCTCAATCATGATAATCTATGGTTGGAGGGAGACTCACTTAACATTATTAAATGCCTTAAGGTAGAAATTGAGCCTTCGTGGACTATAGAAAATATTATTTTTAAAGATAGAGAAATTATTTCAATCTTTAAATCAATTATTATTGAGCATGCTTTCAGGGAAAAAAATGTTGTAGCGGATGGTCTAGCGAACCTTGGTGTAATTTCCGAAGCTCAAAGTATATGGAATGGGGAAGGAAATATTGATTTTAATATTAAAGAACTCATTAGAAAGGACAAATTTATGGGGAAAGATGGATCGCACATTAATCATGGAAGTATTAATGATTAATCTTCAAATTTTTAGAAAGGTGATGATGGCACATTAGCAGGGCAGAGTCCTAAACAAGTATATTAATTTTCTGCACGCTTTGTGGGTGTGCATTTTCAAAAAGCCGAGTGTCATTTGGAAGAAAGCTCTGAAGGTGCAGAAGCAGAGAAATTGTAAAACAAAATCTAAAATGGGGGGGATCTAAGAAAGAGGAACCTGATAATATTTCCAGATGGCAGGAGAAGCCAAAGGTTTGGACAAAGCTGGAGAAAGGATTCATGATGCACTTCATGGAAAAATTGGTCGACTATGATAAAGGCGGAGTAAACCTAGCGGTCACCAAAGTTACTGAAAAACTGGATAAATGGCTCCTTCAAAATTCATGGATTTAGGTTTAAGCTAGATGTGGACCTCATTTCGACGGTCACAAGTATGCCCCATTATGGTCTTAACTTATTTAGAGACCTAAAAGTGTCTAATAATGTAGTTAATCTTTTTCCACGTAAAGAGAAGGAGAGAGAGAAATTAGGAAAATCTACGAGGGGTATTATGATGCTTCTAATATCAAGAAAATCTGAGGTTGTGTGCTTAATGCAATCATGAAATATATTATTGTGGAGGGTCATTTTACCAGGGTCCACACATACCATTTTGTGCTTTTAAATCACTTTAGACATGAGAAGAGGATTTCTCTACCCTATTACCTTTTCAGGTCTTTGTCGCGGTCTCTGAATAGGCATAGCAAGAACCCTTCTTCGCCTTTGCTTCATTGTGGCCTTATTTTTCTCATTTATGAGCATTACAAGATTATGGCTATCCAGGAAAACAAGAGGTTGTCAGTGTCACCAGGGAAAGGAAAGAGGAAGATTGACGAAGGTTGGCCTAGCAAGGATGAGTTGACACAGAGAAAAAAGGGTAAAAAAGCCACTGTGGAGAAAATTCAATAGGACATGGGTATACAAAAGGATACGAAGATTGATTCTGAGGACATGGGAAAAGATGGAAGTGAGATGGAGACTGATGACTCTGATGGAGAGGAGAGTTGGAAAGAAGAGGAAGGAGGAGTTGAGGATGTTTCTGATCAGAATAGCCCTACCCATAGTGTGAGTATAGGTAATGTTAACATCCAACCAATGGAGGAGCAGGACAATCAGATTAATAAAGAGGAAAGGGAAATGGAAACTGAGTAGGAGAAGGATAAGGAGAAAATGAGCAGGGATCAGGATAAAGATGGAGATGGGATTATTTTGGATAAACTCAAAAACCAGTATGAGGCTCGAATGGGTTTTGACAGGTGGGTATATGAAAGAATCAAGAATTTGGAAAAAAGTGATAAGCAACAGGAAGAGAAGGGAAAGAAAGTTGAAAGTAACCAAGAGCAGTGGAAAAAAGGTATGGAGGATAAAGTGGAGAAGCTGAAAGCTCAGATTAGTAATCTGGAGGAAGGAAAAACAACCATGAAAAACTTTTTGGTTATGATTCTAGATATCCTTACCTTTGTGACTAAGAATATAGATGAAATTGCCAAGTTCCTTGATGGCTCCAGCACTTCCAAACCTGTTGTGGACCTAGATATTGATGAGGATGCTATTGGGGTAGGGATAGTGGAAAGTGTTCTTGGTGGTGCAGCAAAAAGAACTAGGGCGAGTATGAAAAAAGTTGCTTTGGCCTCTTCCAAGGAAATCCCTATGCTCAGGGATAATATTAAAGATTTGCAAGGGATTAGCGGAAATTTGGATAATGCCCTTAAAAACATTAAGTAATTTGTCTTTTTTCTTTTTTCTATTATGGATGGATGTTGCTGGTTTTGTTGGGCTTTTATGCTAGTTTTTGCCTAGAATTGTGTTGGTTTTTTTGCAGAATGTCTTTTCTTGTTTATTAATGCTATTATCTTTTAAGGATATTTTGTAAAGGGTTTCGAGATCCCTTCAAAACCTATTTTTCCCATAATAAAAAACATGGATAAAAGCTTTAGATATGATTTTCAAGTAGGAAATATCTTCAAAATTCTAATGATGTCATATGCAAAAGTACTATGAATGATTTAAAAAGTAAAGTAAAGTGAAAGAAACCACTATCCAACAAATGATTTTGATAAATATAACTAAGAAACAATGTAATCATATGTGAAATAGCATACCAATTAGGTTTATTATATTCCATTATGAAACACCACAAATCAGATCTATAAACACAATTGTAAAATTATGCAACCCACAAGTCAATTTTAAAAGAATAAATTAGGGATTTTATGAATTTAATCTCTAAATCTATGTAATTCAATTGCATATATTAGTGCAAATATTAATTCTTGCACGCATACCAAACAGACCTGAGACAATGAATCATAAATAAGCATGAAAGAAGTTGGGTTCACCAAAATGTAATAGAGTGATTTGAAAATTAGGGTTTCACCAATTAAGATAATAAAACCAATATCTCATCAAATCAACCATATATTAAGGGTGGGGGGAATTTAATAGATATAGCCACAATTCAATTAGGAAAAGGGTTGAGATGTCAATTAAATTTACCTATTGGCTATCTCCCATTTTAGAGTTGAAACTAGATGTGAGTTTTAAGGTTTAGGGTAAATTAATAGATAATTCAAGTGAATTGGAAGTAACAGATAACTATAGATATCGAACAAAGCCACTGACAGGAATTTGAGCAGAAGGATGGGTTCAAAACCTATTATTGAAAGTCTAGGTTGAATTGTCAAGACCGTGGTGGTAGGTTGTCTTAGTCTTTTAATCTTTGATAGGCAAGTGGGATCCTTTCCAGATTAGGGAGATGCATTGGATCCACTATTGGAAGATTGGGTAAAATTATCAAGATTGTGGTGGTACGTCGCCTTGGTCCTCCACTTTTTATTCCTTCAAAATCTGAATCTGTTCATCATCGTCAATTCTATCAGAATGTTTGGCCATGGCATCTAAATTAATTTCCTCATATCTACAATGGCTAGTAAGAATATTTATCATGCAATGCTCTTTAGATGTGACCAGGAATGTTAAATGCAATAACATGACAAACACATGAACATGAATGAACTAATAAAAAATACATGCTTGCATGAATATTGATGTGACTTTGCTTCATGATGCTTGAAGGATGAAATTTTGCCTTGAATTCTTGAGAATGTTGGATGAAGAATGCTTGAAAAATGCACAAATGATGGGGTATGTGTGTTATCAATTGCTTCTCTAGGTCTAAAGTAAATTGATAGGATGTCCTTATATAGGGCTCCCTAGGTAAACTACTGATTAGGAAAACCTTTGACAATCACATTGATGCATAGGGAACAAAATATATTAGGGAGGGGGAGATCTCGCTCATATTTAAAATAGGTCTCGGTTAAGGAGGATTAAGGCACCATGGCACCATGGTCTAAACAGGGGCACGACA
Source organism: Cryptomeria japonica (assembly GCF_030272615.1). Taxonomy (NCBI): domain Eukaryota; kingdom Viridiplantae; phylum Streptophyta; class Pinopsida; order Cupressales; family Cupressaceae; genus Cryptomeria; species Cryptomeria japonica. The sequence goes on from NC_081411.1 coordinate 676,320,038, forward strand.
ATTCCCTTGTCCTCCTTTTCCCTTGTCCTCCAAAAGTAGGACAATGAGCCACCAAATAAAGGGGGTGTATCCCTATGATGGGGTCCACTTATCCATGTATACAAGTGAAATCAAGTTCAAAGTAAAAGGGGGGCAAAATGTACATAGGGGGAATGGAGATATGACATGCTAAAGTAGGAGCACAAATATGAGGTGTGAATTGTTGGTTACAATTTATGATGCTACACATACTATTCATTATTCAAACATCATTTTATTGCATAGGTTGTTGGCAGTTGTGTTATTTATTTCTTGGTTTATTTGTTGAGGTAGCTTGTCCACTAATGACAAAAAGATTATGAAGGAAAAACTTTTTTAATAATCTTGAATCACAACTAACATTAAAATATTATCTTTCAAAATATACCCAAAATACGTGAAGTAGTCTAAGCTATATGAAATCCTTGAGAATTATAGATAATGCCATTTAATAGAAATTCAATGGTAAGAATTAGAATAAGCCATCTTGTTAGACAAAGAGGAAAAATTGTGAATAGATTATCCACCATGTTCTTTCTATTAAAGCTCTTCCCATAGTATTGTATAGTGCCATTTGGTATATCAATCCACTTAGGTTGATAGCTTCAATTTTACAAATAACAAACTAGTGTATGCAACTAATTTTCCTATTGAAAAGAGGATCTAAACAAATGAGATGTACTTTATTAAAACATCAAAACCTAGTATGTGTTTTATTGAACACACCTAATGTCAAAGTACATAGGAAGCTTTTTGATGAATAGAATTCACAATGATTAGGTAAAGACAACTCCAAAGAGGTTTCCAAAAAAGGTTTCTCACACAAAGAAAAATATTTCAAATAATTCAACTTGATATCAAATAATTTCCCCAAGATTTGACTTTTGATGAATAGATAAGACAAGAAAACTATTTGAAATAAAGATTTTAATATAGATTTGATGCATGATGGTGGATAAAGCTTATATCCTAGACACATTTTTTCTTTATTTCAAACCTATGCTATGATTTGTATTTATGTTAACTAAAATATGATCTAAATGATATGAATCAACATGGAAGACACTAGAGAAATTAGACAAACCAATCAATATCGCATTCCCTAGTGTTGTCTCTTTCTTACTGAATCATAGGGCATCATAAAAAAATATAGAAAAATAATATTGGACCATTGGAGATACATTATTTAGGTCCATTTATTGGTTTTCTGATTTGATTTATGAAGATTTTTTAGCCCTTTCTTACCCAAGGTGGGTATTTGTAAAAAACATGCCCCCCCAACTCCCCAATTATGGGTTTTTTGTCTCAACTAGTTACTCATTTTAGAAATGTTGTCCCTTTCTTACTCAATCATAGAATGCCATAAAAAATATAGAAAAATAATATTGGACCATTGGATATTTATTTTGTAGATCCATTTTTTGGTTTTCTGATTTGATTTATGAAAAAATTTGGCCCTTTCTTACCCAAGGTGGGTATTTGTAAAAAACACTCCCCCCTCCCCTATTATGGGTTTTTTGCATCAACTAGTTTCTTAGTTATGAAATGTTTGAAAGGTTGAACATACAAATGTCACCATTATGCATATGGATGTGAGATCCCTAATCTCACCGACTCTCAGTATAGACATACCATAGATTATTGAAATTGAACTTGGAGATGAGTCTCTATTGTGTGGAATTGAAATTCTTAGTTGTTTGAATGCATGCTTCCTTTGGGGAGAAGGGAACCAAAGAAATAATTGTCCATTATTAAGAAGAATATGGGTAACCCTAGACCATTCTAAAGAGATGTTGATAAAGTTCTATCTTGTGATAATAAAATTGGAAACTATAATGTTTGCAATGGTCCTTCTTCTGAGAAGGTCATCAATCCCCCAACTTTAGATAAATCCTTAACTTGTAATTTGTCTCCACCTTATTACTTTCATTCAATCTACTTTAGATCACATTCATTCTATTTCAATAATTTTTTCCTTAGAGATTACATTCATTCCATGTCAATAATTTTTGTCTCCTCTAAGGTTGTTGCTCGTCTTGATGGGGATGATTTGTCAAGGCTTGAGTCTAGTATCTTTCAAAGGGATTCCACTAATTATACACAAGGGACTTGATGTAGGAGAATCCCCAGTTCATAGCAATCTTGCATCAACCAAAAATATTTCCTTTTTGTTTTGCTTTTTGTTTGCAGTTTCAACATTTCTTTTTGTGTGTCCCAGATTTGGCTCATTGAAACCTATGGAGTTGGAATTTTGCTTGAAGACATGATCATATTCCTTTTTCCAAAACCTTGGAGCATTTGGATTGTTTTTGGCAAGTTATCGTTATCAGTTTTCGAGACAGCTTCCTATTACCGATTGACAGTTTCCTGTTACTAGTTGCTTGGATCTATTTGCATTGGTGATCTACTGGATTCCCTTCCATAGCTTGTGGAGCCCTGAGAGTTGATTCTGATGTTCCTTGGCATGTGGCTGACCTTTTCCCATAATATACTCTCCATCCTTTGGATTTTCCGAAGGAATTTATTTGGCGGAGGCCGACCTTGTTGGTTTTGCACGTTAGGTCTTGTTCTTCGGGTTTTGGTCCCTTTTTGGGCCAATTGGGTCCTCTTGGATCATATAAATTATTGTAATAGAGAATTAGAATGTAATAAAGAAGTTAGACTAAGGATAAAAGATAGATCTTGAGATTTGAGGTCCTGGTTGTTACCTATTTTGTACTTTGAGCATGTTTTAGCAAGCCTGTGAGCCAGTTTCTATAACCCGGTTGTTACCAGTTGATTGTAATCAGTTTTCATGTTATAATTCAATCTATTATGCATTGCCTCCATCATGTAATTGTCTTTTTGTTGTGTTTACTCTTGCTAACCGGTCTGAATTGATCTCTTTGAGCTCCCTCCTAATCGGTGAACACTTCAAGTGGTATTAAAGCGAGTTTTTCATTCTAGAGATGCGTTGTCCTGAGAATTTTGTTGTAGGGTTGCAGAATGTGGATCTAACCTTCAAATGTATAGGATTGGTGTAATGCTGGCTTAAAGAGGAACTAGGAATGGTGGAGCGCATGGGAATGCAAACCCTGATGTGATGGAAATATTGTGAGGAATAGTAGCCCAATTGGAAGCCGTGGAGACAACCAAAAGAAGAGGTTGACACATTGAAGATGAAGGAGACCAAGCCCCGACAGAACAAGTAAACCCACCGGTGGTTGATCCAGATGAAGAAAGGTTTTTGAGGGTTTTGAGTAGGGCGAACACTAAACCTCATTTTACCCCACTAGAATATGATGAAAAGTTGGATTGGGATGAATTGATGGATTGGATCTCAGAGATGGAGAAATATTTTGATTTTGAAAACACTGCAAAAGAAAGGAAGGTGAAATATGTCTATACCCAGTTGAAAGGTCATGCATCTCTTTTGTGGGAGCATTTGCAGGGTGATAGATAGAGAAGAGGTAAAGAGAAGATAAAGACATGGGATCGGATAATTACTAAGTTGAAATCAAAATTTATGCCACCTGATTGTCAAGTGAATCTGTTCTAGAAATTGCAAAATTTGAGACAGAAGGAATCGAGTGTGAAGGAATACACCGAAGCATTTTACAAGTTGAATATCAGATCCAAACATGTTGATGATGAAGTTGAACAAGTTGCAAGATTTTTGAATGGATCGTGGGTGTCTATACAAGATGAACTCAGTTTGATCAAATTACAAAGTGTTGAAGAGGCTTACCAATATGGCCTAAAGGCAGAAGAAAAGCTAAACAAAAGACATAAGTAGAGGCAAAGAGGTGGAGGTGGAAGGTTTTCCAGAGGAAGAGGATATACTGGAGGTAGAGGAATCTGTACAAATTAGAACAAGGACAAGGAATTGAGCAAAGAAGGTAATTCATACCAGAAAGATGATATAAATTTCTACTGGAGGAGAAAACCGGATGGCTACCAGAATGAGAATTTTGGAAGACAAGACAAGAGAACATTTAGAGGAACTTTCTTTAAGTATGGAGGAGAAGGACATTGTACTTTTGAGTGTAAGAAGACAAAGAATAAAAAAAGAGCAAAAGTAGTGGATGAGAACCCCATCGGATCAGACAATAAACTGGAAGATGGAGAACTGTTGATGACGAGGAGAGATTTGTGTCGTACCGAGAGAGATGAAGAGCCCTTCCAGAGGAAGAATTTGTTCAAGACCAGATTTAAGGTATCTGGTAAGTGTTGTAAAGTTGTTATTAATAGTGGTAGTTTAGATAATCTTGATTCAGAAGAGTTGGTGAATAAGATGAATTTGGAAATATTGAAATATCCTAAGTCTTATTAGATAGCATGGATTCAGGATGAACATAAGTTGTTAGTAAGTGAGCAATGTTTGGTGAAATTGAAAATTGGGAATTATCATGATGAAGTCTTGTGTGATATTATGCCTATGGATATTTGTCATCTTTTGTTGGGTAGACCTTGGCAGTTTGATAGACAAACAATACATGATGGGAGGAAGAATACATACACTATTGTGGTCAATGGGATGAAGAAAATCTTGTTTCTCTTGGAGGAACCTTTGAAGAGTGAAGTCTTTATGAATGCTAGAATTTGTTTGGTGGATGGAAGGACATTCCTGGATGGATTGAGACATGAGAATGTGTGTTTTTCCTTAATTCCTAAGAAGACTGAGAATTCAGAGCATGAAGAGGAACAACCGACAGAGATAAAATATTTGCTGACAGAATATGAAAACATCATTTCAGATAATGTACTTGATGGATTTCTGCCTGTGAGAAGTATCAGTCATTGCATGTACCTTCTTCCCGAAGCTAGTTTGCCTAACAAAGCTGCACGCCGGATGACACTGACAGAGAATGAAGATTTGAATAAACAAGTGCGGGAGCTATTGAAGAAAGGTTTGATCAGAGAAAGTCTAAGCCCTTGTGCAGTACCAAAAGTATTAGCACCTAAGAAGAATGGAGAATGGAGAATGTGTACTGATTCCAAAGCAATAAACAAGATCACAATGAAATGCAAGTTTCCTTTGCCTAGGATGGATGACATAATAGATTGTTTGAGCAAAGCCAAATACTTTACAAAGATAGATTTGAAGAGTCGATATCATCATATCAAGATCAGAGAAGGAGATGAGTGGAAGACATCATTCAATACAAATGAAGGACTGTATGAATGGTTGGTGATTCCTTTTGGGTTAACTAATGCATTGAGTACTTTCATGAGGCTGATGAATGAGGTATTGACAAAATTCTTGGGTAAGTTTGTTATTGTATATTTGGATGACATTTTGATTTTCCATAAGACAAAAGAGGAGCATTTGTTGCATTTTAGACAAGTTTTGTAGAGGTTGAGAGAAGAAAAGTTGTTGATAAATCTTAAGAAGTGTACTTTCATGAAAGATGAGTTAGTCTATTTGCGATTCGTGATATCTGAGGATGGTTTGAAGATGGACCCTGAGAAAGTAAATGCAATTGTTGAGTGGCCTACACTGAAAAGAAATGGAGAGGTAAGATCATTTCATGGATTGGCTAGTTTCTATTGGAAGTTCATCAGAAATTTTAGTTCAATTTGTAACCCTATGACTGTAACCATGAGGGGAGATCAAAAGGAATTCAAGTGGACCACCAGAGCAAACGAAAAGTTTTGAGTTGTTGAAAAGGAAAGTATCTGAGAAGCCTGTGTTAGCTTTACCAGATTTCAATAAAGTATTTCATGTGGTTTGTGATGCAAGTGGAACAATAATAGGAGCAGTTTTGAGTCAGGAAGGGAGAGTGGTAGCTTATTTCAGTGAGAAAATGAATGATGCCCAAAAGAGATATTTAGTGTATGGTCAAGAGTTTTATGCCATAGTTCAAGCCTTGAGGAAGTGGAGACATTACCTATTTCCTAAGGAGTTTTTGTTGTATACAGATCATCAAGCCTTGCAATATTTGAACAGTCAGAGTAAGTTGAATCAGAGAAGTGGGAAATCTAAGAAAGTTGTTGATGCACTGAGTAGGAGAAGGAATTTGCTGATAGAGATGAGAGTGACAGTATTAGGATTTGAGGAATTGAAGACCTTGTATGATGATGACCTGGATTTTGCAGAACCTTGGAGAGCATGTAGAGAACCAGTTATGGTAGATAGAAGCAAGTGGTTGGATTACTTCATTTAGGATGGGTTGTTATTAAGAGGAGTTCAATTGTGCATACCTAAGAATTCTATGAGGGAGAATCTGATAAAGGAGAAACACATTAGAGGATTAGTTGGATATTTTTGGTATTGACAAAATAGTAGTATTGGTGAGTGAGCATTACTTTTGGCCCTAGATTCATAAGGATGTTAGGAAGTATGTGCAAATTGTAGAGTTTGTCAAGTTGAAAAGGGTAGTAGTTGTAATGTGGGATTGTATAAACCTTTGACAATACTGGTATGACCTTGGGAGGATATAAGCATGGATTTCATACTTGGTTTTCCTAAAACCCCGAGAGGGAATGATTCTATATTTGTGGTAGTGGATAGATTTTTGAAGATGGCTCATTTCATACCTTTTAAGAAGACATTAGATGCATTACATTTAGAAGACCTATTTTTCAAGGAAGTAGTGAGATTGCATGGGTTACCTAAGAGAATAGTTTCAGACAGAGACACTAAGTTTCTTGGCTATTTTGGGAGAACACTTTGGAAGAAGATGAAAATAGATTTGAAGTTCAGTTCTACTTTTCATCCACAAACTTACAGATAGACATAAGTAGTTAACCAGAGCTTGATAAATTTGTTGAGATGTTTAGTTGGAGATAAAATCGGAAGTTGGGATTTGATTTTTGTACAAGTAGAGTTTTCCTACAATAATTCAGTAAACAGGAGTACCGGAAGAACAACTTTTGAGATTGTTACCAGAGTGCATCCTAGAGGTACATCAAAATTAAGAAATATTAGCAGTGAAGACCGGAGGAGTTCATAAGCAAAAGAATTGTAGATCACATGAAGAACTTACATATTCAAGTTAAGCAACATTTGGAGGAAATAAATAGCAAGTATAAGGAGAAGGCAAGTGAGAAGAGGAGACATAAGGAATTTGAAATTAGCGATGAAGTGATGGTGTATCTGAGAAAAGAAAGATTACCGGTTAGAACTTATAACAAATTGCAGATGATAAAGTTTCGACCTTGCAGGATTTTGAGAAAGTTCAGTTCTAGGAATGCATATGAAGTGGAGTTACCAGATAGTTTGAGTATTTCACTTGTGTTTAACATTGTCGATCTTCATGAGTACCATGAACTAGAATTCAGTGAGGATAATATTGAAAACTTGGAGATATAGTTTCCCTGGAAGGAACCAGACCAGATTGAAGACATTTTTTGAGAGTAGGATTGGGCATAGTACTCGAAGAAGTCAGTATAAGGAGTACCTTGTGAAGAGGAAGGGCAGACTAGTTGAAGATTCATCTTGTACTTCTCAGGCAGAGGTAGACCGCCTTGGTTTTCCTCTAACCCCAGCAAAGTGAGAGACTCACTTTTTTTTACAACAACCTCGGATGTCTAATGCAAGAGCATCCCCGGTTTATAGCAATCTTGCATCAACCAAAAATATTTCCTTTCTATTTCACTTTATGTTTGCAGTTTCAACATTTCTTTCTATGTGTCTCAGATTTGGCTCATCAAAACCTGTGGAGTTGGATTTTGGATTGAAGACATGATCATCTTCCTTTTTCCCAAACCTCAGAGCATTTAGATCATTTTCCAGCAAGTTATCGCTACCAATTTTTGAGACAGTTTCCTGTTACTGGTTGCCTGGACCTATTTGCATTGGTGATCTACCAGATCCCCTTTTGTAGCTTGCAGAGCCCTGAGTGTTGATTCTGATGTTCCTTGGTGTGTGGTCGACCTTTTCTTGTCATCTACTCTTCATCCTTTGGATTTTCTGGAGGAATTTCTTTGGCAGAGGCTGACCTTGTTGGTTTTGCATGTTAGGTCTTGTTCTTCTGGTTTTGATTCCTTTTTGGGCCGACCGGAGCCTCTTGGATCATATAAATCATCATAATAGAGCATTAAAATGTAATAAAGAAGTTAGACTAAGCATAGAAGATAGATCTTGAGATTTGAGGTCCCGGTTGTGACCTATTTTGTACTTTGAGCATGTTTTAGCAAGCCTGTGAGCCGGTTTTTGTAACATCATTGTTACTGGTTGGTTGTAATCAGTTTTCATGTTATAATTAATTTTTTTTTGCATTGCCTCCATCATGTCCTTGTGTTTCCATTGTGTTTACTCTTGCTGACTGGTCTGGATTGATCTCTTTGAGGTCCCCCCCTAACTGGTGACTACTTCAGGACTTCTCCTTTGGGTTTGTAGCCAGGTGCTTCTATTCTAACCCCCTCTCATCCCCCCTCTTTGTTCATCGGTCTTAAAAATAATACTCAAGTCCTTATAATTGATGAGATCTAATCAAGGATTTCCAAGATGAAAGAAGATAAGAAATTCAATATTTTAAATTTAGAGAAAGAAAAAAAAGAATGTTAGAGAAAATATCTTAATAAACTAACAAAGTTTGTTGAATGGAGCCAAAATAAAAACCACATTCCCAATTTATGCAATACCTCTGTCACATTTTCTAATGGATCTATGGGTGATGGATTAACCCCTCAATAGGAACCTAATGGAGTTATAAAATCCTAGATTCAAACTAAAATTTTCCTTGAGAAAATTTTGGTTTCCAATAGTAATTTAGTTAAAAATTATCTGGATTGTAATTCTTTTAGCAATAAGGTTTTGTGTGTTAATGCTCCTCCTTATACTTAGACTTCTAATTTGGAGTTGCTCATTGATAATCCTCAGCAAGTTATTATTGTCCTAGACTTAGCAATGGACAAGGTCCAATGTAGGAATGCCAAGAAGAAAAAGGAATAGAGAATAAGGGATAAAAATCAAGTGGTAACTAATTATCTCAATAGCAATGGAAATTAGAAATATTATTATTCTAAGAATCTCTCATTGGATAACTCTGCCCTTAATCCTTTTGTGAATGATATGTCTTTGGAGACACATGGTGTTAGGATAAAGGTTCCATCTACCTTGTAAATCCTATGACATTGTTCCAACATCCTTGGAAAGTGTCCTAAGGAACTTAGGATGTATTGATAAAATAATTTGTAATATTTAATTCTACCACTGATTGTAATACATTCAAAAGGGGTGATGGGCTACAATAGCGGTGGTTAAAGTGGGTTGTGAACACAAATATTTAATATTATTTTTGCCAATCATGGATGTCTAGAATAAGATAAATAATTACTTAAGAAAGTGGAAAAAGAGTGACCTATGGGATTCTCCAAGTGGGAGTATGGAAGAGGTAACAAGTGTCTCTTGGTTTTTTATCATTTATTACATGTAATGTAATATTTATCTTGCAAGTATAGGTGTTCATGTTGGAGGGAAGACAATGGAAGCTAAATTGATGTCTTTTCGAGTTTCATCAAATAATTTCAAGGTTTGTGGTTGTGAGTAATGAAGAGTCTTCTTTGGGAAATTTTATTAGTGGTTTTGGAGCTCTTGCCATTCTATAAATTCAGCCTTTGAGTGTAGATTTTATGTGTAACAAAATAGAGAATAGTTGAATGTAGTTTTTTCTGTAGGAATGAAGGATGGATGTGAGGCATAAAAGGTTGTTCACACATGTACATAGGTACTACTATGGTGGAGAAAAAGAGAAGAATGGAAGTGATTGTATTGTAAGTACTTTTATTATTGTTAATGCAATCTTGTCCTCTCTTCTTGGTGGAGTTTTTTTTCCCACAAGGGTTTCTCCATGTAATACCTATGTTATGTTGATGATTTATGCCCTATTGTTGTTATCTTATGCTAGTGTTAATTATTATTTATTTCTATTATAAGTTCACATAAGATAAGTTTGTTAAGAATGGTTAATAGGCTGATTTTTGGCATCATATAGAAGAAGGATCTAATCATGGCTTTTTCCACAATTAAGGAAACTTAATTTTTCAGATATTCATATAATTTTTAGATTTCATGTTGCTGATATCCAAGCCTTGAATCTCATCCTTTGATTAGTTTATTGGATGGAGATTAATCTTCACAATCTTTGGTATTGAACCTATTTATTTCCCAACATTTTGTATTAGAGCTGAAGATTATTAGTTTTGGCTATTCTTCTATTTTTTGGTTTCTTACCTTGGAAATCTTGTGGGAATAATTTAGAAGGAATCAAAGGTTGTTGGAAGGCTTTTGGGGGTACAATGAATTTTCTATGAGTTAACTCTATTTTCCAAATTTTTAAGATTAGAAACCATGGATATTATCAATGTGATCTATGTTGTGCATTTCAAGCTCATGTTTATGGATCTCCTTGGTGTTGGTTATGGTTTGGTAACTTGGAGCTCTTGTTTGATAATATATGTATCCTCTTGTTTGGTGGTTTTGCTCCTTTACCTTGTGATCATGTGTAGTGAGAAGGTGTTCATGTTGGATGACTATGGACATCTTGGTCATATTGAGATACACCAACTATTTGGACTACGAAATGGAGTGTTTATGTTGGGTTCATGGTTGTAACCCATGGCTACATGAAAGCACTAGAAGATAAGCCACTGAACTCTTTGAGAGTTGTGGAGCTAATATGTTTCATATGGTTTAAGATCCTAGACAAATTTGATTTTCCTTTCTTGGGTTGCAGTGATCTCTTGTTTTTAGTTGTTGGGTTTTGTAGATTTGTTGCATTTCCATTGTTTAGATTACATGTATAATGTGAATACTTGGATGTTTAAATATATTTCATTTTTATAGAGATGGTTTTGTAGGTTTTACATGTTAACTAAAATCTATTGTATGTAGATCTATGGTATGACTGGATTCATAGTATTCTGAATGGAGACAATTATAGGTTTGCATGGTTGCTTGGAAAGTTCTTATTGATCTATGACTACTCCTATGTGGGTTTATTTGGTGAATTAGGTCTAGCTTTGAATCTAGTGTTTGAGTCTTGGAAATCCACATGCTTGATTATCTTTGTCATGTATGATACTAATGTGAGGTTGAATCTTCCAGTCATTTCAGATTGGAGCATTGATTATGCATTTCTCCTTTGAGATGTTGTATATGTGTTGATCTTGTAGATGTCTAACAAGGATTTGGTTTGGTAGGCCCTTGTTGTTGGTCACCATTATTACATTGGTATTTTGATTGTAGTGAGATAATGATTATCTGGAGTACCTGATATAGTTGATCATTTGAGTCTTAGCACTAGATTATGGTTCATGAGAAGCTTTATTCACTTTTAGTGGAGTTTTTTGGTAATGATGTTCATGGTGCAATGTATTACTTGGTATCACATTCAATGGGAGCTTTATACTATCACATAATGTGTTCTATTTTCTTTCTTTCAAGATTTTGGTTCTAAGTTGTTGTGGTTGTAGTGTATTGTGAGCCATGGACAATCTTTGATTATAAGATGAATGATCTTTTGTAATGGGTGTTGGTGTCATGTGGAGATCTTTGATTATGCCTTCATATTGTAGTGAGAGTTTGGCATCTTTGGTTCTATTGACAAAGGATGTGTAGTTGTATCTTCTTGGTTTGGAGATAGTGGTTTGACTCTTCCTTTTGGGATCTCTTGGTTGTGTTCTTTGATCGTGTTTGGAAATGATTTAGATTCATCATTTGATGATGGATGGCTATGGTGACATCTTGATGCCATGGAGGGCTCTTTAGTCTTTGGTGAGGTGTTGTTGTTTCTCTTTGGTTTTGATTATGAATAATTTGTTAGGAGCTACATGATGGATCACATTTGAAGTTAGCATGGATTGATTGTTTATGCTCATGGAGACTAGAGAGACTTGGGTGAGGCTACGAGATCTCATATTTTTTTGGGATTTTGCATTGAGATGGTGACTCTTTGATGAGGATTTCAACAAAAAGATCAAGGGGCCTACATTTGGTTAATTATGGATATGAATCTATTATGGACTAGAAGAGAAGATTATCATTTATTATAAGCTTTATTACTTGGTATTGTGAGAACATAACAATTTGAATGATCTTAGAGGTATTTCCCACCTTGTTATTAAATGCATTATTTATTTTTTATCTTGTTTTCTTATGTGAACAAGTCTTGAATATAGAAGTTTTGAGGAATTGTTGAGAAGAAGATGCATGGTTTTATGGATTTTCGTTGTTCTCCTTATTGTTGATCTTTAGATATGGATACAGTTTTAAGGACTTATTTGGAAATGTATAGGAAATGGTTTGTGGCTTTGGGAATAATTCTTTTGTTATGGGAATAAATGGTTTGTTTGATCTACCTTTGGTATGCATTTTTTACACCTATTGCTACCATGTTTCATTTGATTGAGTGTTAGATGTTGATATCCTTTCAGATGGGAATGGTGAAGGAGATCTTACATTACATGCCTTGGTACATGTTAGTGTGGGACAAGGATATGGTTTGATTTGTAGGTTCTCTCTTTGGTCTTTTTTTCTTCCTAGATGTTGGTATACACATGGTTGAGTGTAAAGAACTTGGGAGAGCAATGGATACTGATGGTGAGCAATGTATTGCACCTTTTTTTGTAGCTATATTTGTAGGTCATGTATTTTTCCTTGACACTATGTGATAGAGGAGTTAGCCACATCTTCTATGTGAAGTATTATAGATAGACTTCATATGCTTTGATCTTTTTTAGATTTGACATTTCTCGTAAAATGGGAGAATATGGATATATATGTCTATTTATCCTCTATGATATCTTGGTTTATTTATTAATGACACGATAATGAGTTTGCATGTTTCATTGGATTTGGATGTACAAGTTATATAATTTGTAGGTGTGTACACCCTATTGATTGTAGTGGGATGCCTCAAATGTGGATTTTCTATATCAATGATATTGTTTCAATGGTGATGTAGACTTTTTTAGTTGGCCTTGTTTGTGGTCATTGTCCATTGGTATATTTATTTGAGATAAGAGGTTGGATACATAGAGACTTGATTATAGATTTATAGTTGATATGTTGCCAACATGAAGTTTTATCTATCAGTTTACCTTGGTTTAAGGTATGATTAGCTTTGATGAATTGAAATTTTCTATGGTTACTATTCTAGGTGGTATAATTAAGGAAATTACTCAAACCCTTTGTTATCATTTGAATCTAATTCTTATGTTCATGTAGATACTGGTGCAAGTTTTAGTGACATTTGATATGGTTCACCTTGGCATGTTCCTTTTTCTTCCATATTTGGTATGTTGGAGGATGTGAAGATTTTATTGCTTGATGGTGGTTGTCATGGTTGCTTTTGAAAGTGTCTTGTTGGAGCATGAGAGCATGGTGAAGATTTAGATGGTACATGGATATCTAAGGGTTGGTTTTCCCTTGTTTGTGATTCATGTAGATGTATTTACTTTGTATGATGTCAAGTGAGATAATGTTAGGGTTAAGGTGCCATCTAACTTATAAATCCTTTGAAATGGTTCCAACATCCTTGGAAAGTGTCCTAAGGCACTTAGGATGTGTATTGGGAAAATAATTTGTAATATTCAATTCTCACCATTGTTTGTAATGCATTCATAAGGGGTGATGGGTTACACTAGTGGCAATAAAAGTGGGTTGTGGACACAAATATTTAATATTATTTTTCCTACTTATGGATGTCTAGAATAAGATATTTAATGACTTAGGAAAGTGGAAAAAGAGTGAAATACGAGCTTCTCCAAGTGGGAGTATGAAAGAGGTAACATGTGTGTCTTTGTTTTCAATTATTTATTACATTTAATGTTATGTTTATCTTGCAAGCATAGTTGTCCATGTTGGTGGAAGGTATTGGAACATAAACCGATGTCTTTCTAAGTTACATGGAGTCATTCCAAGGGTTTTGGTCATGAGTAATGAAGAGTCTTCTTTGGAAACATTTATTGGTGGTTTTGGAACTCTTGTCATTCTCCAAATTCAATCTTTGGGTGTAGATTTTATGTGTAACAGAATGGAGAACAGTTGAATTTAGTTTTCTTTATAGGAATGAAAGACAAATGGGAGGCATAAGGAGGTTGTTCACATGAACATAGGTGCTTCTATGGTGGAGGAAGAGAGGAGAATGGAAGTGATTGTATTGTAAGCACTTTTATTGTTGTTAATACAAGCTTCTCGTCTCTTCTTGGTGGAGTTTTTTCTTGCAAGGGTTTCTCCAAGTAAATCCCATGTTATGTGTGGATGTTATGTTGTTGATTTATGTCTCATTTTCTATTATCTTATGTTGATGTTAATCATTATATATTGTTGTTATAAGTTCACATAATATTTATCAAGCATGGTTAACAAGCCGATTTTTGGCATCATAAAGAAGGATCTAATCATGGGTTTTCCATCGTTATGGAAACTTAATTTTCATATTTCGATATGATTTTTAGTTTTTATGTTGCTACTATCCAAGCCTTGAATCTTATCCTTTCATTAGTTTATTGGATAGAGATTGATCTTCACAATCTTTGGTATTGAACTTGTGTATTTCTCAACACATGGACATGTAGAAGTTGTCTTGAATTTACCCCCTAAACATGAGTAGTTAGAAAAATATTAATGATGAATGCTCCTACAATAACAAGTTGGTTATAAGTTCACTTGAGACACCTTACACTCTTAAGAATAGTAAATCCTCACAATAGATAGGTAATCCCTCTAAACAACATCTCTTTAATTCCATATCCCCAAGAGAGGGTGAATTCTAGATACTTATTTTATACAATGAATTTCTCGTTAACTCTAATGCTCAATACATGAAAGAGCCCCTTAATACCGCATCTACTAAAATTAAATAAAATCAAGATTGGCTAATAAGTCTTAAATTTTCTAAGCAATATGCAATGCCAATTAACAATATTATCTACCCTACCACTGTAATGCCCTAGAGTTGTAGGAAGATAAAGAAAACCTAGAAATTATCAATGCTACTGGTAATTCCTATGTAGAAGATGGTTCTTTAATGGAAATTGGTAACATGCCCAACATGGAATTCAGTGGCATGCTAGCAATTACATGATCAAATGCCACATAGGCTCTTAATTTGGATGAATCCCTAACTAAAGAAAGAGATAAAATAGCATATTAGAGATGGATTAAAGTTAAGAAAGATGAGAGAAGATATAGTAGCAGAGTGGATTCATTTTTAGACCCTAAAAGACTAGATAAATAAACTAGTCTCCCCAAGTGTTTTGAAAAAAATAAGACTCCTAGAATTGAATATAAATCAGATTCTTAATGATGATCAATTACATGAATTGGAATATAAGGGGGTTGGAATCCCCGACATGAATTTCATTGTTAGAAGAATCATAAACCAAATACATAACAAGGATGTTATTTTTTTGCAAGATGTGAAAGAAATCAACTTTACTAAATGGAAACTAACTTGAGGTTTGTTTAGAAGGATGCCACCTAGTTCTATACTAATCATGAAAAAGATAAAGGTGCTGTGGTTATTTTGCTCTCAAATGTTCGGTCTCCCTCTGTTGTTGAATTTGGGATTTACATTTGTAATAGAGAAGTTTAGGTCATCATAGAGGAAGAGGAAATAAAATTTGATCTTTTTTCCATATATTCCCCTAATGATCATTTAATACAATTGATGTTTGGAAATGAGAGTGTGGTCTTTAAGACATCCCTTGTATCATTGGAGGAGACTTTAATATGGTAGAAAGTCAAGACGACAAGGTAGGAGGTAATAAGATGGAATGGAAGGAAAATGAGAAATTCTTCTGGTAAAAAATGAAGAATAATATTAATTTCTTTTATCCCCTTGAATGTTGTAAGAAAGATAACCACCACATTTGGTTTACATGGTGCAATAGTCAACAAGGCTCCAAAAGGATCTACCATCACTTGGATAAGTTATATGTTAATAAACGCTTCTTTAGCTTTGATCATATTGGTAATGGATGTATATTCAAGGTTGTGTCATACTCTCTTTCTGACCATCTTCCAATATTTTATAGAATTTTCCTTGATAATATCAGATCTACTGTTTCCTATAAAGGTGTTAAGTTTTTACTAAAAACCAATATACTAAAACATGGGGATTTTTGTGATGTTGCATTTACATTAAAAGAAATAAATAAGTGGATGTTAAAGGATCAAGATCCTATCAAAATATTGGATGAAGATATAAAAGGTTAGCACAATATCTTTCAAATTATTGGGAAAAAGAGAGCTCTAGATTGTAGAAAAAGTGAAAATGATTTGCAATACCTTCTTCTTAAACTAGAAAAATTCTTCAATCTGATCATAAGGACATGAGACTTAATGAAGAGTTAGTGAAAGTAAAGAAGAAATTTAAAGGGTTTAAAGAAAGGAAAATAGTAGGTTTATGAGTTAGGGCCAAATTGAATTGGCTTAATCATGGTTATAAGGGTTCCAAGTTCTTCTTTAGGTACATCAAAAACAAGGAAACAAGAGAACAAGTGGGAAATATGTGGTCAGATAATAACATAAATAATGATCCTAAGGTAATAAAAAAGTTGTTTCACAACTTATATAAAAATATTTTATCCACTAAAGGTGATAATCAACAAGGTCATAAGGCTAGAGATATTTACAAAAATACTTATCCCAAGGGAGATAACTAAAAACACTACAAAAAAAATTGGTGTGGCAATAACTAAAGATGATATTTCTAATACAATTAATAAGTTGAATAATGATAAATCCCCTAAGCTTGTTGGACTCCCAACTGATTTTTAAATAAAAATATTGAATGGATTGTAGATGACTTATTATAGGTTACTCAAAAGCCATAAACAAAGGGTCTTTGGGTGTTAATAGTAATTGAGGTATCATTAAACTACTCCCTAAGGATGGTGATAAGTCTCTAATTAAAAATTGAAAACTCATAACCTTGTTAAATATCTCATATAAAATTTTAGCTCTTAGTTTGGTGAACATCCTTCCCAATTTTACCAATTCTACTCAAACTAACTTGACTAAAGGTAGGTACATTTTAGAAAACCTGACTTCTACCTAAGATGCTATTGAATAAATTATTAAAAAAATTTTGCATTCTCTTACTTAAATTTGAAAAAGCATGCAATAGAGTGGAATGGGCATTCTTGACAATGACCCTATATGCATTTGGCTTCTCAAAGGGCTTTTTTTATATGGTCAAAATAATTTTAAATGATGCTGCTACTTAGGTTGATGTCAATGGATCCCTTTTTGACCCATTTCCTTTGGAAAGGTCTATTACATAGGGATGCCCACTTTCTCCTACTCTCCCTGTGATACTACTACTCAGGTTGATGCCAATGGATTCTTTTTTGACCCATTTCCTCTGGAAAGGCCTATTACATAGGGATTCCCACTTTCTCTTATTCTCCTTGTGATAGCTTCTTATGCTATCTTCTATATTCTTAGAGATTCACCCTTCTCACCCAAACCATGAGGCATATTACTTCCAAATGGTGATCAATAATAAAATATACAATTTGTTGATGATACAACCATGTTTGTTGAGCTTATTGAAAACAATGTAAACTACCTTATCAATAAAATTAATCTTTTTTATGAAGCTTCTGGAGCTAGAATATCTGAATCCAAGACTAATATGCTAAGTTGGAATAGTAATCCTCCTGATTGGTTGAAGAAATTTGAATTTCAATTGGAAGCCTAACTTCATTGTTAGATGCCTTTGTATTTCATTTGCTATTAATCACTACTTAAAGGAGATGTGGGAATATATTAAAAATAATATTGAAAACAAACTTTGTCAATGGAATAAGCAATTCCTCTCTTTAGCTAGTAGGCTTCAAATTTGTCAAAAAATCTTGTCTTATTATAATTTATACTACTCATATGTATGTCTTTTTAGTAACTACTAGGTGAATGAAATTCAAAAGAAGATTAGATAGTTTATTTGGTTTGATTGGAGAAGCAATAAAAAAACATGTTGTGAAATGGGATTGGTGTCATATGGAAAAGGTACTAGGAGGCATAGGTTTAAGGGTTGTCAAAAAACATGGAAATACCCTTGCTAGCAAGTGGATTTGTAAGGCCATAACTAGACAAGAACCTTGGAAAGTGCTTTTTAAGAATATTATACAAAATGTTGCTCCTAGACAAGCCAAGGGTTGGAAACAACTCCCAATGTATGATATCATATTTGGAAAATTCCCAATTGCACCAACAACATATAACATCTTCAAAAGTATTTGGAATGCATGGGAGAATGAATATAAGACAACATGTGAAAGGTGGGGATTTCATATGTATTAATTTATGTGTTTTAATTCTTGAGAGGTCTATATGGTGGAACCTTACAAGTAAAGAGAAACCCCTTGTACTTCTTCAAGGTTGCTCTACAAAAGATTGGCACTTAAGAGGCATAAGATGCTTCAAGGATATTATTTCCAATAATCACCTTAAATCATGACATGAATTGAGTTACATATATAAGTTACCTCCAACTCATTGGAGGACATTCACTATCCTTAAAGAGGCTTGCAAAATTATCCCTTCCACTATCTATTTTTCTAACAATGATGACTTTATTGATAGTATTTCATGGTTAGAAGGAACTAAACTGAGAAAACTTTCTCCTAATATCATTTACAAATCCATTAGTAACTCCCATGAACCTACCAACTCTACAAATCACTATTGTAATCTTAACTTCCTTAATAAGACTTGGTCCAAAATATTCAAAATAATTTGGAACAGTGTCCTAGAACCCAAGATTGCATGTTTCAAATGGCTATTTACTACTCAAAAACTTCCTATTTATATATCATCCAACATTGTTTCATGTTGTTCTATATGAAAACAACCTAAAAGTATCAAACTTATTCTTATTGAATCTAGTTGAGTGAGGTGATAAACATGTGATTAATTTGCAAGAAACTATAATGGGACATACTAATGGTTTAAATCCATGTTTTAATATATTCTAGATTATATTTACTACTAATATATTATTAGTTTTATGGAGAGCTAGGAACAGGTATGTGTATCGGGGCACTAGGAGGTCTATAAAAAGACTTATATTTCATTCTATTATTGTACAAGTAACTCTAACAATGAAATTTTTTAAAGAAAAGTTTCAAACCTTACTCAAAGAATCGACAATAGCTATCAACAAGGATGAGATAAAGTATGGGAGACATTGGCCCTTCAATAAGGCTAAAGATGTTCAGTAATGTAAATCTATCTACAATTACAAAAGAGCTACAATGAACATCACTCCATGGAGGTCTTGAAGAATGACTTGAATTTCAAGCGAGGACCAAGGTTTCACATCAACTAGAAGGAGATGCATTTATAGTTGAAGATGTCAGGTCTAATGATGATATACCATCCATTGACCTACCTCTTAATGACATAGACTCATTTTGTAGTAGAAGAAATCAGTAATGTAATTAAAAAGATGATTATTATTTTATGTTGGTTAAGAATATATATAACAAAAGTATAATTTTGAAAACTCTTTTTAAAAAATGCAATTTTGTCCCCTTTTTGTAAATATCTTCTATATTTTTTTATTACATGATATCTCTATGTGTTGTATTGAACATATTCTCTGTCAAAGAGCACATAAATCTTTCTGATGAGTAGACTTCAAGATGATTAGGTAAAGTCAACTCCAAATAATTCCCGCAAAAGGTTTCTCGCATGAAGGAAAATGTTATAAGAATTCAACTTGACACCACACTCAATTTCCCTAAGATTTAACTTTTGGTGAATAGATAAGACAAGCAAAATATTTGAAATAAAATCTTTTAATATAGGTTCAGTGCACAATGGTGGATAATGCCTATATTCTAGTCACCATTTTTCTCTACTCCAAACCTATGCTATGATCTATATTTATATTAATTAAGATATGATCTAAATGACATCAATCAACATAGAAGACACCAAAGAAATTAGAAAAATTGATTACTCTTGCATTCCCCAATGTTGTGAAACAAACTGACATTGATTCATTGGATGATAACTCACCACCAATTGTCTATTGAAGAAATGTTGTAAATTCTATTTTGGCTTCTTATAATGTTGAACTATTATGAATTTTTTTTGTGTTTAAATCATCTTCAACCAACCAAGTTTCTCTAGATTTGGATTTCTAGTAAATCTCATCTCTAGCTAATATTTATGCTTGTTGAGACATAAAATATTTTTCTTAGAGGTGATTTGATTAAAAGATACTTGAGGGAATAAAATTTTGATTTAATAATTTTTGTTCTTTTTCAATTATAATCTTCTCCTCAAAAATATTTTTGAAAGAATTTTTATTCTAGTTGTTAAGCCTTATTTTGATGTAAAACATTTTTTTAAATATGAACATATTTGTTCCATTTAGACTCACTAGCTTAAAACATCATTAAGCTGAATTAAATCAACTAAATCCTCTTTTATAAGCCACATTTCAAATCTAAATTGGTACTTGAGAGGGGATTTGTCTTTTGAGGTTGTTAGAAACACAAGAAAAACATTAGAGCTTGAAGTTTAATATCCAAAAAATTGAGGGGGTTGTGACCGATTGATGGAAAATAAGAATCAATCAAGAGTTTTAGTAAATAAAACTTGCATGTCTATCTGTCCAAGATTAGGTCCCATGGGACTACATCCATGAAATTCAAATCCATTACAAACTTTTCAAAATCCATTTGAGATTGAGAAATGCAATAAATTCCCCTACTTTTTTGAGCTATGGTGAGAATTGCATCAATCTCCCTCAAGAATAAATTTATTATTTTAACTTTGAGAGAATTTGAGAATTTTTTCTTTAGATTTAGTCAAACCATAAACATTAAGCAAAAGGAAATGTCAAAAAGTAAATTCTTATCTCAAGTAGTATCCAATTTGATGAAAGACGATTAAATCCATAAACACTCAAATGGGTTTCTAAAAGATCCCCAAATCCCCTTTTATCCCAATTGCATCCACAAATAATGTTTTCTAATGATGTAGTAGTTCAAAAAGATGTTAACATCTAAAGACATTTTATTCTTGCAATATAGTTATATTGACCAATGGGTTATTAATTGGTACTTGGGAGGGAATTGTTCATTGCAATCTTCAGATGTATTTTAATTATTGATTGCCCATTTGACAATATATTTTCTCCCCTTGTTTATTTTCTCCCACATTTATTATAGATCACGTTATCATTTAGTAAATTAGATCTTTGATTGATTAAATGCATCTACATTTTTTGATATTATCATTTTACTAGTTGCATTAACAATACGAGCATTACATATTGCATGTTGTCATCACCAAGTAAGGTGTAAGTCTAACAAAATATAAAATGAGAATTTTAATAATATTTCTACAACTCACTAAACATTCGATTTGGTGAATCTTAACATCTATCCCCTCCTTGCAACTAGCAAAAGTCAATCCAACAAAGCACAAGGTATGTTGATGTAATAACAAGGAAATCATGTTTTATCTCACTATTATGTCTTATTTAGTGCTTGGAGATAAAGTCTCAACATTAGCATTGATGGTGGAGGGATGGGTAATGGAAACATAAACTAGAGAGAGGGAGATAAAGTACCTACCCTGACTTACATTTTATGATGTCTCTCATCTCTCAATGATGGTGGAGGGATGACTAATAGAAATACAAACTAGAGAGAGGGGAAAGGTGTGTATCCTAATTGTATTGTCCCTTAATGTGTGTGTGTGTGTGTGTGTGTGTGTGTGTGTGTGTGTGAGAGAGAGAGAGAGAGAGAGAGATGAATTGGTAGGTATTGGTTGGAGGTGGAATACTGGTATGGGATGAGAGATAACATTGTAGTTACATTGGATATAAGTAATAGTAACTATTAGGGAATTATAAGGAAAAAATATAAGGATAATTCAAAGGTCAAAAGGGGGAGGTAGCATGTGGAATGGAAAATATAGTAGATGTAGTTTGGAATATCTAGCGAGTTGAGTAATTTGGAGGAGTTTGTAGGATTAGAGAGTCGAGCTTTGAAGGAAATAAGATTAAAAAACTATTATGTGCTCCTAGGAGGATCTTATCGTTAACAACATTTCAATGCAAGCATTTGTTTTAGTTATTGAGTATAGTATCTATGCCTTCACGATTCTCTATCGTTGAAAATGTTTTTATTCTCAAAGGTAGGGCAAAATAAAGAGACAATCTTAGAAGTTCCAAAAAACTTACCATGAGGAGTGTAAACTATATCATTAAGAAACCTTGATGAACCTATATTTTAAAAATACCTCACCCCTATTTCAAGAGGAGGTTAAACTATATCAAGAGCATTTACATTATTATCAAGATTATCAAAATAAATCACACCAATAATATATAATCTTTAAACAAAATTTGAAATCATAAAAAAAATTATTTTATAAAGAATCATTAAAATGTATTTTTATAATTCACCTTTAAGGTCACAATTTTCTTTAATTTGGAAATTTCACCATGCATATAATATGAACTATCTTAAAATCATAAAACACTACTTAATTCAAACGAAGTTTTTTATACATAAGCTTCTCTTAGCTTCAAGAATATTTATTCAAACATTCTCTACTAACAAGGCCAACCACGTGAAGGTGGAAGCTTGTATGCCCCCCCCTAATAGACCTAAGACGACCACAAAATAACACACCACCACACAAAACAACAAAACACCACACAAAACAACATAACATCACACAAAATAACACAACTCATACATTTATTTTTTATATAAATTTTATTAACATCTTTAAAATTGTCATATTTTATGATTTGTTATGATACATTGATAAAAAATACAAATTATTTAAAGCTCTAAAATCTATTAGTTGTGGAAATTACATACATGTGATTGATTAAATAAGGGAATGTCCTTGGTAAAGTGCAAGAGATTTGCAATGATGTTAATATGTAATAAGTGAATTTTATAATTATGTGCATAGTTATGAGGTGAATTGTATTCATAAAATGAGTAAATTTTGCTTTCTTAAGGGCAATTATTTATGGTTATCTTGTTTCATGGGGAATTGTATTGTGAGTCATAAAAGATAAATTTGTTAATGTTGAGCTCAAATTAATAAATTATTAAATAAAAAATTAAAAATTAACCAAAATTATTTTAAAAATGCACAAAAAACAAGATGCATAGCTTAAAGAATGGCCTAGGCCCGTTGACCATTCTTTAAGTTGTGGGACAAACACATGACCTTAAGGGATAACCATGGCCAGTGGCTATTCCCTTTGGTCTTTAGAACGGGCAGAACTTTAGCCCCTTCCAATAATTTTTTATTATTATTAAACATCATACATGTACATGTTACAATGGTATTAGGTCAATGCAATTGAGCAAAATATTATTAAAAAAATGGTCAATACCTCATTCCATTCCTTGCTGAATACAAACCAAATGTCACTATCTTAGGCTTTCTCTCACCATAACTGTGAAAAACAACTAGTTCGAAAAGCTGTTCAGCTCTCTCTGGGATCTCCTTTTAATTAAACTGTTAAACAACCATTCTTGGAAATGTGGCCTTCAACCCGCTTGTTCCAAGAGCAGCCATGTACAGCTACAATATTTCTGTGTGCAACATGCTACCAACTTGTAATCTATTTGTTAGACAAAATAAATGCATGGATAACATCCTTTAGATAAATAGAGAATGGTCACACAAATGACTCAAGCTATCAATCTCAATTTTAATTAAAACTTCATTTATGTTCAAACTGCAAAAGCAAAATAAAATGTATACCCCAAATCTATAAAAAAACTCTTAAAATATCATCTTAGAAAACCTCATCAAGCACTTCAACTTCAACTTCAATGATCCTGTAAAACAATGGTACCCACTAAATAGATTTCAAAACATCTGAATACAATAAAATCTGCATACCTAAACCTAAAGCCAAGGAAATTTGTATCCTTTGTACCTCACTTGAAATGTTAAATAAAATGAATAGATCCAACAAGAAATCCAAAATAATAATAATATTAAACCCTAAACCAAAATTACTAAATACCTTCACTACTCAGTAAAATACATAACCAACAAAGCTCAATTAGCTGATAGCTTTTTGAATGTGCTGTAAAATGTTTGAAAGCTAATAAAGAATACCATACTACACCAACAAATTGCAGAGCAAGGCTTCTACGGACATACCAGAAGCCCAACAAGGCATTGCAGCTATGTCCTATGAAGTCAATGAACTGCTGAAGAACATCTAATGGAGACGAACCTGCAAAGAAGTATAAGTCCAGTGAACCCCCATAACTTGTATGCCAACTTACAGCCAGCATATAAGAACATTTATCCCATAGTTGTTCATTAATAGAACTCCATAATCAACATTTAGTTAAAATGTATATGATAACAAGTGCTGCAAGCAGCAAAGTTCCTGCCGAAGAGTTGAAGGACAATTTTGTTTTTGTCTATTTTCTCTGATTGAGATCTTTGCCAGATGTTATAGCTACTAGTAGCCTCGTAGACATGTATGAAAAATGTAGACAGGGCCTGGATAGAAAAAATTTGCTAACCATTAAGATATTCTGAATTTAACCCATCAAATAATCAACCAAGCTCTTTCACTCATCTATAGTAGTGATGACTTCAACAACAAAATTTTAAACTAGATCTTCATGACTTCTTTTAAGATATGCAATTTTCCCTAACTTTGTGGCTGGGCTATAATTTTTGCAGCTTCATAGTGTGCTCTGATCTTCTACTTTTGACAACAGCAAGTTCTTGACTAACTACAAACACGGAATGAAGATTTAGCATTGTTTTTAAATGAATAAATACAAACACAGAATGAAGATTTTGATAGCAAGTGCTTCTCATTGCTTTTCTCAATTGGTTGGCAGCATCAGGTTGAAGTCGTGAAAATAGCAATTGCAATGTAACCATTTCTTCAGGAATTCGACCTAGGTCTTTTCAAGCAAGAACTCAAACTCAACACTATAACAGAGCCTGCCTCTCACCTTATCGTAACAAATTAAGGATGATTTTGAACTGTTGTATAAATAAAATAAGACAATGACATTTAAGTTTTCTAAGACTTGCTACTTATGCCCGCCTGCCCACAAAGAGTAAGTTTGGAACAGAGAAACTCATTAAAAGTAATCATGCCATGCGTTTGAAGTTTAGTAGGGTGACTATATCTCTATTTTGTTTTCTGGATGACTAAAATGAGTGCATGCATTATGGATAGTATATTCTTATTTGTTGGATATAATCAGTGTGAAGTTTTAGCATCCAATAAAAATTAAGAAAATTTAATAATAAAATTTGAAAAGGAAAAAAATTCAATATACAGTAGCTCAAATATTATAGATGATCATTAAACTTAAGAATGACAACTGAATTATAATAATAAAAGCAAAAGCAAATCAAATATATTTTGACCAAGCTCAATACAAATGTTTAAATGAAATCTATGCTTATCTGGAAGTGGAAAACTAGATTAGATTTATAAGTGGCAGTGTAACAAAAATTTTAAAATTTAACAGTTAATAGATTAGATGCAAAACTCAATAAATTAAAAACAGAATCAATCAGGGACAACTCGTGAAGTTGATTGGCTAACAAGTAATACTCAAAATAACTAATGAAAAACAACGCATTATATAAGATTATAAGAATTTTTTGTAAACCAACATGCAGATAGTTGTGTTCCAGATCAATGCATAATGAAGTTTCATAGCTTTGAAGCTGATGATAATGTTCTCAGATGGGAGGTCACCTTACAAGGCGTAGATTATATGCTTTATTGCCAGGCATGGCCTTGTCAATTGATTGAGCATTCCCATTCTGGTCTTCCAACCAAAAAGGCAATTCATGATTCTATAACCCACAAACTGTATTAATAAATAACTTAATGTCATCAACAGTTGCAGTCTCGAGAACAACAATCTGATGTTTGGTTGTGCCATATTGTATTACAATGCATTTGCAGTTTTTCAGCAAGTATCTGTACCAGTTCCATGTAACCTTCAATTGGCTTCCCTTCAATTTTCATTTTCTTGTATTCCTTAACAATACTTCTTCATTGACCCTTGCTGCCATTCCGTCTGTTGAAGAAATCAAAAAAGTTGTCTTCTCTTTTCAAGGGGATAAAGCTCCGAGCCCTGATGGATTCCCTATGTTCTCCTTTCAAGAATTTTGGAATATTGTGGGGAAGGATACGGTTAATGCGGTGAAAGAATTTTTTGGATCCAGAAGAATCCTTAAGGAATTGAACTCCAATTTTATTGCCTTAATCCCCAAAGTTGCTAGGGCGGATTCTATGGGCAAATTTAGGCCTATTAGCTTATGCAACTCATTCTATAAAATAATATCCAAAGTCTTGACTACTAGAATTTTGGCGGTTCTTCCCTTCATCATATCTGAAGAGCAAAAAGGCTTTGTTCCTGGTAGACAGATTCTTGATTCAATCATTCTTGTTCATGAGAACATTCACTCCCTCAGTGCTGCAAAGAAAGAAGGTTTCTTGATAAAGTTGGATTTGGCAAAGGCTTATGATAGAGTTCAATGGGATGTTCTATTTAAAATCATGGGAGCTTTTGGTTTTGATGATAAGGTTATCAAAATAATCAGAGAACTAATCACTACTCCTATGTTCTCTATTTTGGTTAATGGATCTCCTACAATTTTTTTTTTAAAATTCTAGAGGGCTAAGACAAGGAGACCCCATATCTCCTATCCTTTTTACCATTCTGGCTGAAAGTATGAGTAGAATGATTCATAAATTGAAACAAAGAAAAACTATCGAAGGTCTTCAACCTTCCTCTGCCAATGTGTTTTGCACTCATCAACAATTTGTTGATGATACTATCATCATGGGATATTCTTCAGTCAAGGAGGCTGAAGCCTTCAAAACCGCTCTAAACTCCTATGCTTTGGCAGGTGGTCAGCAAGTTAATTGGGACAAATCAGCTATGTACTTTCTCAATACTCCAGTCATAAGACAACAAAAAATTGCCAATATTATTGGATGCAAAGTGGAATTGTTGCCTTCCACCTACCTGGGTCTTCCTTTAGGGTTGGCTCCCCCAAATTCCTTTTAGAATATGATCATTGATAAAATTAATAAGAGACTTGCAGGATGGAAAGGCTCAATGTTATCTCAGGCTGGGAAAATGCAGCTCCTCCAAGCTACTCTTCAAAATCTCCCCGTTTATGCCCTCAGTCTATTTGGTATTCCGGCCAAAATTGTTGAAACTATGGAAAGAATTCAGAAGAGATTCTTATGGTCAGGAGTGGAAGAAAAGAAGAGAATACCTTTGATTGCCTGGGACAAGGTGTGTAGACCAAATAACAAAGGAGGATTGGGGATTAAAATTATTAAAACTTTTAACAAAGCTCTTCTTGCCAAGCAATTATGGAGAGCCTATGACACTAAGAAATACTGGAACCAAATTTGGTTTGACAAATACATTAAGAATTAGACTATCCAAGGAATCCTCAATTCTGAAGATATCCCGGCTGGATCCTTCATCTGGTTTAGTGTAACCAAATCCATAAAAGTTGCAAAAGTTGGAGCCGGATGGGTCCTTGGAAAAGGAGACAGAATAAGGTTTTGGGAAGACCCCTAGATGAAGAAAGAAGCCCTATTTGATCAAAACAACAATCAAGTTATTGAAGAATGTAAAAGGAGGTTTGGGCTGATGGTTTGTGACTATTGGAAGGAGAATAAGTGGGTCAAACTTGAGGACATCCATCGAGGTTTTTCCTCTCTTCAGAAAGAGTTGTTTTTCTTTTCCCCTAACAACAACTATGATGATGTTTTCCTCTGGAAAAGTGATCCTAAAGGTGAATTCACAGTTTCTTCTACCTATAAAAACACTTTCTCTCAAATCAGCAATCCCATTTGGAGCAAAGTCTGGAACAACATCTTGATCCCTAAAGTCAACATTTTCTTTTGGCTTGCTTCTCATAATAGTACCCTTACTATTGATAATTTAATTCGAAGGGGCTTCAAATTCCCTAATAGATGTGAGCTCTGTCATAAGGAGGGGGAATCAGTTGATCACCTATTTTTTCATTGTTCCTTCACTAGGGAAATCTGGTGTAAAATGTGGGAAAAATGGAAAATTAATTGGGTCATGAACAAAAGCATTAAGGATATCATATGGCAATGGAATTATCCTACCAAATGTCAAATCATTAAAAACCTATGGTCTTTGACCCTCCCCATGATATGCTGGGGCATTTGGAAAGAAAGGAATAACAGGATATTTAGGGAAGAAAAGTGTAACATTCAGGTAGTCTTTGAAAAAATATGCAGGGCTATAAAAGAGAACATCAACATCCCTCACAAGAATAATCAACAATGGGCTATTAGTGATATGAATGATATGGAAAAAGACATTCTTACTGGATGGAACCTAATTCATAAGGCCTACAGATTGGACAACAACAAGAAGAGAGATAACGTTGTTTGGAGGTTCCCTGATTATGACTGGATAAAGGTTAATTTTGATGGGGCAGCCAAAGGGAACCCTGGAAAGGCTGGTGGAGGTGGAGTTATCAGAAATGTTCAAGGAAGGTGTATTGTTGCTTTTGCTTCCCCTTTTGGAACCCAAAACAACCATGTGGTTGAAGCTATGGCCATGCTTAAGAGCCTCCAGTTAGCCCAGGAATTCAAAATTTAAAAAAATCTGGCTCGAAGGGGACTCCTTAAATATTATACAAGCCCTCAAAGGTATTAGTTCAGTCTCCTGGAATATTGCCAATATTATTAAAAATGCTAAAGCTATCCTTAATAACTATGTTAGCATTATTTTAACCCATACATTTAGAGAGGGTAACAAGGTAGCGGATATCCTTGCTAATGAAGGGGTTAAATTGGAAAAGGGCGTCAAATATATAGGGGAAGATCACATCAAGTGGGAGATTAAGGAACAATTATATTTTGATCTCCTTAATGGATCAAGCTAATATTATGATTGATTTCTGGGGAACGAGTACCAATGACAAATTTTGGGGGCGGATGAACTGCCAGATGATGAGTGTTTCTTGGCATCATAAACAAGATCTTATGTGTGTGAGAGGTAATTGTAATAATAGCCAGGTTCGTATGAACATGAGTGGCAATCTCAAAATTGTGAAAGACTCTCTACAAGGAGAAACAAGAAACTCAGAGTTTTACCCACGGGCCGAGAGTTGTAACAGAGGAGATTGTGACTTGGAAAGCAGAATGGGAGGCAACCTTAACAGGAATGAAACATCAGGTTGTGAGCACTGGAAGAGCGAAAGAAAGGTGTGGAGAAGGCTCCACCGACATAGTTTCACGGATTATATGGAGAAGCTCCATGGTAGTAGAAACTTTGTTTCTCACAGGTTCGCAAAAAGATGGAGCAATAACAGGGCTACCCTATTTGGGGAAATCTGGCAAATCGATGAAAGTTTGATCTTCGAGGTAACGAGACTCAAGATGGAGGGGACCAAATTATATAGGGATAGAAAGTACGCCGCTGAGGCCTTCAAAAATTTCCCTAGGATGAAGGATGAGAAGGGAAACCTGGCGAAGAAGGACAATATATCATACTTCACCCCCCGATAGGTAAAACCTTTCTGGCAAAAAATTCTGAGGGCTTTAATGGAATATTTAACTGTGGATGGTAGGTTTACGAAAAACTTTCAATTATCATTTCACCATCCTGAACCACTTCCGCCATGGGGCTAAAATATCTTTGCCCTTCTATTTAGCCTCTTCTCTTAACGAGAGCTTGGCCGACCATATTAAAAAACCTAGTTCCTACCCTCTAGCGCACCAGGGACTCATTCTGCTGATTTATGAATATATGAAGGATAAGACTAGGGCTACCAAGGATGACCCTTTAATCATCAATGCTTAGATTTCTAAGAAATGCATAAATTCTAATTCGACTGGGGAGACCAGCACCCCTACCCATAAAAAAAGGAAGGTTGATATTGTGCAGGAAGAAAAGGATGTGCTTTGTGAGGAAGAAGAGGGAAAGAATAAGGAAGACATCTCTGAAATGGAGATTAACAAGGAGGAGAATTATGGGGAAGGAGAGGAAGGGGGCAATTCTGAGAATCATCAACCTAACCCTGAAGGCTCGGAAACTGAGAAAGAGGCTCTGAAGCCTAAGGAGGGTGAAAACCCTAATGCAGAGGAGATGGAATAGAGCAAGGATTCTGCGGACACCATTCTAGATACCGCCCGCAATTGCACCCTTGAATTTTTCAATTTTTAAAAGTGGGTGGTGGAAAACATTACTAGCATGCAGGGTAAACAAAGGGAGCTGGAAGTTAAGATCAACAAGCTGATCAACATGTCCGACTCTGGGAAGCAGCACGAGGCGATGGAGAATAGTGAAGCGAAGGAAGAAATAGAAATGGAAGACTGGTTGGAGAAAGACTTGATAAAAGGCGACCTGAAACATCTGGAGGACGTCATCAAAATACTGAAGGAACAGGTGGAGGGGGATAAGGACAATGTCAATGCCCGGATGGCTAGAAATGAGAAAGCCTTGAAAAGCCTTATGGACCATAGCCTCTAGGTTCTAAAAGTCTCCTCCTAGAACATGAACACGCTGGTGAATCATCTGGAAAAGAAAAACTAGGAGAAGAACCTGGTTGTCATTGAAGATGCTCCTACTTCCAGCCCAAGCCACCAGACCCCTAGGCGCAGAACCAGGTAGACTACGGCGAAGAAGGATATGAAGATGAAAGAAAGCCAGACTGCTCAGGAAAATACTGACTTGAGGGAAGCGGCCAAGGCAATGATGCTTTTGGTGCAGGATGCAGAAGAAACCATGAAGAATTTCTAATTTTATGCTAGGCTTGGGGCCAATTTCTCGCTGGCCTCTTGCTGTCCTTTCCTATGTTGCTGGTCTTTTTGTTGGTTTTTTGCCGCTATTGTATTTTGTTTCTATCTTGCATATCTTTCATATGTAACTGGGTTTCGGGTCCCTTAAAACCTGTTTTTAATTAATCAAAAACAATACTTCTCCATTTTTCACTACAGACAGTTGGTTTCTTATCAGAAGTGGCCAAATTGAGCTTCTTATGCAGTCTGCTAGATACCTCCTCCCATCTAAATTGAACGAAATTGTGAAAGCTCTTCACAATCTACTTAGAAAGCACAACCCCTCGCCACGTCTAGATGGGTATGCAAAATGTGAAAGCACAGTCAAGGCATGTGGATTATTGAACGAATGACATCTTGTCCTTGGACTAATAACCCTACAAGACCCTGCAAGGCACTGACAAAGACCTAGTTTTTGGTGCATTATCTCCCGTTGGGAACTGAGCAGACCTCTGCAAACCACCAACAACCCTAATCAGCAGGCGCCAAGAATACTGACATCAACATTTGGCATAAACAATACGTAGCTTTAAGTATGCACATAAGAAAATGGAAAAATATCTGAAAAAAATAGGTCTTCTAATTGGCTGCTTGAAATCCATTTAATCAGAAGATAACGAAAGAAGCCTTCGCTATAGTTCCCGACATGAACTAATAAGCATTTAGGCTCTCTAAATCCATAATATCAAATTAATGTTTTTTAATCACAAAATGATTTATGTAACAACTTTTGGAACAGTATTTTGTGATTTATGTTTTTAGCCTACAAAATATTTGATTGGCAAAAAAGTATGAAACATGGGGAATTCTATAATCATTTTATTTATATTAAAAAAACCTTCTTATATAAGAAAAATTCAATACCAACATAGGAAGACAAAAAAGATCGTATGTATAGAAAGTGTAGATAGCACAACTATTCCCCTCAACAATTTCATATCTGCCCACCCAACCAAAATCACCCTTTCTATTATTAATCAATTCATACAGAAGTAACAATTAAGTTGATGTGGGAAGACTTGTGCTGATTACCTCTCCAATGGAAAATCCAAATGGATTAGCTGTACAGGATAAGATCATCTCGTTGCCTGCAATCACAGAGAATTCAATCACTAGGTTAGCTATTTTTGAAATGTGGCTTCCTTCTAAAGCATCTACTTGTGATCCAGGAAGGAGGTCATAAGGAACTTCCCATCTCTTCTTCTCTGCATTGGTTATATGAATTCTTACTGGGTCGTGCGTCTCATGCCTACATTAGAATCTCACTTCATTAAGTGCTTTGTCAAAAATCATCTTAAAATAGCTCTTAAAATATCATCTTAGAAAAAGGAATGGTTTACACAAGAAATGTCAACCTCATCAAGCACTTCAACTTTGACCTCAATAATCCTATAAAATAATGACACCCACCATATAAATTTTTAAAACATCTGAATACAATAAAATCTGCATACCTAAAGCCAAGGAAATTCATATCCTTGTATGCCATATTCTCGTGTAGACATCAGACAATGATTAGAAACATTAAACAATACATGTACATAAATATATATATATTTTTAATACATAAATTATTTTACCGCTTAAAATACATTTTATTTTAACTAGTGGGAGTGATGAAAGGACATGTCCATTCCCAAGCCACCTCTAGAATAGACGCCATGTTTCAAGGGGAATCGTGTGATTTCAAAGAGGTATAAACCTACACCCCAAGGAAACATGGGAGAGGAGGTGACAAGAAGAGAAGGGCAAGGAGAAGTGTCCAACAGGTAACTTTGTCCGAGGAAGAGTGTATGTGAAATGGCCATCAATCAAGTCAGAAATCAGTTTGGGATGCCAACTTTGTCCGAGGAAGAGTATATTGTGAACAGATCTTGGGGTGCACATCTCGTAGCTGAATTCAGGAGGACCTATGAACAAGACATTGCTCCAACATCTGATTATGAGAAGGATTAGTTGTACGTTAATGATACAAATGCACCCAAGGAACAATGTGTTACAGTGTATAGCTTGCCATGCCTTGCACCTGAAAAGGAATATCATGAAACAAAAGTTGAAGAATTAGTTGAAGATACTCCAGCAGTGATAAAGGAAGATCCAAGAGTTGAACAAGCAATCAAAGAAGAAAAGGAATCATTCCTTGAGGAATTTTCATTCATGCTACAAAAGGAGATCCTTGAGATTGAATTGCAAGAGGTATCAAATAGCATCCTTGAAGAAGACAATCAAGTTGAGATGTTGAACAAAGAGCTACAAATCATCATAAGTGAGCCCAAGTATGAAGAACAATTTAAGGGGGCACTCAAGGACGTCCTCACTCTCATAATATTTGAAGGGGTGTTGAAAGATCTTGTAGAGGA
Source organism: Cryptomeria japonica (assembly GCF_030272615.1). Taxonomy (NCBI): domain Eukaryota; kingdom Viridiplantae; phylum Streptophyta; class Pinopsida; order Cupressales; family Cupressaceae; genus Cryptomeria; species Cryptomeria japonica. The sequence goes on from NC_081411.1 coordinate 676,353,189, forward strand.
AACACAAATGGAATCACTGCCCAATTTTTTTCAAGATAAGCAAGTTACTGTGAGTGATATGATCCATCATCAGCTCTGACCTCCCGAGACTATGCTTGAAGAAGAAAGGCCACTAGAGATTACATTTGATCAGCTAGAGGAGATGTTTGAAGCTCAATCCATCAAGGAGACTCTCATTTTTGAAGATATGCTAACAAATTTTCATGAAGATGTTTGGTTTATGCAAGATGTCTCAATGAAAATAGAGAATGTTGAGCTATTCGAAGGGGCGCTAAGCTTATTCAAAGAACAACTTGTATGTGAAGATCAACATGTTGTGGATGCTCATGGAATGGTTTATCATCAATGGCAACCTCCCGAAGTAGCTGGTGACCTCACTTTCGACAATGCAGTTCCATCTGAGCTTGAAATATGTTAGGTTGTCTCTTTCCTTAATCCTAGCCTTGAAAGTTATTATGATTTTGATTATGGGGATTTTGGGAAAATGACTTGCATCTAGATTGATCATGGTCCTAAAGAATTGCCTCAGTTGATCATTTTAAGTGAAAACTTACTTGAGTATGAAAAATGCATGGTGAGAGTTTGCTTTTCTGTATTTAAGGATGATTTTTCTCGACTGAGAACCATCACTTTTGACATGCTCTTGTTGCAAAACCTAAGAAATCATGTAAAGACAAGTACTTATTTCGCTTCCTTGAGTCACGTTGAGTCTGGGAGTCTTGTATATAGGTGTAGAGTAGGTTTTCTTTTCGTGTGTTTTATATTAGAGGTCTTTTGAGCCTTGTTCTTAATCTTCTTTGAGTCATTTGATTCATGATCCTGAGTGGCTTAGGTAGTTTAGTTGTTTGCTTTCTTTAAATAGTTTGTTTTTTGGTGTGCACTTTAGCTTAGTTTGCTTTTGGGTCAGTCGTTTGCTTTAGTTTAGGTGTCTTGAGTGGGAGCCTCCATTTGTGAGAAAGGCATCTGTGTTGTTGCTCACATCCTGGCAATATCTTGGATCTTATGTTAAGTTCATTTCTTAGATATCTATTCATGAAGTGCTTTGAATTCGAGGTTATTCTTCTTCAGCTTTATCATTTGATCAGGACTTGTATTTGACTTGGAAGGGAATCATTTTCTGTATCTTGATGCCGACATCTGTTGATTACTATATCTTTACACATTAATAGACTCTGAGTCATTATGGTTTCCAGGAAAAGTTGTGATTAGTGAAAAATCTAAAATCTGACTTTAGTGCCACTGCAATCCTCAAACCCTAGTAAGCTACATTGCTTACGAGCCAAAGGAATTGACAGAATGAAAAAGCAATATCAAAAGGAAAAAATGAGAAAATGAAAGAAAAAATGAAATGAAATGAAATATCAAAATTGGCTAATGGGAATATGCGAGTAACTCCATCTGGGCTATAGACGCCTGGCTGGCAATGGAGCAATGTTCATGAGATTGCGGCGATAACCTCATCGAGACTATAGACGTCTGACTAGCAGTGAGGCTCTATCCAGGATGCTTATGAAGTTTAGATATACTACATAGCCAATCACAGGGGAACCTGAAAGTCATAGTTTTCTTGTCGAGAGGAATGAATACACTTGCACACGCCTAGGTAATCAAAGACTAAGTGTCTGGATCTGGTTAAGGATTTTCCTTACACTTTGAGTGCATTTTCCTAATCTCTTGATAAGTTGGGTTGAATTTTCTGATGAATTCTAAGTGTCAATTGAGTCTTTATCTCTGAAATGTTTAGGAACATTTATTCAAGGTAGCGCTAGATGTTGTGACGTATTCACACATCACCCCATTACAAATGGGGACCCCTACTTTTTTGCTTTCTCAAGTTTGTTTCTGGGTCTTTTAGGGTTTTTTCTATTAGCCTTTGCATGCTGAGTGTTTCCAGAGGGATCACTAAGAGAGAAGGCTCTGTTTTAGCTAAAGGTGAGTCAGCAGGTGCTCCGGGTTAGGGTCATCTTTGGAAGTCTTCCTTAGGACAAATTTTTGCTCTTGTTGCTAATTGTGTCTTGTTTGAGTTTCAGGAGGTCAATGAGGCCTGGTGAGTGAATATCATCCTTGAAGGTCTGAGTTAACTCAAATTGGTGAGTGATGAAGTCTAGAATGTCATCCTAATCTTCAAATGTCCTGAAATTTGGCTAAGTCTGGAATGTCATTCTAATCCTGAAATTTGACTGTCTGGAAAATTGAAGAATCCTAAAAAAATTAGATTTTGCATTATAACTCTTGGAGGTCCGAAACCACTCTCAAACATCCTGACAGTATATATGGAATATAACTTAAGGTATAAGAAAGAAGAAAGATATAAGGAAATGTCACTTATACTTAAATGTTATATTCCATAAATGAATCCTGGCGGAGAGGCTAAAATGTCAAATTTCGCTCTTGACCCTTCCAAAGGGTCCAAAGCAAATTTCAATTTCGCTCCTGACCCTTCCAGAGGGTCCAGAGCGAAATTTCACAAAGGACCTAAATTCTTCACCTAAGTCATTGAATGATTGAGCAAATTTGCAAGGATATGGAAGGAAATGGATCTAGGATCAAGTCTAAGACAAAGTCAAGTTAGTTTGAAGGTGAATTGAGCCTAGAATAGGAATTTCGCTCCTGACCCTTCCAAAGGGTCCAGAGTGAAATCCTCTATAAGACACTCTTCATTTCCCAAAGCCATGAACTAGCTCATTCTCAGGCATTTGTGAAGGCAAAACAATTATTTGGAGTGAAGAAATGTGAAAATGAAGTCAGGATTTGAGCCCAAATAGGAATTTCACTCCTGACCCTTCCAAAGGGTCCAGAGCGAAATTCATATAAAACCCTATTTTTCACAAAATCTTGAGCTATGTGTCAACTTTAAGAGCAAATTTGCATGGTCATGATGGAAGGAAGCCTAACAAAATGTGTCCAAGGCATGAAAAGGAGAAAGGAAGTAAGAAATTAGCTCAAAATGAGAATTTTGCTCCTGACCCTTCCAAAGGGTCCAGAGCGAAATCCTCATTTGACCCTCAATTTTGGCCTAAGGCATTGAAAATGAAGATTTTTGAGCCAAGTGGATGGAAAGTGGACTTGAATATGGTGAGAGGAGGGTGATTTTGATCAATTTTGAAGATGGATTGGATGAAGGAGGTGAGAAATCAATCAAGAATATGAATTTCGCTCCTGAACCTTCCAAAGGGTCCAGAGTGAAATTCTTAGAAGACCCCTTTTTTCTTCCTTGTTTGCACTGAAATTCTTGTTCTTTGGGCATGGTGAGGGTGGGTTGATATGTTCTTGCTTTAGGGAGTGATTGAAAATGTTGAAAAGTGAGGAACTTGTCCAAAATTGTGAATTTCACTCCTAGCCCTTCCAAAGGGTCCAGAGTGAAATTCTTCATAAGCCTCATTTGCTTCATTGTTTAGACTACCAACCTTGTTCCTTGGGCGTATTTGGAAAGGAAATGACATGTCTTTTCCTTTTGAAGTGATAGAATGTGAAGAAGTGAAGGATTTTGGTTTAAAACTAGAATTTCGCTCTTGACCCTTCCAAAGGGTCCAGAGTGAAATTCTTAAAATCTATATTTTCCTCTCAATTTTGTGTCTAGACAAGTGTGGATAAAGATTGAAGAGGTTCATAGGAATGGTTTTGATTTTCTTATGATCACCAAACGTGAATGAATTGAGCTAAAACTAGAATTTCGCTACTGACCCTTCCAAAGGGTCCAGAGCGAAATTCTTAAAATCACTTATTTTCCCTTCAAAGCAAGTCAAGCCTTTGGTTTTTATGGCTTGGATGGGTGTGAAGAAATGTTTCCTTGACCTTTGAGGTGAATTGAAGTGGAAAAATGATGAAATAAGACTCAAGAAGGTGAATTTCTCTCTTGATCCTTCCAAAGGGTCCAGAGAGAAATTCCTAAAATACACCCTTTTCCTTTCATTTTTATGCCAAGCTAAGCCTAGACCAAGGTGGGAGAAGTTGGGGAATGCCCCTAGGATTGCCCTTGAATGGATTGTTGCCTCCAAAAATGAATATTCTAAGCTTGGACAAGGATTTTGCTCCTGACCCATCCCAAGGGTCTAGGGCAAATATCCCAAGTAGGTCATGTCCTTGGCTAGAGTCCAGAGCGAAATTCCTTATAGGTCCTGTCCTTGGCCAAAGTCCAGAGCAAAATTCCTTATAGGGCCTATCCCTGGGAAGGATCTTGAGTGAACTTCATTTTAATGTCTTCATGTTGATGATTTAAGGAAGGAAATGCTATGTTAGAATGAATTCATTATGTGTCCTTAATCACCTTTTGGGTTTTGTAGATCGAAGAATACCACGCCAGGGAAAGGATGATCTCTTCTAGTCCATCATCATCAAAGATGTTCCACATGCACAAAGGGAGGACTCAAGGTTCTTTGAAGAATTGGAAGACTAGGGGTGTTCAAGGAGTTCAAGTTAGCCTCAAGACCTCATTCTACCACAAGATGACAAAGAAAGGCTTCGCCGGCACTTCAAGGCAAGGTATGCTACCAAAGAAGGAAGACTTGACGATAAGAAAGCCTCATCAAGCACTTGGGAGTAAAAGAGGTACACCATTCATCAAATTGAGACAGAGAAGAGGATCAACCAAGCCACAAGCGTTAGACAAGGTGGCATCCCAAACATCATTCTTGTAGTCGGGTTGGTCCACCTCAGCGTGTCTAGATTCAATGTACCTGACTCATCGAGGATGACACAAACTTCGAGGCACCTACCCCTGCTTCCTATTGGTCCTCACCCTTGGAATATAATTTTCTAATTGGCTAAGGAAGTTTGTTGTAAAAAACCCTAATTAGGGTTTCTATCTTGTAATCCTAACCATTGGTTCTAACTCAATCAGAGTCACCTATTTGTAAAGGGTTCTCTATATAAAGCCCCAGTTCCTCATTTGTAAAGGTTAATAGTGGGTTAATAGATAATAGTTAGAGATTGATTAATAGAGAATAGGTAGTAGAATAGAAAATAGAATAGCAATTAGAGTAAATTAGGAAGAGAAGCCTTGATTGTAAATGAAGCCCCTTTTCATTGAAGATATGGTGAAATGTGTCGTTTCTTTGCAGTATGCATGGTTTCTTGTTGAATCTTCATTGTAGATGATAAATGATTAGATTGAATGAAAGAATTTATTGAATGCACTCGCATAGAATCCCCCTAGTCCAAACCACTAGCCTCTTGCTGACTGTAAGAACGCCTTGCGTGGTCAACTGGCATAGAACAAGCTTAATCCCGAGTCATAACACCTCTGTTGTTCATGCATTATCTTGAATGGTGATCAGTATCTGATGGTATATGATTTGGACATATTTGAAACATCCCTTAAAAGATCGCACTGAGTTGGTGTTGAATTGTTCAACCTGATGGTGAGACCCAGCCCAGTAGGATTCCACCTAGTCATTCATCCATCTTCTTGCATTCTAGGTCTTAGATTAAATTCTTCAAACCCTATATATTTTGATATTTCTTTATCTTTCCAGCTAGTAGATAAGATTCAAGTTCCAGCAGATTAAACGCTTAGGTAGTCGAATGTAAGTCCCCTTGTGATTCCATAAAAATCACATCGTACCACAAAGAGCTTATCCACACATAGAGAACCTACATATCAGAACCTTGGAGTTACTCCGACTGATCCTTCGGCGATATCTTCAGTAGTCGAGAAACTTTGTTCAAGAGAGGATAAGGTACCTTTAGGTATTTTATTCTGTGTTTGTTCATGTACAAAAGACACATCAACAGTAGCCCAGCCAACCTGGAAAGTCCTCAAAATATAGAATGGGTCGTGTGTGTATTTTGTGCTACAATAATTATGCCACTAATCTAAGATTACTACTGACATATAAAAATGAAATATCTAAATGTTGCAGGAAACTGTAAATCCTTTTGTGGCCCTAAATCCAACCTTAGGTGGATAGATCAGGCCCTAATTATTAGGAAGGCAAGGCAGGTACAACAAAGGTTCATTACAGTGGTATCAGAGCCTCCCTCCCACCACCCTATAGAAATAGTTGATGCAACAAATCCAAAGATCTCGTAGGGCTTTAGAAAGAGAGAGGAAAAAAGGAACCAACAACATGAGTGAACAAGCTAGTAATGAACTTAGGGCCTTCATGGAGCAAACCTCTCAAGCATTGAGGGATCAAACTGAAAGAACCATGTAGGCCTTCATTGAACAGAATGAGAGTAATGACCAACTAGTCCTTCAAGCCCTCCAAAACATAAGCAACCATAACACCAAAGAAGCCCAATCCAATTATTTTGAAAACCACCACCCCACCCCGTCAAAGGACACCAACTCAAGGCCCAACTGACCTTCATTCCTACCTTGAGGAAGCGCCAATAAGTGATGATAACCATGACAGACCCATGGGAAATGTAGACCAGATCCTTGCAGACTATCGCGGGTTGGATCCCGAACTATGAGATCTTGTAACATTCAAAGACTATTGTGATGCCAAACTAAAGACAAGATGCCATAATGAAAGACATCCTCCAGCCCACAAAGAGCTTCAAAACAAGCTCAGTAAGGTGACTATCCCCAACTATGAGGAAGGAAAGGTATCGACTAGGTCATGGGTACAAAAATTGGATACCTATTAATCCCTCAGCCCTATGAATCAATCCAATGCCATTAAATTTTCTATACTTCATCTATCTGGAGTTGTCCATGAGTGGTGGCACCATGGCCTCATTACTCAAGGACATCAACTTATAAACACATATGAGGAGTTCACCCAAAAGCTCATAAAAAGATTTGACCAAAAGCATCCTGAGTGGTACTTTCAAGAGCTCACCCAACTAAGGCAGCAAGGGACTATTGAAAACTATGCCACAGAATTCCAAAAATTATTAGTGATGGTACCAGGTCTAACACAAGAAAGGCTTACTTACCTATTCATAGAAGGGTTGAGGGGATCAATCAAAAGAATAGTAAGTGCCCATGAACCCCAAACATTAGATGAGGCTATACAAATAGCTATGAAATTTGAAGAAAGCTCACCCAAGGACAAGACCAAACCCTTTGGCAACTCCTCCAAACCTCCACCCAAGGATAGTAAACACAATCAAGAAGGGATTGTAAGGTATTGCACCTATTGCAAGGGAAAGAGAGAAAAGGGACACATGTGTTTAGCCTTGGAGGACCTTAAAAAGAAGGGACTTTGTTTCACATGCCTAAAACCCTATGAAGGAAGGAGCCATATATGTCAAGGTCGGGCTCACAGAATAGAAGCCTCACCATATGAGGATGAGGAAGAGCCACCTAGCAAAAGGATGAGACTGGGAGAGGAAGATCAGGCCATAGTTGCCACTATCACCCATGTTGCTAAACACAACCTATTTAGAATCAAGAGTTCACTTAAAGGGAAGAAAGTAGTCACACTTGTGGACAGTGGAGCCTCCCATAACTTCATCGATTTCAGGGTTGTCAAGCAGCATAAATTACCCACATGGACTTTTAAGGGGTTTGAAGCAGCAACAACCACAAGGGCAAGGATCCAATGCACTAAGTTGGTACCTAAGTTGGAGTTTATAATAGGTAGCCATCCGGTAAGGGAAGATCTCTACGTGGTACCATTGGACACAGATATCATATTGGGGACTCCATGGATTTATTCACTGGGATATTTCATGTTTGATCTCCCAAACCAAATAATCCAATTCCAACATGAAGGGAAGGAAGTTACTCTCAAGGGCTTACCTGATGGTAGCCCTAAAGTGGTTTCTTGTAAGAAATTGGAGAAATTTTTTAGAAAAGGGCGAGGAGAATGGGTGGCCCAATGCATGATACTAGATAAGAGCAATACTCATAAGAAATCCATGCATATGGACATCAAACCCATCATGGAGAAATATAAAGGGGTGTTTGGGGAAATTCCCCAAGGTTTGCCTCCCAAATGGGGGTTCGAACACACTATAGAATTGGAAGAGGGGGCAAAACCAGTCATCACTACCCCTTATCACCACCCTCACAAATATAAGGAAGAAATTGAGAAAACCATTAAGGAACTACTTGCTATAGGACACATCCAACCTAGTTCCAGCCCTTTCACATCATCAGTGGTACTTGTTAAAAATAAAGATGGCACTCTAAGAATATGTATTGACTACAAAGCATTGAATATGAAAACCATAAAAAATAGGTACCAATCCCAAGGATAGATGAGCTGATTGATGAACTACATGGAGCCAGATATTTCTCCAAGATCGACCTTCAATCAAGATATCATCAAATCAAGACGAGGGAAGAGGACATCCACAAAACAGCTTTTTGGTGTCACTATGGACATTTTGAATTCTTGGTTCTACCTTTCAGTTTAACCAATGCACCAACAACATTTCAATCATGTATGAATCATACTTTCCGCAAGAAACTAAGGCAATTTCTACTACTTTTTTTTATGACATTTTGATCTACAACAAAAATTGGGAGGAGCACATCAAACATATTTAGGAAACATTGAGGATCCTAGAGCAGGAGTCGCTTTATGCTAAGGCATCCAAATGTGAGTTTGGAATGGAGGAAATCCTATATGTAGGGAATAAGATTAATGCGGAGGGGGTTAGCATGGATGAGAAGAAGATAGCCACTATCAGAGAATGGCCTAGACCTAATTCCCTCACATAACTAAGGGGGTTCTTGGGGTTATGTAGTTACTACAAAATATTTGTACAGGGTTTCTCCAAAGTGGTAGCCCCTCTCACCGATCTAACTAAGAAAGGGGCTTTCACTTGGAGTGAAGTAGCCCAAAGAGATTTTGAAAGTCTGAAGGAATCTATGAGCTCATGCCCTATCTTAGCTATCCCTGATTTTTCCCTTCCTTTTGAATTACAATGTGATGCCTTCGAAGAAGGGATTGGAGTTGTCCTCATGCAAAACAAACACCCCATAACCTTCGAAAGTTGTAAGCTGTCAAAAATAGAAAAGAATTACCCCATCTATGATAAAGAGATGTTTGCCATCATGCATGCCCTAGACAAATTCCACCAATACCTGGTTTGCACCAAATTCCATGTAAAGACAGATCATAACAACCTAAGATTCTTTTTAAACCAAAGGGATCTAAATGATAGGCAACAAAAATGGGTCAGCAGGATACAAGCCTATGACTTTGATATTGAATACGTTAAAGGAACAACCAATGTGGGAACAACTAATGTGGTAGCAGATGCCTTATCAAGGAAGCCACAAATAAATACCACAACTTCTTTAAATGCTGATTGGAAATATGATCTTTTGGCAGAATACGCCAAAGACCCTTTTGCTAGCAAGATCTTCAGGGACCCATCAAGTCATGCAGAATACAAAGTTGTGGAGGAGCTTATCCTATATAAGGATAGGTTGTACTTGGTGCCCAACTCTAAACTCAAGGAAGTAATAGTTAAAGAGTACCATGATAATCCATTGGCAGGACATCCAAGGTTCTATAAGACGTATAAACAAATCAGAGAATGGTATTCTTGGAAAGGACTTAAGAAGGAAGTCCAAAACTATGTACAAAAATGTACACCATGCCAAAAGAACAAAGCAGAACTCAACCACCCAGCCAGGTTTCTACAACCATTGCCCATTCCCGAACAGAAGTGGGAAAGAATTTCGATGGATTTTATCACTAGCCTACCCAAGGCCGAAGGAAACTATTGTATATATGTGGTCATGGACTGTCTCACCAAATATGCACACTTCTTTGCTATAACAAACAAATTCCAAGCATCTCAAGTAGCAGAAGTGTTTTTTAAGGGTCTTCAGACTTCATGGGCTTCCCCAAAATATCATAAGTGATCGAGATAGCCGGTTTATGGGGCAATTTTGGCAAGAAATCTTCAGGATGGCAGGGACTAATCTCACTCTGAGTACTAGTTATCATCCCTAAACTGATGGAAAAATTGAAATCGTCAATAAATGGATTGAAGGATATCTAAGAAATTATGTCACTGGGCAGCAGAACTCTTGGATCAAATGGTTACATTTAGGAGAATATGTTATAACACTACACATCATATGTTGATCCAAATAAGCCCATTCAAAGCACTTTATGGTTATGAACCCACCTCTTTTGGATCACTAATTACTCCAGAAATTCAAGTACCACGAGCCAAGGATTTTATTCAGGAAAGCATGGACATCCTAAGGGCTCTAAAATATCACAGACATCAAGCCCAAAATCAGCAAAAGATATACGTTGATCGTAATCATATTGAAAGATCATTTGAGATAGGAGACTTAGTCTTCCTACAGTTGCATCCTTACAAGAAGTCTTCGCTGAAATCTAGTAGGGTAGAGAAGCTGAAGCCACGGTTCTACGAACCCTACCCAATATCAAGGAAGGTAGGAGAGGTAGCATATGAACTTGAGCTTCCTCCAGGCAGTTGCATCCATAATGTATTCCATGTGTCTAGATTAAAAAAAGCATTAGGGTAGTAGATATCCCCATGCAAGGAGTTACCTCTATTAGATGATGAGGGAGAATTAACACTAGAGCCATAAGCCCTTTTAGATGTAAGAGAAAGGAGAATAAAGAGTAAAAACATTGTAGAATACTTGATCTTATGGAAAGGGTTGCTGGAGGAGGATGCAACCTGGGAGGGTGAAGAGATCTTCAACCACCCAAATCTCCACATTGCTTGAGGACAAGCAATGTAAGGGGGGAGGTCTGTCATATTCCCATGTAGACAGCAGATAATGATTAGAAACATTAAACAATACATGTACATAAATATATATATTTTCAATACATAAATTATTTTTACCGCTTAAAATACGTTTTATCTTAACTAGTTGGAGTGATGAAAGGACACGTCCATTCCCAAGCCACCTCTGGAATAGATGCCATGTTTCAAGGGGAATCGTGTGGTTTCAAAGAGGTATAAATCTGCACTCCAAGGAAACATGGGAGAGGAGGTGACAAGGAGAGAAGGGCAAGGAGAAGCATCGAACAAGTAACTTCGTTACTCAGTAATAATATTTATTTCAGTTTTCATAATTTATGATGTCTAGACAACCATGAGGACTGCCCTGGGAATGCATCAGTCAGCAGATGATGTGAAAGGGCTAGTCGCTAGTTCTTCCCAGCGATGAAGAACCAGTGCCTAGTAAGCATCCCTCCCCATTGCTAGCAAGCTGGTACGTCCCCAGGCCAATCCGCTTAAATGTCGAAATGATGAAGTATGTCTCTGTGCAAGTTGTATTAAATATACTTTCAATCCTCATATAACAGTAATGAATATAATTTAACTAGTGGCCCAGATTAATTTCTAAATCAGTTCCATACCTAAAAATGTCTTGCCAACTGAACTAAGCACATTTGTAATGTACAAAAAGGTAAAATGAACTTAATCTTCACGCCAGATAGGTAAACTGCAATATCAAGTTTAGTATGCTGCATTAAAATACACTTTAGTGACAGACAAAAGAATACAAAATAATTCATTCATTCTCAGACACAACTAATAAGTAAAGAAAAGGAATACTAATTATTGATAGTCATGTTTCTGCAACTAGGCACATATATAATGAATTAATCCATACAAATTTATATATAATGGATAAATGTTAACCAAGTAATATAGTCATGAATCTATGTTTTTTGTAGGCATTTAGTATCTTCCTAATATCCTTTGTTTGTTAGTACATTCAAGATAATGAGTGCAAGCTAGGGGTATGTTGGGCCCATCCTTAGGTGGCCCTATTAGTCCTAAGAGACGGGATGGGTCTGGATGGGTAGCCCAACCAACCTGGAAAGTCCTCAAAATCTAGAATGGGTCGTGTGTGTATTTTGTGCTGCAATAATTATGCCACTGATCTAATATTACTGCTGACATATAAAAATGAAATATCTAAAATAATAATAATATTAAATCCTGAACCAAATTACTAAATTCCTTCACTACTCAGTAAAACACATAACTAACAAAGCTCAATTAGCTGATGGCTCACTATTAAAGATGATATGCATGAGCTGTAAAAAGTTTGAAAGCCACTAAATAATACCATGCCACACCAACAAATTGCAGAGCAAGGCTCCTACAGACATACCAAAAGCCCAATAAATCCAACAAGGAATCCAAAATAATAATAATATTAAATCCTGAACCAAAATTACTAAATTCCTTCACTACTCAGTAAAATACATAACTAACAAAGCTCAATTAGCTGATAGCTTACTATTATAGATGATATGCATGAGCTATAAAAAGTTTGAAAGCCGCTAAATAATACCATGCTACACCAACAAATTGCAAAGCAAGGCTTCTACGAACATACCAAAAGCCCAATAAATCCAACAAGGAATCCAAAATAATAATAATATTAAATCCTGAACCAAAATTACTAAATTCCTTCACAACTCAGTAAAATACATAACTAACAAAGCTCAATTAATTGATAGCTTACTATTATAGATGATATGCATGAGCTGTAAAAAGTTTTAAAGCTGCTAAATAATGCCATGCTACACCAACAGATTGCAGAGCAAGGCTTCTACGGACATACCAAAAGCCCAATAGGGCATTGCAGCTATGTCCTATGAAGAACATCTAATGGGGACGAACCTGCAAAGAAGTAGAAGTCCAGTGAACTCCCATAATCTTGTATGTCCACTTACTGCCACTATAGAAGAACATTTATACCATAGTTGTTTTTGAACTGGGCTTCCCCTTCTAAAGTAGCTACTTGTAATCTAGGAAGGAGGTCATAAGGAACTTCCCATCTCTTCTTCTTTGCATTGGTTATATGAACTCTTACTGGGTCTTGCATCTCATGTCTACATTAAAATTTCACTTCATCAAGTGATTTACACAAGTCAAAAGGATTAAAAAGAAAAAAGAAAACAAGCCTAAATTTACCTTCCAACATTTTGATGCAAGTACATTAAAATAAAACATGAGTGAAGACAACCAAAACATTAATTCCCAATAAAATCAAAACATGGTGTGAAGCGAAAACTAAAAGATTAAGAGAAACATGGCCGTCCAAATTTAAAGTGTTTTATCCACAGATCTATATTACAAAGGGGCAAAAATAACTGATGGGTATTAGGTGAAAATGTTAATCAAACATTAAAGCATTGAATTATGTCCAAAATCAAACATGTCATGCCCACCATTGTCATAGTCATGCAAGCAACAACAAAAGCTTCGAGGGTAAAGGGTAATACTACTAAGGGTGTATAAAGCTATTTGATAGAATGTCTCAATAGAATGTGGTCTGCAAAATATTTAGATAGAGGGTAACTAAGGGAATAATACTAAGGCTAAAAAACTAGGGCTTGCATATTATCCATCAGCCAAACATCATTGTGTTGCACAAGTTGTTGGTGGTTGAGTTATTTATTTCTAACAGTGACCAAAAGATTGTGAAGGCATGAGTTTTTTATGTAACTGTTAACTCACAACTAACATTTAAAGATTATATAGCTTTCAAAATATACCCAAAATATGTGAATTGACCTAAGCTATATGAATTCCTTGAGAATTATAGGTAATACCATTTAATAGCAATTCAATGGTAAGAAGTAGAATAGGCAAAATGGCTAATAGATTATCCACCATGTTCTTGCTATTAAAGCTTTTCCCATAGTATTGGGTAGAGTCATTTGATATATCAATCGACTTACTTGAGTTGGACAAATCACTCACTGAAGCTTGAGATCCCTACAGGGTTCAATAACCCTAGGGAACAAGGATGAACTTCCTATATGTTCTTCAATGAGAAGAATATGTACTAGGGGAAAGGACCCAGTAGTTGTGCACCGTAACTTTGTGCTTCTCAAAATCCTACTTGGAAATTTCAAATCACTCTGATTTTTTTACAGCAGCTTACTTGGCAAGTCCCCTTCTTATAACTAAGGTTTCAGGGCCACATCATCAAATATGATGCCACATCAGCATGCTTTTTGCCAAGGTGTCCAAAACAGACCCCCAAAAAATTGAGACCAATAGGTGTGCAAAAGAGACCCCAATAGTTGTGCAGCTGACATGGCATCACCTGATTGGTTACTTTTTACAATATGATTATATTTCTTAACAAATATTGGTACATTTCCTAACAACTGTTGGTACATTTCCTAACAAAAATTGATATTATTTGTTTCAAACAATAGATTTTATTTGTTCAATTTTTAGAACAAAAGGTATCAACAACCCTCACAACAATTGGTACATGCTCAACTATTGGGTCCTTTCCCCTACTTGACTAGCCAAAGGATTTATCAACGTGGATTCTATGCAGTTGTCCTCCAAAAGAATGCAACATCAACCGTTCACTATCTTGGTGGTAGCTTTGGAAGATCGTTGAGATTAAGACCTGATAAGAACTGCCTGTGGAATTTGTCTATTGGGCCGAAAATTCGGCTACATTCTGAGAAAAAGAAAAGATTTGGAATCCTACTCTTAACAGCATGGTAAACCCCCGATAAGTATTCTCCTGCAGCTAGATTCCAAACTTGTAGACCATGGAATCTATAATTGTGTCTAAAAATAACATTTGGGGTTTCATATACATTCATATTGTGCCTCATTCTGTAAAGGAACAAAGAGCAATTCGCAACATATTATGAGAAGCAGTATAGTAAACCCCTGCTAGGCACCCTTTTGCAGCTATATTTCAAACTTGGCGATCATGGAATCTATAATTGGGTTTGAAAATAACATTTGGGGTTTCATATACAATCATATTGTGCCTCAATCTGTAATGTAATGAAAGAATGCTTTTCTTGTCGGAGAAAGAGAATAAGGCATCTAGTAGCTGCATTCATAGTTCTATTATAATCTCCATGTGCTCTATAAATCTCATTTTGAAGCATTTGCATAAATGTCATCAAGTATGCATTGAATTCCTTGAAGTTGTGAGCACACAAGTTGAGCATTGAACTGCAGTTTTGAGGTTACAGCAAATTGCTTACGGTGAAGCTACTGGGTGTTACACAGAGGTGAGACTACTAAGTTTCTATCTTCTGTAAAGTTGTGATTTTCCTTGCAATTGGGTTTTTTCATTTATGGGGGAGGAAGAAAATCTTTTTTAGTTGGGGCATGTTCCCATGTGGCTGCTTAGCTTATTTTGACTATCAGTCGCTGCTCAATATTTTTAGAGATTATTTGTGAAGCAGCTGACCCTGTGAATATTTATCTTTGCTGCTTATTTTTATGATTTGTATTAATAGCATTAATACTAATTTGTGTACTTAAAATTTGAAAAAGAAAAAAGAAAGAGGGAAAAAAAATTGTGGAGCCATGTGGTGTTTTTGTTAATAAGCAGCCATTGCTATTTCCAGCCCCCCCTTTTGTTCCATAGCTTATTTCTAATTCCTAAACAATAGCTGCTCCACCAAAATAGGGAAAGATTCTCAATTATCCCTTTTTTTGACAATTTTTAAGTTGCATGGGAACACTTAACTACTTCAATTTAAGCAGAAAATAGAGTTAAGCAGCCGCATGGGAACATGATGTTAGTCATTGGGTTTCAGGGTAGGTTATTATAAGTAAATATTGACCTAATTGTTTAGTATTTGGATTCCACTGTGTAATATCTTTGATTGCAAAAATGTTTCAGATAGCATTCATAATGGATCATAGAGTGTGATCAAAAACATTGATGCAATAAAAAATCTTACACAATGCAATCCAAAAAACAAACAATAATTATAATGGACTGTGGAAATCTAATGTCTCTTAAATATTGACCTATTAAAACAGAGTTGGATTGACTTATTTTGTAAATTTAGACTTTGAATAAAGGATCATGGTGACTTGTTTTGCAATCGAGTATTGACATTTAAATGAAAGGTTGTGTGATTTCATTTGTTCTTAGGTATGCAAGTTTTATCTTTACCATGGTTGGATTTTTTTTCCTGTAACTAGAATATTCAAATTTGACTTTTAATGAAGGGTTAAGTGATGCCTCTTGGGCTTGTGTATTGGGCTATACCTTTGGTAGGTTTAAGAGTTGTTCATATGGCTAAACAATCAAAGTTTACTCTTTTAAGGTGTATTAGGTGTGGCTAGTCTATATCATGTAGTTTGTTCCACAACCACCATAGCAAGTTAAAAAAATTTGAACATAGTACAATGATGAAGCCAAACACGCTTGGTCTACTGTTTTAGTCATAAAATTCATTAGCTTTAATTCGGAGAAGGCTTTTCCTTAAGAAAACTGCAAATAGTAACTTTAGAACTATGAAATCATGAATCCCCAAGGAGGGAGAAACAAAGGGAGAGATGGGGAGAGATAATCTTAGAGGAGGTTGATTGTTTTGAATCCTTTAGCATTGATAGAAAAATATTTTTTTTAATCTACAAACACTTGAATCCTCTAGCAATGGGTACGTTGAAGAGGTATAGAAGGTCAATTAGGAAAAAATTGGATCTATACACTTTTGTAACTCACATGAGATCAATTGGTCAACCATTTAGTAAATCATGGTGTTTGTTAAAAAAAGGTCTCAATGAGATCAATTGGTAGGCCATTTAGTAAATCATGATGTTTATTCAAAAAAGGTGTCAATGAAGAAGTGATAGCTTGAAATCACGTATGTATTCACTTATCTGGTTTCAAACATTATTGAAAAGAACTTTGAATCGAGAAGATAGTTAAAGTCTTTTACCAACAATATCATGTTAAATTTGTAATAGAGAGAGAGGGAGAGATAGAGGGTGGAAGAGCTAGAGAGAGAGGGGTAATGAGATAAAGGTGTGGAAGACCAATGAAGGAAAATTTTGATCGTTTTATCATACATTTGAGCAATACATGAGATCAATTGATAGGCCATTTATTAAATAATATATTTACAAAAAGGTATCAATGGAGAAGTGAAAGCTTCAAATAAACCATGCATTTTCTTACAAAGATCTAAAAATAATTTGATCAAACCTATGAACCTAAATTTCAATCTTTACATATAAGTTCTAGATTGCTCCTTAACACAACCAATATTTTTCTTATTTCAAATATCATCAAACAAACAAGTATTAAAAATACCGAAAATTCAAATATTCTCAATAGAATATTGCCTTAGATAAGATTGTTGGCACTTGTACTCACAACACTCACCTCTCTAGTTTCAATCATTTCT
The DNA here is from genome assembly GCF_030272615.1 of Cryptomeria japonica. Taxonomy (NCBI): domain Eukaryota; kingdom Viridiplantae; phylum Streptophyta; class Pinopsida; order Cupressales; family Cupressaceae; genus Cryptomeria; species Cryptomeria japonica. The sequence continues at coordinate 676,370,249 of NC_081411.1, forward strand.
TTTCTTTTATTTAAAATTTAATTTACAATTTCTATTATCACTCCATCAAATGAAATTTAAAACCCAATCCTTTTTATTTTCATTTCAACTAATTCAAATTTAATATTTATTAAATCAATTCCTTATATATTTAAAATTAAATTATATCTAATTTTTTAATGACACGCTAAATAATTTGAAAACTCAAATTTTTAAAAAGATTATATGTTTAGCACTTATGTCAAAAGCTTAGAAAACAAATATTTAATATACCTTTAAAAGAAGTTAATGTTTAATTATTATTATTCACATTATTCCAAAAGTAACATTAATAATTTGTACTAAACTTCATTCTGTTGTATTATTTGAAGAGTATTTTAGGCCTCTCGTTACTTGCAATCATTCCAAAAAAATTGCATCCCAACTTTTTGGGGGATTTTTATGCCTTCCATAACTTATGCTCATTTACAAATTTTTGTGCTCTCTTATATTAGTACGAGTTCAAATGTGCTTCCTTGGAGTACATCTGGTAAGATTCCACATAGTGCTTTACTTATATTTATGCCTAATCACATTATCCGAAAGCCCGTGATGAAATCGGCAGCGAGTAAAGTAGGTGGAAATCGTATATGCCAACATAACCATCCGTACAATGTATGTGTGAAGGAAGACATGTAAATAATATAAAACGATAGGAGGAGTTAAAACTGCAAGTAAATGGGAAGATGGAACGGATGGCCCGAGTGCAGGGAGCTACGAAGGTCGAGCTAGGGTTTTGACACCCTAGCTTGCGGGCGTAGTTGCAGTCAATGCAGAGGGAGAGGGCGGTGAAGGGTGTCCGGGGAGATCGGAGGAGGAAGCAGCTACGGGAAGAGGGGCTTCTGCAGTGGTCATCGAGGGTGTTTTGGGTCTGTGGGGGTGCTGGGTTTCGGCCAGCTGTGTGCAGTGGGTTCCCTGTGGGTCTCCTAGGGGGTTGGGGGGGCTCATTTGCCCTCTTGGGTAGAGCAGTTTAGTAGGGGTGGTTCTTGAAGGGCTGCACTTTCTCAAGGGGTTTTCGGGTTTGATCGGTGGTGATCTTTTGTTGCCCTATAATTCTTCGTGCGATCCGATGACAGGCTTCGATGGTGAGGCCTCACAGGTGGCCTCAGCCATGGACTTTCGAGCTGCGATGGGATCAAAACCCCCACTTTAGAATATGAAGACATTTTCCAATAATCTTTTTGCCTCAGATAAGGGGACTGGAAGTGCTGGCAGCTCTCATCTCATGAAGATTAATGGGTGTCTTGAGCGATGCAGTGAAAGGCCGAAGCTGGTTATTCCCCCTAAGATGATAGTTGAAGACGTAGAGTACTTTTCAAACCACACGCTTTACTGCAAATTTTTGGGAATGAGGGTTTCCCTGCAGTTCTTGGAAAACTGGGTGCAGAGGACGTGGGCACCGAAAGGGGAAATGGAGATCATGATGCTGGCAAATAACTAGTTCATGGTTATGTTCAACTGCATGGAGGATCGGAATAGGGTCTTTGAAGGAGGTCCGTATTTTTACAACCAGGTGGGATTATTCATCAAACCTTGGCATGCAAGTTTTAATCCTTCAAAGGAGCTCCCAAATAGAGTTCCAATGTGGGTTCGGTTACCACGTCTTCCAGTGGAATGTTGTTGAGAGGATGTGCTTTGGATGCTCGCTGCTCTGCTTGGGAGGCCAATGGGATCCTCATCGCAAACTTTGGGGAGAAAGGTAATGACCTTTTCTTGTATCTGTGTTGAAATAGATCTTAGTAAACCCTTGCCAGATGCTATAGATATATGTGTAGGCTCTTATTCATGGGTTCAACAACTATATTACGAGACTTTACCATTTCATTGTCATCTATGTCATGAGTATGGTCATTTACAACGTAAGTGTCCTAGATACAAACCAGTAGTGAGACAACCTCAACAGTTAGATCCGAGCCTTGATAGGGCTGAGAAGGGGAAAGCTATCATGTCGGATGTGGTGGAGGGTGCTGATGGTTTTGTCTCAGTTAAGACAAAGAACAGGAACAAAGGACAAAAGAGACCCTTACTGGAAAGACGTGAGGAGGATACCTTTAACAAATTTGAGGCCCTGGATGACTTGAGCCATCAGGAAGTTAACCCGGGGTTAATCCCTCTCGATCAGGGTGCATTAGTAGGGGTGCTAGAAAGTGTAATGGAGGAATCTTCCCAGACCTTGCTAGTGGTTGGAAGCCAACAGATAGAGATGGATCAGACAGTTGGGGCTCAGTTGGGCCTGGCCCCTAGTATTGAGGTGAACCTAGCTGAGGGGGAGGGTTCTCCGATAGCTTCAAAATTGGAACTGGTTGGGGCTAAAAGTAATAAGTCAGTCGCTCACCTGGGTCTACATCAGAGAGATATTAAGAAAAGTGCTTCAGAGAAAAGCTCAAAGGTTGGCAGAAAGAAGGATTTGGATAAGATCAAATTGATGGGGGAGAATTTGGTTGAGTCAGGGTCAGTGAAGACTTTGGATTCGCACTTTTCCAACCCTCCTAAATGATTGTGCTCTCATGGAATGTAAGGGGCTTGAACAACGGCCCTAGACAAAAAGTTGTTCAGGATTTGATTAGGAATCACTCACCTGATATCCTTTTCTTGCAAGAAACTAAACTTACTGTGGATAGTATGATAGGGCCTGTGCCAAAGTTATGGGGGCGAGGTGAGTGTTAGTGTGTTGGGGTAGCTGGTTCCTTGGGAGGGGTGGCCTGTCTTTGGAACCCTTTAAGGCTCCACCCTATCTGGTGGGTTGCCTCCAGATCCTCTTTATCCGGGGTGTTGGCTAGTCTTGAGACTGGGGAATTCATCTTGTTTTCGAATATCTATTCTCCCACAGATTTTTAGGTTAAGAAAAGCTTATGGTCTCATGTTTTAGGTGTGCGAAGGTTAGCCCCTTTTCATCCTTGGATTATGGCAGGAGACTTCAATGCCATCCTGGAGTTGAGTGAAAAGAAGGGGGGTGTTATGCAGTTGGAACCTTCTTCTTTCATTTTCCAGGATAGTATCTCCTTGATGTAGCTAGTTTACGTCAAGCCTAGCAATGGTTTGTTCACTTGGAACAATGGGAGGGTGGGAGAGAATTGGATTGCTGAACGATTGGATCATTTTCTAGTTTCCTATTTTTGGTTCGGCGGGGGGTGGTCCACAAGTTCTAAGATTCTTGACTGGAGAGGGTCGGATCACTGGCCCATCAAGCTAGTGTTGTCTTCGGCTCAGGTAGCCCATTCGCCTGCATTCAAATTCCAACTTATGTGGCTTCGGGACCCGTCTTTGCAAGTTCTTGTTGCAGACTGGTGGAGGAAAGGGAGACCAGCTTTTGGCACTGCCATGTAATATTTTGCCAAGCAGCTACAATTTGTTAAGCTTTAGCTTAAACAGTGGAATCGTCAAGGTTTCAGGAACATTTTTCATGAGAAGAAAGCTACTCAAATTGCGCTGAATGAGATCACTAGTAGAATTAGGGAGCATGGGTTGTCTGAGGAACTGCTTAGAGAGGAAGACAGGGCTGTCAAGGTGTTTGAGGAATGGGAGATTTGGAAAGAAGTATATTGGAAGCAAAGAGTTCGCATTGACTGGCTAAAGGAGGGGGACAAGAACACTGCTTTCTTCTTCAACTTAGTGAAAGCAAGAAGACATGGAAATTCCATTCCTGTACTGGTTAATGATAGAGATGAGCAGTGCTTATCCTTGCAGGAGATGTCTAGGGAGTCTCTCCAATTTTTCCAATCCCTCTTTAGGGAGGACTCTCAAGGGGAAATAGTGGAGGAGAATCTGGTTCTAGATTGCATCCCTTCTCTTGTCTCTAGGGAGATGAATGAGCAGCTTTTGTGTCCTATTTTACTGGAAGAACTAGAGAGGATTGTCTTCCACATGAGGAAAGGAAAGGCTCCTGGATTGGATGGGTTCCCGGTTGAGTTCTTTCAAGAGTTCTGGGATATAATTAAGCTAGATTTATTGGAAGTAGTCCAGGAGTCCCAGAGGAATAAACAAATGCTTAGGGCATTGAATGCAACCTTCATTTGCCTAATCCCCAAGTGCGAAGGGGCCGACCGGTTAGGCCAGTTCCGCCCGATCTCCCTCTACAATGTGATTTATAAGATCATCTCCAAGCTGATAGCGGATAGATTGAAGAAGTGCTTGGGGAATGTTATTTTTGAGGAGTAGGGTGGGTTTGTGGAAGGGTGCCAAATTTTGGATGGGGTGGTAATTGCTACGGAGACCTTTCATTCTATGGCAACTTCCAAGGAAAAAGCTATGTTTATCAAGCTGGATATGGCTAAGGCATATGATAGAGTTTGGTGGTCCTTCCTTCAGAAGATCCTCAGGGCTTTTGGTTTTGCAGATGAGTGGGTCTAGTGGGTCATGAGTTGTGTTACGTCCACTTCTTTCTCTGTGCTTATCAATGGAGACCATATTGAGCTGTTTTGTGCTTCTAGGGGTCTCTGCCAGGGAGATCCTCTCTCCCCTTATTTATTCATTCTTCTTGTTGAGGGTCTGGGGAGGATGATTAAGCATAATGTGGTCTGAGGTTCTATTCAGGTTTGGAGATGGGGGAATGACTTGCAGCCATAGTCTCACCTACAGTTTGTGGATGATACAGCCCTAATGGGGCTTGCTCGGATCAACAAAGCTTTGAATCTGCGTAAGGTCCTAGATGTTTATCTTGCACCATCTTTTCAAATGATCAATGAGGATAAATCTTCCATCCTTTTTTTCAACACTCCTAAATCTATTCAGAGGAGGATTTCTCTTATCTTGAGATTCCAAGTTGGCTCCCTGCCCCTGACGTATTTGGGTATTCCTATTTCTCCTGGCAACCCAACTAGGGAGTCATGGCAGCGGATCTTCGATAAATTCCGCTCCAAGGTTGAACACTGGACTCATAGATGGTTTTCCTTTGCAGGGAGGGTTCTTCTGATTCAGTCAGTGGTTCAGGCTTTTCTAACCTATCGATGTATGCTTCAGGTGGTTCCTAAGTGGTTCTTGAAGGGTTTGGACTCTCTGGCTAGGAAATTCTTATGGGCTGATAATCTCACCTCTTCCAAATGGAGTTTGGTCAATTAGGACCAGGTTTGTAGGCTAAAGCAATCTAGGGGGATTG